>NW_019091255.1:0-325126 GCF_002217175.1 Folsomia candida | reverse complement strand
CCGACCTCAGAGATCCGACAGATTGTTAAGGAGGGGTAAGAGCGAGGTTTAGATTCTAATAATATTAAACATTTTCACTAGTCATTTGGCGTTCAACTCATACAATTTTCATTTTATTTCAAAATTAATTTTTCGAAACTGTAATTGGGATTTATTATCAAGTGAGGTATCGTTGGAAAGGTCTCGACGAGAGGAGACGACGACGAGAATATATATACTTTATTGGTGTATGACCACTCCCTGAATTTCCAGAGCCGAAGAATATTTCTGAGTTTGTGCCCATCTACTGCATGTTAGCTCTCAATCTACTTGCTGTGTTAAATTGTGGAGAATTGAAGATTTTCATTCTTCTGCTTCTGGAACATGAGGAGTGGTCATACACCCATAAAGTATATATATTCGGAATCCTCTCACCGAGACCTTTCCAATGATACCTATTTGTGGGGATCGGGTGACCTTTGACCTATCAACCTTTCGACGCCGAAACAAGGTCACGCAGGTCGATTTCGACTATAAGTCCAATTTGACTTTTGTTCTACTACTAAAGACCTACAACATATCAAAAATTGGGCCACTGGAATTGACGGGCATGTTTATTTCGTAATTTCTAAAAACCAAGTTTTCAAACATTTGGGCACCCTTATTTTTGCATTAATATCGGATTTTTTTGTTGCAAATGTGTCAAAATATTCAACTCCCAAAGTTACTGGAGTTGACCTTAAAATCGCTTTCATGGTCACACCATAATTCTTTTCACGAAAAAAAATCAGAAAAAGTCGCATTTTTCCATGTATACTCTACGTATCCTCTAAAACTTCAGTAACTTTGTGGGGACTAAATATACGCGTCGATTGGTGCAAAAAATCGAAATTTTATTGTCTTTTGACGACGCTGAAAGTTTTTAAAACGATAACATGGGAGCTTATGGAAGGACATAGTTACATACTCCCCGTCAGGTAGCGGTGAGACTGTATCAGATCACCCTTAAAAGATATTGTATTCAGTTGGAATCCTAAATACTAATAGCCCCGTGTTGTCTGTGTGTATGTATGTATGTATGTATGTATGTGTGCTTTTTTGAACTGGGCGCTTCACTCAATGACAGTCTAACGTTACCCATGAATCCACATTATCAATACATAATAACATTGACTTGGCATGACAGATAACCCGCATACCCAGCTGAATTTCGCCACGTATCCTGTACCTGGGCACACCCCCTGATTGACGCCACGTGTCCTGTGACCTGGGCACACCCCCTGTATTACGCCACGTGTCCTGTGACCTGGGCACACCCCCTGTATTACGCCACGTGTCCTGTGAACTGGGCACACTTCCTGAATAACGCCACGTGATCTGAAATTTACGTGACTAAGTCTGCATTTTAAATGTTGTCTATGTATTTCGCTGGCCGGGATTCGTTGGCCGACCACACATGCTAAGGTTTGAAATTGCCGCTTCGTGTGAGTAGTCTCATAGCCCCGGCTCTTAAATTTAACATTTCTGTCTATGTGTGACTATTTTAATATAAGATGAGCAATGTGTTTGGCTTGATGAAATAAAAATAAGTTTTAATGCTATTAATATTTACAAAAGTAATGCTAAGGCAAATTTAATTTTGTTTTTATATATTTTTAATGGAATGTTTTATTCATTTAAATTATTTCATAAATACATGTGTAAATTTTAAGTAGGAAGCATGAAAGTAAGTAAGAAACATTGAAACAAATAAAACAAAAAACAGTTCTTGAAATTTAAAAAATCATCAAACTAATTACAAATAAGAGGGAGACTTAAAAAGCTTCATTAAAATTTTATGATTTTGCACATTTACCACATTATTCCTTCATTTCTTCATCATCCTGTAGAAGAGATTCCTCTAACTTCTTCGCGGCAGCTACCTGTTCGGCATCAGCGTTAGCCTCCTCCTCCTCAATTTTCTTCTTTTCTTCTTCTAATATTCGTTTCCGCTCCTCCTCCTTCTTCACTTCTTTCCATAACAAGAAATCAGGATCATGCGTTTGCTGCTTCAAGGCGTCATTCTCTTCTTTCAGTCGCTTGGCTTCAAGCTGCTGTTTCTGAATTTGAATTTGTTCAAAGCGGCGTTTTCGGGAAAGGGCGTCTCGATTAGCCGTACCGCAGGATTGACAGTATGGGAAGTCGGCTGTAATAATAAATAATAAAATACATATAGATGTGATGACCCAAAATTAACTATCGAAGAATCTATATTTCGACGTTCAATTAAAAGGTTTTTTGACAGGTGGATTTCTAACTCTAAATGTTTAGTAACACAGTTATACATACCGTGAGTAAAGCTGTCACACTGTCGGCAGCGTCCCCACTTGCTAGCGGAATCAAATTGATTTGCTCGGAAGATTAGAGGCTGCTTGCAATTTTTGTGTGGGCACACAGCTATAAAAAACAAAGTAAAATTTGTATTTGTAGAGACGATATAAATTATTAGACTAACTTTATTAAATAGTAGTACATCGTATACGCTGGACTATCAAAAACTAATAAAGCATAAATATTAGATTTTCAATGAAATATAATTACCAGGTTTGTCCATCGCCTGACCCCGGATAACAAATCCGCACTGAACGCAAAATCGATCATTTGGTGCTTTCAAGAGCCGTGTAGAGGCCACATCCCAACCAGCGGCCACAGCGTTGGGAGAAAATTCAGAAGCGACTCTATAAGCCATATGAAAGTAAATCAAGAATTGAATACAGTTCGCAAAATGTAGAAATTAATTTTCAAGGGAACTGCAAAAATTGTGGCAACCGAGCTGACAGTTGGCGATCGACTGATGAGCATTAAACTGCTGTCAGACGTTTTATTGTCTCAGCTCGACGTTGACAGAACGTTTCTATTGCCAGACGGTGCCAACTTACCATTGAAAGATAGGATTCAAGACTTTTCGAATCTTCCAATGCTAATTATACATTGCAGGATAGGGCCAATAGTGAAAGCATTAAAAAATTAAAATTTTATGATTGGCTCTCAGTTATACGTTAGCTGAACGTTGTGAAAGCTTGCTGAAATTTGCATCCCTTTACCAATTTGTGTCGGCAGGGTGGAAACGTTTGTTTACGTTACCCCCTCTCCTGCAAGGCATAATTATAGGACCTGCTAACAGTCAACAAAAACGTTTTGTCAACGTTAAGCTGAATTAATCAAACGGTAGCAACAATTTTAGTGGTCATCACTTTGCTGTGCAATGTCGTCAGACTGGGTTGCCGAAATTATTTTGAGCTTTCCTTGGAAATCTGTTTTTCATTGAATTTTTGTGTGCAGGAAACTACAAAAAACAGAAAATTAACTAAATTTAAATTTAACTAAATAAAAGAGTTTTCCAATTGATTGTTCAGAAAATCATTTTAGGTAGGTAATTTGACTGATGATTTGTTTGAATTTTGTTTGGAAATGGTTGCAGCCACTAATTAAAAAATTCGCTATTTGCAAGAATTTCTATATAAACTATATTTTTACCAATTAATTTGATTAATTTTTTCTTAGGCAAGCAACCCGTAAATTCTCGCATTATTTGCATTTGCACGGGAAACAGTCCTAAGTCGACTTATTTTCAGCCCTAAGTTGGCATTTTCGATTCATTATACATAATTTTGAGTGATCTATCTGTAGACACATACTGAGCCCTAAGTGGCAACCACTTGAGCTATTCGTAGCAATTTTGAGCCCTAAGTTGGCAGTTATTCAGAATGGTACGCAAGAAGCAACGGTTAAACTGCAGAGATGAATTTGAATCAGCATCTGATTCGGAAACTAAAAATTCTATGATGCATCGACGACGACCAGGAGAAACTGAGTCGCAAGCATCACTTCGGAGAGACGCTAATGCCAGACGAACAGCTGACAGCAGATTAGCAGAGACAGAAGAGGAAAGGTCAGCACGTTGCCTAGCAAATGCTCGACGAAACACTGAGAGTAGGTTGGCTGAGACCGAAGAGGAAAGGTCAGAACGTTGCCTAGCGAATGCTCAACGTAACAATGAAAGTAGGTTAGCTGAGACCGAAGAGGAAAGGTCAGAACGTTGCCTAGCGAATGCTCGACGAAACAATGAAACTAGGTTAGCTGAGACCGAAGAGGAAAGGTCAGCACGTTGCCTAGCAAATGCTCGACGAAACAATGAGAGTAGGTTGGCTGAGACCGAAGAGGAAAGGTCAGCACGTTGCCTAGCGAATGCTCGACGAAACAATGAAAGTAGGTTAGCTGAGACCGAAGAGAAAAGGTCAGCACGTTGCCTAGCGAATGCTCGACGAAACAATGAAAGTAGGTTAGCTGAGACCGAAGAGGAAAGGTCAGCACGTTGCCTAGCGAATGCTCAGAGAACTTCAGTAGTGAGATTGACAGAGACTGACGAAGAGACAATGAAACGAAAAATTCAGGACAATCAACGAATTTCATCAAGACGCCAACTTGAAACACCCAAAGAGAGAGATGAGAGATTAGAGCAATTGCGCACAAATCGAGCCAATGCTTCATGTCGCGTGCTAAAAATGACAGCAAGAGCAGCCATAATTGATAATTTAGAAGAAAGCATTGTGGAATTACACAATATGGGGGAGATGAATGTTCTTTGTGAATTTTGCAATGCCAAGCATTTTGCTAGAGAAAGACCAACCGATAAAAAGTTTACAGTTTGCTGCAACAAAGGAAAGGTCAAAATCCAAAATTTTGCAACATATGAGTACATAAAACGACTTTTAACAGGGAAGGACCCAGATTCTAAACATTTCATGGAACATATAAGGTCCTACAATAATGCATTCGCATTTGCATCAGTTGGAGCACAAATTAAAGCTCCACCTGGGTATGGCCCGTACTGTTACAGAATCCATGGTCAGATCTATCACAGGGCAGGGACCTTGCATCCAGAAGAAGGCGAACCACGAAAGTACGCGCAATTGTATATACTTGACCCAGATGAGGCAACCAGTCAAAGACTGAACGAACCTTCTAATGTTGCCTGCAAAAATCATGTGATGTCGAACCTGCTTGATATTATGAAAGATAATCCGTTTGCAAGAGCATTCAAAATGCTTCATGAATTCGAGAAGGAGGAGAAAATCAAAGAACAAAGCCAAGGACATTTAGCCAAAGAAGTTACAATGGCGATTGTTAACGACCGAGCTCTTGACAACCGTCGATATAACATGCAGACATGTAATGAGGTTGCGATAATCTTCAGCAATACCGATGGCGAGCCTCCACTAGAAAGAGATTTACTAATTCATTTAAGACCAACCGGCGAAAATTCTCCTACAACAAAACGAATTAGTATTCTAAACAAAAATCTTGATGCCCTGACCTATCCCCTCCTCTATCCATATGGAGAACAAGGCTGGGGAGAAGACTTGGCGTTATGCGTACGTTCTCACTCGACAAATGTTAACACAAACTCGAGAAAAAGAGTAACACTAAAAATGTACTACTCATACCTATTTTCAGTTCGTGAGACATTTAGTCCGTTTTTGAGTGCCG
Source organism: Folsomia candida (assembly GCF_002217175.1). Taxonomy (NCBI): domain Eukaryota; kingdom Metazoa; phylum Arthropoda; class Collembola; order Entomobryomorpha; family Isotomidae; genus Folsomia; species Folsomia candida. The sequence continues at coordinate 319,618 of NW_019091255.1, read as the reverse complement.
GAAAACTTACTCAGCAATATTTTGTTGATGCGTATGTGAAAGCGGAAGCAAACGACCTTAATTTCGTTAGGCAAAATCAAAGCAAGCTTAGAGCAGGTAGCTATGACGCATTGGTTGACTATATGGACTCCGTTGCAGAACAGGATGGAATAGTTCCTGGAAAACCAATAATTTTACCTTCGACTTTTCAGGGTAGCAGAAGAAATATGAATCAAAATTATCAAGATGCTATGTCCATTGTAAGAAAATTTGGAAAACCAGATTTATTCATCACAATGACATGCAACCCCAAATGGTTTGAAATTACTGCGAACTTGGAAGATGGCCAAAAGCCTGAAAATAGACCCGATTTGGTAGCACGGGTATTCAATGTTAAATTAAGATCGATGCTGGAGGATTTGACAAAAAAATGTGTCCTAGGACACGTACTTGCAAAAGTACATGTCATTGAATTTCAAAAAAGAGGTCTCCCTCATGCTCATATTCTTATAATTCTAAAAGATATTGATAAGCCAGTTGGTAAGGACAGTTGACCTTATCGATAAGATCGTGTGTGCCGAAATACCTAATAACGAAACACATCCAAGGCTATTTGATGTCGTTACGAAAAATATGATCCACGGCCCGTGTGATAAAATTAATTCAAAATCACCATGCTTGGTGGCCGGGAAATGTTCGAAAGGTTTTCCAAAACCATTTCAACATGAAACTTTGGCTAACGTTAACGGATTTCCGTTTTACCGGCGACGCAATTTAGAACCAGTTGTGACTAATAAAAATATTAAAATTGACAATAGATGGGTTGTTCCATATAACCCATACTTAAGTTTAAAATACAATTGTCATATCAATGTTGAAATTTGCGCATCGATTAGAAGCGTTAAATATTTATTTAAATACGCTTATAAGGGACACGATTGCGCAAAAGTTGAGTTACGAATAGATGAGATTAAGACACATGTTGATTCAAGATATGTCAGTCCTCCTGAGGCAGCTTGGAGAATTTTCAGATTCCCTATGCAAGATAGAACTCATTCCATATCAAGATTAAAGGTTGAGTTACCAGGCAAGAAACGAGTGTCATTCGATCCTAATAAAATTCAAGAAGCAATTCATAAAGCAGAAAATACAGACTCTACATTAACGGCATTCTTCGAGTTAAATACCCAAGATCCAAAAGCCAGGCAATACAAGTATGCGGAAATTCCAGAGTATTACGTATTTAATGCAAAGAATAAATGGGTTCGTCGTAAAGATGGACACACTGACAAAGTTATCGGACGTCTGTATTCTGTGAGTATGAGCGATGGCGAGAGATATTTCTTGAGGTTATTGCTACTTCATGTAGCAGGACCAACAAGTTATGACGACCTTCTAAAATATCAAGGACATGCTTACGATTCATTTTATGAAGTTGCTAAGGCGAGAGGTTTGATTTGCGATCAAACAGTGTGGAATGATACATTAAATGATGCTGCTTATGCATCAATGCCACGTCAGCTGCGAGAACTTTTTGCATATATTTGTGTATTTGGAGAGACCTCCGACATGACAGGCCTATGGAATGAACATAAAGAAAATCTTACCGAGGATTTTGTAAGAGTTCATGGCCATCCATCTGACGAAGAGTGTGATATGTGTGAGTCATATGCGCTAAGGGATATTTCAGAAACACTTATTACACATGGGAGAAAGTGTTCTGATTACAAACTAAAGGACCCTCCTTCCCATCTGCCTTTGAATTTAAATGATATTGTAGATATTGAGTTAGAGCGTGGCGTCGCGGAAGATCTTAAATCAACATTGACAGAAGAACAACTGAGTGCATTTGAGGCAATAGAATACTCAATAAACTCTGCTGAACCAGTTGAAAAATGTTTTTTCCTTGACGGCCCTGGTGGAAGTGGGAAAACTTACTTATATAAAACACTTTTAAGCTACGTTAGAGGGCAAGGTGATATTGCATTGCCTGTTGCATCAACAGGAATTGCTGCTAATTTGTTAAAGGGAGGACGGACCTACCACTCCCAATACAAACTTCCATTGAATTTAAACGAGACATCAGTTTCATCGATAGAGATGACTACGAATGATGCGACGTTAATTCGGACCGCTAAACTGCTAATTTGGGATGAGTCAACGATGGCATCAGTTCATGCTTTGCATTGCATTGATAGGCTGTTGAAAGAAATTATGAGAAATGATCTTCCATTTGGAGGAAAGGTTTTACTCCTCGGAGGTGATTTTAGGCAAACATTGCCAATAATCCCACACGGTGATGCTGTATCAATTGTCCAGGCAAGCATAAAATTTAGTCACCTTTGGAGGAAATTTCAAATTTTGAAATTGAATAATAATGTAAGATCACTTGATAAGGAATACAGTGATTGGCTAATTAAACTTGGTAACGGTGAATTGACAAATGTGGACGGATTACAAGATAGTTTAATAGAAATTCCAGAAGCAATGCTGGCGACAGAAAATATAATTAAAGATATTTTTGGTGAGTCTCTAACTCCTGAAAAAGTAGAGCAATTTTCAAAAATGGCTATTTTATGCCCCACGAATGCAGACGTTGATGAAATAAACGAGCAAGTCTTGAAAATTCTGCAAGGAGAATGCAAGACATATTTAAGTACTGACTCAATTATGACAGACGAGGATTCTGATAGGGATGATTACCCGACCGAATTCCTGAATACTTTAAATCCTTCTGGATCAGCATCACATGAACTAAAATTGAAAGTTGGTTCCCTCATAATGCTACTGAGAAATTTAAACACAAAGCGTGGGTTGTGCAATGGAACACGATTAGTTGTTGTTGAACTAAAGCCAAACTTGATTATTGCCAAGGTTCTTACAGGATCAGCTGAGGGAAACATAGTCTTTATCCCTAGAATTGACCTTATAGCAGATTCTGATCTTCCATTTCAACTAAGAAGACTGCAATTCCCTGTTAAGCTAGCATTTGCTATGACTATTAATAAGTCCCAAGGTCAGACTTTGGACAAGGTTGGAATTTATTTGGCTACTCCAGTATTCAGTCATGGACAACTTTACGTTGCATTTTCAAGAGTTAGAAGGTCCTCAGACGTTAGAGTTTATGTACGTGATATGACCGAGCAAGGAAAATTATTAGAAAATTCAAATAAGGTTTTCACGAGGAATGTTGTCTTCAAGGATGTACTTCAGAAATAAAATGATATAATATTTATAATAAATTCACAATTTAATCGCAACCGGGCAATGATTGTAAGACTGAGCCCGTTGCGTAAAAAACAAATTCTACATGCAAAATGTATTTCTAAACTTTTTAAAGCTTGGTTAGTAATACACGCATAAGTCGCATATAGGATTCTTAGTGGAATAAGGCGTCGTTCATAAATTATGTCACGCAAGGGATGGGGGGGTGGGTCTAAGGCTCCAATGATATCGTGCCTATGTGACACATGTTAAAGGATGGGGGGTGGGTCTTGAAAATCGCGATTTTTGCGTGACATAATTTATGGATGGCGCCTAATAAAAAATTATAATGATATCGGTAGCACTGGAAAGTGTTTAGGAAATCTCCATGACCTATATTTATTCGTCGCTGTAATTTTAAGGTTGAACATACTATGACAACATTTGGAGATTATTAGGTTTTTTAGATGGATGAATTTTTGTTCAAATTTAAAATGTTACTAATGTGTTTTAATTTGTTTTAGAAATTCATTAACAAGATAACTCCGATGAAACTCCATATGGCATAATTCCACAATAAAGTTTCAAAAGTTGAGAGCTTAATACAAATAAAATTAGCAAAGACCCGAACAGCCTAGCAGTTGACGACAAATGAGTTGGCTACTCATATTTCGCCACCACAGAAGTACTAATTTGCTAATAAGCTTGATGAAATGTTCAAGTTTATAAAAAATTGTTCGCCAGTTTACATAGTTTGATAGAGAGTTTGATAAATTGATTGGAATATTGATATTTTATTGTACAAAAAATTTCTATAAAAATATTAAATAAACATGTGCGTGGTACATTGTGCATCCATTTTATGAACAACTGGACCTAATGGGGATGGAACTTGCCCAGGTTAAAAACTATAAACTATACTAAATTCATTAACTAAAAAGGGGTGGGATTCAATTTGTGGTTCATAAAATGGATGCACATTGTTTGTGGCCTCTACTGCAAAAGGGTATAAATCAGAAGAGGAGGGCCCACCCTGTGCTCACCAACCATGCATTTAACGGGATGGACCTTTGAAATTATTGGGGGTAAAATTATAGATTAAGGGGGATCGAAAAGATTAAATGCATAGTCGGTGAGCTACCCTTTTCCCACAAAAATTCTAACCTACCCTTAAATACTTTGCCTTAAAATTATGACTAAAAACTACTATAATAACTAACGCCCTACTTCCACCCACGCGCACATACTAATAATTATGATTAGCTATTTAAAATATTTTTGAGTCGAACCTAATTGGGTACCAAAGGATAAGAATTAAAAATTTTGAATTTTGGAACAGTCACGAATAGAATAAGTTTAAAAAGCCAAATAGAAATATAATTTTGAAAGCGAGTACATATAATAATTTAAAAATCCAATCGAAATAAAATTTTGAAAGCTGATAATAAGGTTAATTAGGAAAGGGAGAGCCAAGTTCGCAGCTGATAACGATGGCAGCTAATGATTTCGTGCTTCATGTCTGACAATTCCCTGAACAGTCAGGAAATGAAGATCACATTCCACGCAAGTATATCGATGAGGTGGGCAGCTGGGTTCCGCATGAACGGGGGACATTTTCTCGAACGGGATTACTGGAGGGATTTGTTCTTCCATGCGAAGGATGCTCAAGTAGGTCAAGTCTAATAAATAAATTGGTTTCAATTAGTTATACTATTAAAATTACAAACTGGACTTGACCGCAAAGTTAAGAGAAATATTTCTTTGCACCTTGATAAACCGTTCCCATCAGTTTCTCATCCGTGTACGGATTTGTAATCTCTCCAATGGTACCGTCGAAATCCTTTTGACGAACAAGTTGCAATGAGGCTAAAAATATAATTAGCAAATATAATTTTAGTCAATATAAGTAAGTAAAATAAAAGTAAAAATAAAAAGTAGAATAAAGTAAGTAAATAAGTAAAATTATTAATTTAGGAAGATGATTACTTACAATTGGCGGAATCCAGCGGCAAGAAGCCACAAATATCCCGCACACAAAACGGACATCTAGGTTGATGGGTGGGCGAGAACTGATCCCCGCTCGCTGATGAACTCACGTGTTTAATCAAACACTGCACGCAATAATGATGGCCACATGGTTTTGTTCCATCCCCAGCATTATTGTTCGCTGCGATGGTGTACATTGCAGGCAATTCATCGCAAATTAAGCAAAGCTAAGAGGATCAAATAAATTTATTTCATGTTAAAGGGTAACAAATTTTTTAAATTACTGAGCGTATTTGAAGTAGTATTTATTTTATGTCAAACCGTAAAAAATTTTCAATTACTTACCGTCTTTGAAGTTGTCGACGAACAAGATCCAATTGAAGAAGAAGGAGAGTTCATTTTCGTTTAATTTTGTAATTAAATGTACAACTTCCTGAGCAATTTTAATCTTAAAATCGAGAGAGCTCTGTACTGCTCGGGTGCTCCGATCCAAGTGGGAGTGGGGAATCGCTGACGGCTCTCTTCGTGAGGTGTGGCATGATATGTAAGTTAGCAAGCAAACAGGACCCATCGTTTGTAAGGAAATTTGGGAGACTGACAATTTTGTCTGCTGATCCAGCAAGCAAACGGAACCCATTGTTTCTAATGAATTTCGGGAGACTGACAATTTTGTCTGCTGATCCAACAAGCAATGTTTACAAACATTTCGCGCGGTAAGCAGCTCACCATTTTGTTATTGGTCCTCAAGATTCTCAGTTCCTTTTTATTGTGCGTCCAATGCTCAACCATACGGCGGTGTCTCACATGCTTTATGTGATAATGTGATAATTATAGTGTAGCTTAAATATGATATTCTAATTATGCATAATTATTTGAGTGTTATTTTAGGAAATATATTCGATGCTCAAGACGTATTTATGTTTTTTGCAGAATTGATGCAGAATAATTTTGGTTGCCTTTAATGCAACGGAACGCCATTTTACTTTTTATTTACAAGGCGAAGTATTAATACAGTTAATCCCAGACGTGGTCCCTACTACAAATTTAGATTAATGTACTTAAATTATCTTGCACCAGGTCATGAATATTACTGTGAGAAATATTAATGTAGATTTTAATTAAGTCTAAAAATTATTTAAACATCTGTCTATTGAATTCTGGTGAAAATTTGACGGCTGGAATATTAAAGGGGCAATTTGCGGACATGACCTTAAATTACGTGCAGTTTTGGGTAATGTTACCCTTCGAGTGTTCAGTGATCATGTAATTTCAAAGAATTCGCACCCGAACATGGAAAATTAGAAAGGTTATATTGTTTAAGGATATTGATACGCCGAGAAACTTGATAAATTTAAAACACAAAATTTAAGCGAAACTCAAATAGTTCCTATCTTGCACATCTTCGTAATAGGAACCTTAGCTGTACGTCTCCATTATGCACACGGCCCGCAGAGGCGGGCTTGATAGACTTGTTCGGTATAAATGGTTTGGTGGAGGCGGAGGTGCCAACTCGGAAATTACAAAAATTATCAACCGACGAGTGTGCCACCTGGCTCGGGCTCTGCGTAGTTGTACTTTATAATATAAAATTCATACGATTATAATACAAAAGTAGCGTTGTCCCGAGTCAGGGCTTTTGAAAGCGGCTTGTATGTGTGTCTGTCTGTCTGATCTTCTGACTCATCAGGGACAGAAAAGTTCCTAAAACATTCACCAGAACCGTACGAGTTGGAACCACTATCATGATGATAGTATCATAACTTTCGCTTACATCAGAAGAGTCGCGATCTGTTCGAAGTTCAAAAATGGTATTATTTATTAGTTAACTATTATTTAGTAATTACAATCATAGCTAAATACAATGTAATATAGAGGTTGCCACCTCTATATTACATTGTAATGAAACATGTTTCATTTCTGATCAAATGCATAATTACATAATTTAATCGCAGAAGAAAGAAGCAACACAAATTAATGAACTTGAGTTAGAAAAGATCTTCATGCAAATTACAAAATAACACTAACTGATATACTTTCATACAGAATGAGATCAAAATTTTATACCCCTTGTTAGAAGGAATATTCCATGAAATACCAATATCTACTACCGAAGCTACATCAGTCATCCATGGGAATATTCACAAATTCTTCGTCCCCCTAATCACTGTATAATTCCAGCTCTTGGCGCAGGAAATCTTTCCAAAGCTTATTTTTATCCAACTCCTCATCCATTTCTACATTTCTATCCCCACAAAAATCAAATCAGACTAAATTTCATTATAGAAGTGAGAACCGCAGGTTCAGGATAACGCAACCACAATTAAATCTTTATTCAACAAAACAAGCCGCATATTATTAGTGATGTTCGATGATGATAAATATAAATTCCATTCAAATATTAATAAAATATAAAATACGCAGACATTTACTTCGCATTGATAGTCCAATTTCTCTTCCATTTCAAGACCCAGGTCAGAACTGTCGAAAAGTATGAAGGCCTAAAAAATAAAATATGAAAATTGACGAAGTTGTCATGCAATTTGTGGCTTAATGAAGTAGACAGCTAAATTCATACACCAAAATTATTTAGACAACAGACAGAGTTTTAAAATCAAAATTTTTAGTATGTACATAAATTCCGCACATTCTAAATTTATTTCTCATAGATAGTAGTATGCAACCAGTAGTTAACTGTTGATGTTATCGACATCATAAATCGTCGTAAAACAACAAACAAATCATGCCGAGGACTAAAGTTAAGCTGACGCCTAAGCATGTCTTACCCCACACAGAATCTGGATCAAATGTCAGTCAACTCGATTCCAGTGGAAAAAATGGCTCCGGATCCAACTCGACGCAAAAAAGTTCCAACGACGACGCCACCATTAGGAAACTGCCTCCCAAAGGTCCACCCAGGAATGAAGGGTACACGTCCCGAGAACAAATGCTCAAACCTGCAAAGTCGCTCCAACGCCATTCTCGAGAACAGGCTGCGTCACAAATAGCGGAACAAAACAGAAGCAGAAATTCTTCGGAAGATTCCTTACGCGATAGGAAAAAGTATGACGCAGTTTCGAATAAGAAAAATCAGCAAAAGAATACTTCTGCGACTTCATTATTAAATCCATACTGGGCTTTTAACCACAACCTAACACCGGAAAAGGTGTATTCGAAAACTCTGGCTGGGTTAGGGAGACCAATGTCCCGTAATTAAATATTTGAAGCATTTTCACTTAATTAGCATTGTCAAGTCGTACCATTCATTCATATACAAAATTCTTAAATTAAAAGGCGTGGCATCAGCCTTCATTGCAGACATTATTCCTCGTAATGGCAAGAAAAAGTCACAGGTCAAATTCACCGACGATAATTCCGAGAATGACGAACAAATCACTGATGTCGAGGAGGAGGAAGTTGTTTGTCGAAAAGTTGATAAGTGTAAAGAATCTAGAAAGAAGGAGCCTTCCATTACCGAGATTAATAGGTCAAGTCAAACTGAATTTGGACAAAGACGCGAGAGTAAAAATCGGGGAGTAGAACGCTCTTATAGAGAAAAACATAAGAAAAGCGTCATTAAGAATCCAAAATCAACTGAAAGTTTGCAAAAGTCTTCGGCGTCAAATAGTGATGCAGGTATTTTTCTGATAATTATGATTCCTGAGCTATTTTGGTAATGATTGTCACCTTTCTTCAAAGAACCACCCGCAGATCCTACAGTAAACCGTAACGAGAAAATTAAGAGGCGTGCGGCAACGCCGTTTCACCCCAAGATGGAGGACGCTGACGAGGTGTCCCAGGCCTCTGAGAAAGAAGACGACTCAATTTCTACCTCCAGTCGTAAATCGACAACCCAGTAAGTTTAAGGTTTGAGAAATTGTGTAAATATTTAATTATGACACTCATTTTCAGATTACAAATCACCGGATTACCATTGAGTTCCACCATTGACGATCTGAAGCAAGTTTTTCCTAAAGCAAGGGCTATAAAGTTAACCCTCATTCGTGACAACTTGAACAGATATATGTAAGAAATAGAAATTTATTATTATTTGCGTAACACTTAATTTCACATATTTACTAACTTCCTAGGAGAAACGCCGTAGTCGAGTTTCGTAATACCAACCACGCCAGAGAGGGTTACGAGCGAGCTAAAAACGTCCGTTTTGAAGATTTAGAAGTCCAACTTGATTTCATAGCAGTAGAAGAACCAACTCCTAACGGAAATGTCGAAGAAGATCGCTCGTACTTTTTTTGCTTATCTCCCATTATAGCACAACATCGGATTTTAAATTTAACCTTATTGACATCTAGGGACGAGACAATCGAAGATTTACTACCACAAAAAAAGATTGACAAAGAATCCATGGTTCGAGAATGGATTAAAATTCAGAGTAATTATGCTCACAGCATGAGAACGAAAAGTTATACACGGATCAAGGAATAATACAATTAATTTGGATTACAAATTCTACACTCTAATTGACGATGACGAACAATATTTTGACACTGTAGAATTTTATTTTTGTAACACATCCCCAATAAAAATAGTGTTCACAAGTACTTACATACATATATTTTTTTTTGCACCGGACAAATAAATATTTATTAAGAAACAAACACTTCAATCTTTCCCTCGACATTACTTCGACATACAGGACAATTTTGACCTCGATTCTGGAGGATATCGTAACAACTTTGACACAAGCAAAAGTGCCGACAATTTAGTAACACAATATTTCGTGGCGCTTCTTGGCATACAATGCACAATTGTTGATTCAAAGTTTCACCCACAGTGTTCTTTGCTGTTACGGTGTCGTGTTTGTTCTCGATTTGTATTATTGTTTCAGGATAGATTGACTTGTAAAGAATGCGCATCCGTCTAACGAGGTCCCATAATACGAAAACTGCTCCAGCGGAAACAAACAGTAGTTTCAGATAGGCCGTAATTTGTTCTACGTAGTGCTTATCCACAATCTCTGTAAAAATTAGTTTAACAATTCAATTTCATACTCACAAAAACAATCTAAAAATAATTATTACCTTCATAAGTACTTGGCGTCAGAATATACAACGAGTTTGAGAGCATTGGAGGAATAAGCGTATATTCGTGTTCCCCAGTTTTCTGCACTTTTCCAAATGCAGTGATCACTTCACCACAGGCGAGTAAAGCTTCCGTTTTTTTAATCCCCACAGGAGTTGTAAGTCCGAAGATGTATTTTAATATTTTGAAGGAAGAGCTATTCGGTTCATCCACCGTTTCATAGTAGGTCGGAAGTATCTTGAGCAAACCTTCCATGTGAAGCTGTGTGAGGTCTTTGATTATCAAACTTGGCGATATCATCTCAGCCGAGCAGATCTTCCCTCCTTTATCACATTGTTGAGCAAATGTTTCATTAAAATCGAATGAGATCTGAGTTTCAGTTATTGGTCGGAGTCGGAAGGGAGAAAATTCTGAAGTTTCATAGGACCTTCCGTTCATAGTGTAACTGAAAAATCAAAAGAAGTTTAAAATATAGCGAGCAATTAAATACTCTTACGACTAAACTGGCTGACAGGAATTGTAAACTCACATGGATAAGTCCCAAGCGTATTTCGATACAATTTCTAAATTCTTGGTTTTCCTGATGACGCTGGGCAAGCCGTAGGCTGAGGAAGGGATCACTGGATCTTGATACCCGGAAACTTTCCCTCGTACTGCGACATATTCTAAGGCTTGCGTCGGCGAATCATCAACAGCTTGTGCCAATTCCCTTCCAACGTTGAAAGACTGAATACCCTGGGTCGATATTCAAGTACATATTTTTTATAGATTCAATTGATCATATTTTGATATTTGTACAAGTTAATTCACTTTTTTCAAGTGTGTCGATGAGGGGGCTGACCGATCAATTGTGAACAATGTTTCAAGGTTAGACGCATCTCCAACAAAGGTGGAGTCACAATAGAAGATTAATACAAGATAATGAATTTCGATGAATATGACACTAGATAAAAGTAAGTTGGCTTGTATTTTATTCGAAATCTCCATTCTAGTAACATCCAAAAAATTAAGAATTTCCAGATTCACTGAGGATGAGTTTCAGACAGGTAACACAGATTATACTTGGTCTAACGTAGATTGTCTGCATTTTCCTGTTTTCATCTGACAAGATTATGTTTCTGGCAAGATAATTTTATTGAATGAAACTGACTAGTGATTTGGCTATGGAATTGAGATATCTGGAATGCGATAAGTATTAAAAGGAGATCTACATAGTCTGATTAATTTTCATTGATATGATTGTAATGAATGTAATGAATGAATACAGGGGGTTAGGCGTCAGTTTTACTATTTATTGTAGCTATAGTTGTACTTATAACAATATGATAATATTTACCTGCAATGTGTCCAATACGGTAGCAGACGCCTTGCAAGCTTTGAGCATTCCATAAACCACGTACGCATTGAGACCGGTGACCACTAACTCTGTCAAAATGAGACAACTTCCTGCTGGAAGATTTTCAATCAAGGCTTTTAATAAGTCCATGTTGCTACAATTTTAAAAATCACATAATAACACCACTAATTAAAACAATTAAATGTAGGACATTGACTTTGAATTGCAAGTACATGGTCAAAAGTAGTAAATATATTTTGTAAAATGAAAATAAAAAAATTAAAAGCAAAAACGGGAAGAGTAAAGATAGTAAATAAACACTTGTATATGTATGTATTTTTAGTATGTTAGTTGTGCCTGGTTTAATTATTGCTGTTTTCAATGGTTAAACAACTTTGCATGATTAAGAGATTTTTACTGGCGAACAAAGATTACGATGAATGAATGCATTGCAAGCCGGATCGTGTATATTGTTTATTCACTTATGTCGGTGTTTAACAGATTGTTATTAATTTATGCACAATTTTACACAGTATTTCACAATAAAATTGTAGTATTACATAGATTCACGTACAATTAACACTTCACTTAATTTCGCATTTGAAAAATTATCTGTTATAGATAAATCTGGTCCTATCGCGTCCATCCAAAGCCATCCCTCATCCTCATGACCTTGTCCTGATCTTCTCTTAACCGTTTTTTAATGTTATCCAAGAAGTTGAGAACTTTTTGACGCTCGACGTCGGATTTCGGATATGCGATGTCAGAGGAAGCTACATAATATAATACAGAGTTTGAGTTAGTTAACGTAAATTATCTTCATTTCAGAAATTTAACTCACAAAATGAACGAGCACAACGGGGGCACATCATCATTTCCGTGGACGTTGGACCGACCTCTTCCGCACTTTTACTCAAACCGGAAGGAATTCCAGAGCAGTTCTGGTCGTGGTTATGATCTTCGTGGCAACTTTCTGAAACTGAGTACGTTTTCGAACTGCATGCTGAAGTTGGTTGTGTGTCTTCAAAATCGTCATACTCTAGATATTAATTATGTATTTTTGTTGATTAATTATGTTAAATTGCTATAAATAATTTGTTATGTTTTCATACCGGCTCTTGAAGAACGATTACTTCTCGCACTCGTTTTAACGCTGGGAGGATGTGAGAATTGCTGTGGATTTCGACGATTATGTTCAGATTGGTTAGTAGCATCTCCTGATCCTTCCTCCGAGTGGGCAGCATTATTGGCCTTCTTGATGGATCGTACCGGTGTCGAATCCCATGACCAGGATGGGTCGGAATTGTCACGATGGTAGTATCGAGAGGGTGACGTGCTCAGGGCGGCTCGAGAGTTGGACGCAGCGTTTTTCAGTTGTTCTTGACGCTCTGCGTATGATTTCTGTCTTTGTTTTTCAATCTCGGCCTTTTCCTCCTCCAACTTTTTCTTGGCTAATTCGGAAATTTTGACTTTTTCAGAAGCTTTGCGTTTCTCGTCTTCTTCCTGAAAAGTAAGATGAAATAATTTTATGTCAATATTTGTATAGGTCAATCCTATTTTTTAATGCTATTTAACCTTTTCCTGCGCTCGTCGCAAGTCTTCTTCCAGCTCACGTTGTAACCGTTCCTGGTCTTCTCTAATTTTGCGTTGCAGGCGTTCTTCCTCGTCTTGTTCCCTCTTTAAACGTTCTTCGTCCTTCCTCCGTTTTTCGTCCACCTGCTTTGCGAGTTCCATCCGGTAGTCATCTTTTGATTGAGAGTTGGGCAACTCTTCAGAAGTCTGGAGATATGAAATTGAGAATCATTGATACTAATTTACAGAGTTCCAAATGTGGTTCAATAAAATTTGTATGTACTTGAGACACGTGAACCTTCTTGGTCAAATCTTTCTCAGACTTTTGTCGATACGCTGCCACTCCAGAAGTGGTGTCATGGTTTGACCTTTGGTCTTCTCTCAACTTATTGTCAGATGCGGTGTGGTACGGTGCTGGACCAGCGGGTGGGGGTGGCACTGGAATTGGTTGAGGATGAGTGTAAGGCAGCTGCTGCTGAGGGACAGGAGCAGGAATGTGATGATATCCTGCAATTAAATTTCAGAAATTAAATTATTTATTTTGTGATGCATAGGGATCGCACATGGTCAACATACCTGGAGTAGGAAGCTGATGTTGCGTCATTACTGGCGCATTTGACGCCGGGTCCATTCCTCCATACGCTGTCGAGTAGACGGCTGGGTTGCTCACAAAAGCTGGTGGGGGAGGGATCGGCGACGACCCAAAATAGGCGAAGGAACCTTGTTGGTCTCTGCTGATTTCGGAAGGGTGTATCTGCTGCTGCTGCTGCTGGGTTGATAAAATTACAGATGGCTGCGGTTGAACAACTTGTCCTTGGTGCTGTTGGATTGGGGGGAGGACTGGGTTTGAAACGTAGTAGTAATTTGCCACCGGTTGATTCGGAGGTGTTCCGTACACTTGTTGAGGTTGAAGGTACTGATGAGCGACTTGAGGGACTGGAGCAGGTTGTTGTGGTTGTGGTGGATGTGACTGCTCCGAAGCTGGAGGTCCTCCAGCAGCGTTCAACCATGGCATTAGATGCTGAACGGGGTCAATTTTTGGAGATTCGGGCACTGGAAAATTTTGTCGAAATTATTGAACTATGACGTTAATACGGAAATTTGTTTTTCAATACCTCGAAATTTAGGACGACCTTGATCCCCAATCTTCTTCCGTTCCTGAATTTGATTATCCAAAGCTTTCCGGTATGCGTCCTGTTGTTCTCGACGGGTCTTCCACCCCTTGTTCCCAGTCGACCAAAAACCGTCTCCTCGCTCCATTGATGTTTGATTTCTTTGGGGATGAAAATATGTATGTATATGATGTAGCACTTTATGATAGTCGCAGTGATTTGGTTTAAGTGAGTGGGCGGAGTGATCAGTGTGGGGATGATGGCGTTTCGATCTTTTAAAAATGATTAATTTTTTCATGCTCAAAAATTTTAGGTCAAACTCTCAAAATCTTTATTTTCATAAAATTCCGTTGACTGGACAACCGAACCATTTGGTTTTATGAATTTGATTTATACATTTCATCTTCTGAGTCATCACCAATTTAGAAATTATTTTTGAGGCGACATGGTGTAAATTATAAATTATTTTTGTTACGCATATCAATTTTCTTACTCATGTAGCTCTGTATCCTGCGTGATTTCCGGCGTGCTCTTGTTTTAGGTGATGGAATGATAATTATATCACTAATTATTTATCCGGGCGACCTTGGAAAACCTCTAAGTTTACTGTTTCATTTATGCCTTACACGTGCAGGTTATTTATGTAAGCGTTATCTATCTGAAATCTGATTTACATTCGACTAGCGTCGTTTGCATATTTGTTATGAAAATATTTTCGAATGCAGTTAGATACTTCGAGACATTAGTTAAGATGATTCGATGTATGCAGTGTAAATAGTGAGATAAATAGTGTTTGACTGCTAATTTTGTTCATTCAATTACTTAATTCAGATTTTATTAAAATTGTCTATGTAGTAGTAAATGCTTATATAATATATCATAATATCACAGACTATCGATCCTTCTCAATTATTGTCACTCGACAATACTGAAATCTTTAATAACAATAAGTGGACAGTGTATGTATGTATAATGTAATGTAAATGTAAATGAGGAAAAAAGCTGAGTTCATGTATGAACACGAAATATTTAACTTAAAGTTTATGACCACAAATTCTAGCTTTCCGTCTCCACTTGTGAAACTGTAGATGTTTCTGAATCGGTGTCACTCGTACTACTTCCCGTCGTTTGTTCTGATTTTGATGTTTCCGACTCCTCCAAAGCAACTTCCAAATCAGCTTCCATTTTTTTCAAGGTTTTCAAAACTTCGAACAATTTCTTTTTAGTATTTCCCTGATTTATTTTAGCTTTCATCTTGGCGTCGTGAGGTGATGGAATGTGTACATATTTTGGAGTGCAAACGCCACGATGATTCATTCTTTCGCCTTCCACACATTTCAACCCAGGGACCAGGATAAAAGAATTGTAACGAATATCAGACGTTGCTGTTGTCACTTCCTCGCCAGAATTTTGAACCAAATGATCAATTTGATCCGTGTTCAAATTGTCTTTGATCCAGCTAACGAATTCATCAGAGGTCATATGGTCAAAATTGTTTACAACTTTGTCAGGCTTGGCTTCTAGTGAGGATTTTTTCTCTGAAATGCTTAAAGTATGTGAAGATTTCCCAGAAGCCTGTGATTTCCTGATGTTATGTCCTAGTCGAGCATCCTCCTGGTCACGCTGTTCGTTTTCAGAAGGTAATCTGGAAGGAGCTTCTAGAAAATGAGAAAAGTAAACACATTTTATGTATAATTGCAGCATTTCATTTTTTATAGGATGGTTATATACATATATACGACAATCTACATATTTTGCGTTATTTAAGAAGTGATATGTCTATCTGAAGCTATGTAGAGTGTCTTGCATTAAACGCATAAAGTGTTCATGGGAATTTCCACATTCGCGTGTTAACTGGTTTGCATAAAAGTCCAAGTAAGCACTAAAATGAAGGGTGAAATGAAATTGTTTAACACGTGAATACTGAAAAATGAACCATCTTTTTTCTCCAATTCCAATTTTAATCTGTAATAATCCCGTGCAAATGAAACCTGTTTGTTTAAAAGTCACGGAAGGTTTTAAACGACGGACATATGCAAATAGCGACTGAGGTTCTCTACGAAAAATGATTGAGGGATACAAAAAACCTATTCCAACTAACGGCGAATTTCACAATATTAATCTTATATAAGCAAAATTAACGCAACTCACCACTATTTCGACGTATTAAGTACTTCTTTGTGGTCGTGGATTCCGCATCGCCAGGAAAAAAGATAGCATCATTATGAGATTTTGCATCCTTATCCTCATTTCTTCCAGCAACAGCAGCTTTAGAAGTGGAATGAATTATTGGGGAGCGATTTCGATACGTCAGACCAACATTAGGCATTTGCCATGGCGTGGCAGGCGTAGAAGCAAGTTGACTCCGGTACTGGAAATATTGCTGAGTGGAAGCAGGATAACTTTTGAAAAGATTTTCTGGAAAGTCATATAATTAAATAAATGAGTTAAAGATTGAGGATAAAGACTGGTTGTGAATTTTCATGCAGACATGACCGTGAGATTTCATGACTTATGCTGTACCAGACTCAATCTACATAAATCAATCCCATGTAACTGTCTACTATTTAGTTAGACACATATTTTCATACCTGGTTTTACGAACTTGTTGTACCATCCATTTAAATTCCCCTTTTTTCTTAGGATATAAAATCTTCCGTAAAGCAAAACTTCAGGCTTGGACTTTTCTCTGTCTGACAAATCCACGCCATTGTCTTTGTCCGACACTGGCGTGAGAATCTCTTCAGCGTCGGAGATAACTTCGTAACCTTGCTTGCCCAAGAGGTTTAACTTGTCCACGTTATTATTATTATCATTCAAAGGCTTCAATGCTGCACTCGACACTAATGCAGAAATTATTCCGACAAAAACTAGGAGATTGGCCCTCATCTCGAAGTATGGTCAGGTTTTATGTTGTCTGTGGCTAAAATTGACGTTTGATTGATTGGGAATCCAAAGTACAACTAAATAATGTATGTATGTATGTTGCTGTAAAATCACTTTGTTGAATTCACTGGGTTGAAATTATATTTTAATCAAAGTGTATTGCGATTATGATGATCTGTTTTGGCTCGACTTGTGGTAATGTCGACTCCGGGAAGATCTTTCCGTGACTGACCGCAAGAATTTTGCAGCCGCTATTGTATCGTAGAAAAGCTATTGCGAAAATAAATATCATGTATTTACTTACTTACTTCGCAGGAGGGTAGGATACACATGCGACCAGGTAAAATTGTTGCACGTCAAGAAAAAGGTGGCTTGCGATATGCAATCTTAATACGCTTTTCATAAAAAGAATATCATAACCCGTTGTACATAATGGAATACTCACTCCATATAATATTTTATACAGGATTGCAATTATTCCCATAAAATGAAATCAGGTTCGTCTCAACTTGGTTTTGCACAGGGCAGATTATTTATTGTTATATATCACCCTCTCTGACGTAGGTACTCCTCTCACTTAATGATGATCATGATATAGTTTGTAAATACATAGATCACATCACATTTCTTTGCATTGTTTGCCAGTAGCCGAATGTTTTTTCTGGGTTTGAAGTAATCGCTAATTAAATTGCATTTTCTGATTTATACAACTATAAGAAACAAAGCATACATTCGTTTATTACGCTGTGATGAACAGTGATATTAGATAATAACAAATGAATTAATAGATTTTTGCGAACTGATTACTTTGCTGATGACGCATGTTGTATATCAAAGTAATCAGGAGTAAATACACAAGAAAGTTATATGTTATGGAGTAGTGGGTCAATAATTTGATCAGAATTTATTGGGTATTTTGCATACATAAACTTTGCACACATTAATAGATCACTTGGGTCGATTATTTGCCGTCAACTTTGTTGTGGAATACCAGTGACTAATAACTTGTTGGTTGCTGAACACAGTTCAACCTTAACATACTTGGTATCTATTTATTTCTTGGAACAACATTCTGCTTACGGTTCAATAAATTTTGCATTAAATCAACAACAGTTAACAGTATTATTATTATTGAATGCTAAATATTTTGCATTTCTTTTTAATTAACTTTCATATAGGAAAGGACATTTATTAACAAAACACGAAACCCTGTACAATAGAATAACATTAATATTTCCTATAGATAATTTAATCGAAAATTTAAAATTTTGCTCAAAAATTATTTAAAAACTATTTAAAATTTACCCAGAATAAACCCTATTTCCCCCCCTGAGTTTAATTATTAGTCTGCATTTTCCACTTTGTGCTCTGCGATAGCCCTCAGCACATTTTTTGTAAGAACTTGGAAGTAAAAATAGGGAAAAATTTGTGATAACTTTTCCCTTCTCGGTGGGTTTATTTGTACCAGGAATTGAAGAGTTGGAATCGTCCTCGTCCACAACAGTGACAACAATTTCTGCCGGCGTCTCATCAAAATTGATTGCATTTTCTGAAATGTAGAAAAAAAATTATGAAATTTTATCATCCGCACTCCTCCCTCCTTCTGTCCTAGCTACATAACTATGTACATAAAAGTTTCTGAAAAAATCTTACATTAAAAGTAATGAGTAGTTAAGTGGTAGTTTGGTAATGGGTGGAGAAGCGTTATGAAGCCGACCTTACCAGAGTCTGTTGCAGCCAGATTGTCGCCCCCCTGCGGTAAAATAAACACCTTTTGAGCCGTGCTAGCCAATACTGCCCCATTCGGAACGGTAGGATTGCGAGGATCTGTAAAAATTAAGTGACCAACGTCCCGCTGATTTTCTGGCGTAATGGCGATTCCTTTCAAAATGTGGAGATTTGGACTGGACAGATCCACGTCTAAAGTCCTTCCAGTGAAGAGTTGTTGTCCCCTTTGGTGAGCATAAACATTGTTGGCAACCACATTTTGGAGGTTTTGCAAGCTGTTGATGTTCTGTTGAAGGAGTCGTGTCCCTGCCGGAGTCTGGCCAGCGGTGGATACAGGAACCACGATGTTCTGAACTCTTCCACTTCTTATGGCAGGGCTCAAATTCAGGAGAGAATTTCGATCAAGTTCAATTAAGGAAGTAGATTGGATGCTGGCAGGGTTAATTAGACCCAGGTGAGACCGGAAGCCTGCGATTTTAAGGTCAAAGCCAAAGCGTTTTGTTAATTGGTTAAAGTTAGTCCTTATTGTTGGTATAATATACATATCATTTTAACGAAATTTAAGTCTTATTAAAGGAAATATGTGTTATTATGCTGAACATAAACCTGTGGAAGTTAAGCTGTATCAATTAAATCGATGAGAAAATATCTCACTGAAATATTTGCGTACTTACGTTTACGTCGCAGTACGTACTAAATAGACCAGTTTTACTTATTAAGTATTATGGAAAAATGACTCTCAAAGTCAAGGTTGAATCAAGTAGGAAATGGTAATAATTAATTTTCCAGATTTTTTTTTAAACTGGAAAATTTTATTGTACGCTTTATGCATTTATTTATCTACCTGCGATTGTTTGTTGCGAATTTTTCTGTATTTGTTGAAGTTTCTTGAGCGAGTTGGGAGTGGTCAAGTATGGAACATGAATTGGTGGCCGGGTGGTCGTAATGCCGGTATTGTACGGCAATTGAACAATACTTTGTGGCGAGAATTGATTATTGATATTGGGAAAAGCTACGTTTTCTGGGTATCGGAAACTCTGTTGGTTAAATGCTTGTTGATTTAAACTTAAAGATTGCTGGCTGCGAACTCGTTGATCTAATAAGATAATTATAAAATAATTAAAAATAATTTTTGAAAAAACACATGTCTAATTATACTTAATTACCGAGAATAAGTTTGTCAGTACGCGTCCTGGGGCTTCCATTAACAGTATTCGTTCGAAGTCCAAGACCAGGTTCTTCACTGTCAGTCTCGTAAAAGGCTCCTCGACCGGAAGCCACGAGATTTTGCGTCGGTTTTTTAATAGCATTTGAATTCGTAATTATCACAGGGGCATAAATTTTATTTTGTTGAAATTGTCTTTGGTACTGAAGTTGTAAGGGCTGACCAGTTTGGATGCCACGACGCTGTTGCCCCTGCATTAAATACTGGACTTGTTGTGAGTCCAAAAGGACGCCAGACTGTCTTGAGCCTGGCTGTTGTCCGTAAGGTTTTAGAGGGTGAGACACGTTATAATTGTAGGTGAACACTGGGTACAAAGGGTTAAACCCACCACCACCACTATTACTAACTGCTGGAGATTGATAACCAATTTGAATCGGTTTGTACATTGTAAGATGCTGAGAACTTTGACTGTGTCCGATCGGGGGGAATTGTGGGGTTGGGTTTGCATTTGGTTCGGCTAAGGGTTTTGGAAATGGTAAAGATCTTACGGGCATAAAGATAACGCTTATTGCAATGTAACAGTGTACTGCAAACGCTTGTTGGAAGGACGTCATTTTTACACTGAAATCGGACAAACTGAAGAAAAAATGTTGGTGGGATTGGATTAACGATACACTTTCTTGTCAATTGTTGACATTTCACTCGTCACATGAAAGGAATTTGATCAGATTTCGGAGATACAAATTATTTACTTAACATAACACTTAAGTTGTATGATTTCCGGTGATTCTTACAGAATTGTATCCAGTTTGGTTGGTTTATTTATATGCGTAGATTTTATTTGAGTTTGTATTTGTAACTCAATTTCATTTTATGTCAAATTAATTTCGGAGCAACGCCATATTATGCATACTTATTACACTCGTAAATCATGAAGCAGCAGGTGCTGGATATTAATTCAGACCATTGAACAAGATTGCCTAACGTTACAAAATTTAGCAAGGTTGACGGGCACAACTTAACTCTATTTTAAATCTTAGATTATCTATTACTTTTCGGATGATTAGACTACAACGGTTAATTGTGAGTAGCTCTTGCACATAATTTTAGAATATTCCTGTAACTGTTTACTGTGCAGAAAATGAGTCACGCTTGTATTTAGCACTGATAAAATCATAAACTAACACAATAAGATAATTAAATCCTCAAGATCAATAATATGTATCTGCGATAACTTCAAAATTGAGATATTAATCTTCAATTTCATCACCACTTTTTGGTCTTATTGTGTGTGAAATGTTTTTTTTTTACCAATGAAATTTTGGTTATATAATCTTATCGTACATGTGAACTTATGTAAAAGTACCCACTAAATTGTGGACCTTTCCTTCTTCGACCTCAATAATGAATAGAACGCTACCATTGCCGGTAGGTTGCTTGGTCATGCAACGTTACGTCCAACATTAAAACGAACTGCCAGGATGGATAGCTAAATACTTATGCAAGTTACTGGAATATTAAGACTACGCCACGGCTAGCCAAGCGTGTCTTCCATTTAATCACATAAAAACAGTCCAGCGTATATGTATCCTATCGTGGGTAGAATTTAGGTAATTGTTTTCTGCAAAAGAGGCAGTAAATTCCCACCACTAGTCTTAATTGAGAATGAATACATACTCACATACATAATTATGGAATCCAAACTGCTAACCAAAGCGCAGTTTGTGGCTGCATATAAAATCTTTTGCCTTGAGTTGCAAACAGTAATGGACAATATCATGCCATGCCACGCCACGCCACAACAATATCTTTAGCAACCACTGGTCTGCACATCGTAACAAAATCAGCGGCGAGTGTGATGGATTAAGGTCAAACCACGTCTTATTGTCTAGATATTTGGAATTTTTAACGAATGAGCGATTAATGGTCACTGCTAGTAAATAGTGCTAGTTTTATACCCTTGTTTCTTGCTGTGATTGTTTTGCGGACAAGATAATTTGGGAGGAAAAGTGATTTTAACCAGAGAGGACTAATTGCTCATGGGACACAAAAATTTGTATAGGCAATTTACATAGATGATATATAGATATATGCTCTTCTTAAATTGCTCACACATTTTTAGTGCACTTATTTTATAAAAAGTACGTACGTAGGTACACACGATCTAAAAACTATATTGGGCCATTACACATGTGTAATAAATTCGTTCAACCTCACTTCATATTATGCAAATTATCCATGTGTTAATCCATTAAGAATTCGTAATGGTGAAGATGCTGAGATTGGAATGCGGAGACAATCGATGAAAAAGATGAGCAATTTGTCGTCGTTTAAATTGCGTATTTTATTCTCTTAATGCATAATAAACTCTTGTAGTCTTACAGCATAATTTCTTTAATCGTTAGATTGCTGATTCAGGCGTGAATCCTAAATATTTTTCATGGAAAACAAATACTTACACGTTTGGACAATATTCAAGGTTGGATTTAGGTTGGTAATTGACTAATAATTAATAGTATTAAACATACGTAAATATACATACCAATTTGAATACTACTTTCCAGAAAAATGCGAAGTTTATCTGTATTATGTGCGTAATTAGAATTGTAGTAAAACACACATACGCACGAGGAATAATTTCATATTTTCATAATAATGTGCAATAAAAACGAAATGAACACACTATTCGTCCATCTATTAAATTCATCTATTCCAACCAGATAGTAACAAAAAATTAGTATATGTATCGTACCTAGCTGCTCATTAAATAATTACATTTGTGGTATATCATTCACGTTTACTTGAAAGAGAAGATAATATTGGGTGCTACATTCACACAGATACAATAATAACGTCTAATCTACCACGGTCCATGTAAAAAATGAGGTTATACTTTCCTATGTATGTACATATATGATCCAACTAGACGTAAGTGGATCACTTCTGTTATTATGACGTCAATTTGTTGCGTGCGTGCTTTTATTGCTTATAATAGCATAGCACCTGTCAACTAATTTACTTCGAGTGCGATATGTAATTCCATCAAAAACACTCCTCTAATAGCGTCAACCACACCCACCATTTGGTCGCCCGCGAATGCAACCTACTTGCCAAATCCTAAGTGTGCAATCTTTCTGAAAGCTGCTGGCCCATTCCAATGTCCGTTTAACATTAGATTCCAATAGATTCCAGGCATGATGTCCTTTTTCAAATGGAAGGCTACCCTACTTTCTTTGGCTTGATTGACAGGAAATGTCTCCAAAGGTTGGCTCGTGTAATCAAACTCTGCCAGGACGCAGGTCGAGTAGCTGGTAACCAGGGGGCAAGATGTGTAACCGTCGTACTGACCCAAGGGATCTTTACCGTTCATTACGCTCCACAGGTTTTGGGAAAGGATGCCACATTGACCGGCTGAAGGGAAATTATTGTAGGGCAAATAATTCATATTTTAATTTGATATGCATAAATTATACGTTTATGTATGTACCAACGGCTGCCGCAGTTTTGGACGTGGGCAGATTTGTACAGTCTCCCAGGCCAAAGATATTTTGATACTTGACATGCTGTAAGGTTGTCTTGTTCAGATTTACATAACCGGCAGGATCAACGAGGTCACCTGCGCTGGTCTTCATAACATCGTGCGGCCCCATTGGGGGTGTTACGTGAAGCATTTCATACTAAATATGTACATATCAATGAAGAATTAGGAGATAAGTTTGCTTAAAATGGTGATAATAATAATTATTTTCTCACATCAAACGTTTCACTTGTTCCTGGCTTGTCCAAATTTTCAAAAATTGCTTTCCTTTCTTTTGGTATTACTTCGACCAAATTCGTTCTCAAGTTGACTTTGATGTCGCGTTTTTTCACAATCTCCCACAAAGCGTCTGCATATTTCTTTACGCCGAATAGGACGCCCAACGATGTGTTAAATACGACATTTGCATCTTGTCGTTTCCCGTGCTGCATAAAAAATTTAATATTTCAAGCGATGTTATTACTAACTTATTTCTTTAAAAAAATAAATATCATAGTCTTTAAGTTAGTACACACCTTGCGAAAATAGCTGTCAGCGATATACATAATTTTTTGCGGAGCTCCTGCACATTTAATTGGCGTATTTGGAAATGTGAAGATTGCGTTCCCTACACAGGTATACATACATAAGATTGCGTTTTTTAAGTTATTTTCTCATTTAGAGCATTCATTGTCTCGCACAGTTTGTGATATTTATTACCTTTCTTAAATCCTTTAATACTTTCCAAAGTCTTGTTCACGTACAAAGGCGAATAGTTCGAGCAAACCCCAGGAGTGTCGAAAGCTTGGATTAATCCTTTGATCTACAGAAGAAGCGATGTTGTACATACACAAATCCTGGTTTTATTAACTCCTGCTCACTGTATGTTTAGAGATAATGCATAACTTTGCATATTTTACCTGGTTGAAATTTAACTGGATACCAGTTGCCACCACGAGATAATCATATTGAATAGGTTCTTGATTTTTGCCACTAATCTGAATCAAATTCTTGTCCGGATAAAATCCTACGGCTTTTTCCTTCAGCCATGTGATACTTTTTGGAAGTACGGATTCCATCGTTCTTCCAGATTCTTCCAACTTTTTCATTCCACCACCAACCATCGTCCATTGCGGTTGATAGTAATGCATCTGAAATTTAAGCAATTTGTCATCCGATACAGAAACTTAATTTGGATTTATGTATGTATGCATATTACGTCTGCGGGTTCAATCACAGCAATGGATTTCGGGTCAATTTTTCGAGCGAATTTTGCAGCAATAGAGCAGCCCCCAGCACCACCTCCCACAACGACCAATTTAAAGTGCCTACATAAATGGGAAAGTTAAATTAATGGCATTATTGTGATTTTTGTAACGTATTTCTTACTTTGATTTTGGCGTGCTCATAGAAAAATATCTCTTCCCCATCGTCGACAAGACCATTGTTTGCGTTGATTTGGAAAGCATTTTTGTCTCGATAAAAACTTTTACTTATAAAATAAAATTATTTAACTGATCACATTACATCACATGAATACACTGCTCACTTTAATGTTTTTCTGTAAAATAATAAGTTAATTCCAGTTGTGTCCTGTGATCGTGAGACTATGAGCAGTACATGCTCGCCTTATAAATGCACATAATATTGCGAATAATTTGTCATTACATATAAAAGTTAAACATGATTGCACCCAATAACCACAGAGGCAATCCTCCTCGTATAAATATATGCATAAATGAAATGAAGGTCATATTTTCATCTACGTGACTTGTACATGTAGAGAATTGCACTCTTAACATTTGCAACCAACACCATATATCTCTTATTGTAAGAATTATGTAATAATGGCCATGGCAGGTTAACAAACAAGTGGGTAATAGTTGTTTGCAACCCTTGCCAAAATCTCCACTGTCAACTGTATGTAATAAGCAGAAGTTCAAGAATATGGGTTCTTCAAAAATTCGTACTTAAATACGTATGAAAAATATGCAATAAGTGGGCTCTAGCACATTTGCATGTACTCAAGCAACTGAACACTTGAAAGCCAAGTTATAATTTATTTTTGCGACATATGTAACAGTGCTTGGGTTCTTATTTGTAGGTTGTTTTGTACAATGTTGAGTCGCCAATACAGTACATCTGATAACTCATTATTATTTCTTGTATACATAAACTACTTTGTAGCACGCAATCGAAATGGAGCAATTTGTACTTCGATTTTCTATATCAGCACATTCGTGCAGATTATCTGTATTTGATTAAGCATTACTTGTCATTTGAAATACGTGAGGGAAAAATATTCCATCCACTCATCCCCGACGACTTCCTGCCTTTGAAACATTTGAATGATGTCAGACGCCAACTTGTACATCAAGTTGCAATCCTAGAGCAGAAAATCATGTATCATTTGTATCTATTAAACTACTACTCAAATACTTACATTTAGATCCCTGGCTATTTCTAGGGGTGCATGTTCATATGAAAATTCTGCCGAAATCTCCAAATCCCCAGTAATTCCTTTCGTTGCAAATTGTTTCTCTGCACAAGCAGATAATTCTTGATCACTCAGTTCAGAAATTACGCTGTAACTGCGACTTCTTTCATCATCTGAGGGAGGAAATTCGACCAGGAAACTTTTATCTGCAGTATTATTCTGAGATTCAAACATTCTTGCTGATGAGGATTCTCTCAACGTAGAAATTTTATTATACGGTGTTTCTGAATCGCGCAGGTTCGAATTACTAAATTCTATAAAAATGCAATTTTAAATTACAAATTTAACACATTTGAACAACTGATAATCTGATATTTCATTTTATTACCATTAAATCCAGAAGATGCTGAGACGGCATCCAATTCCGCAATGTTAAATGTAGAGTTAACAGAAATGCTTGCTACAGTATCATTTCCTCTTAAATTTAATCTTGTGCTAGATCTAGGTGGATTAAAATCGGCATATTTTTTCTCATCTATCTTACTACGATCTTTTAATTTAAAGTTATCATCTAGGATTTTAATCTTCATTGTTGGAATTTCAAAAGGTAGCACGTCCACTTTAATTTTTGAATGTCCCAGTTTCTTAACGGACTCCAATAATCGGTTCACTCTACAAAATCCAATTTTTATCATATTTAGTAAATACTTCAGCAGTACAAACAAATTGTAGCCATAAATAAACTAATACTTGAAAACAGGATCCTTAAAAATATCTTGAAACTCTTCCGGCGCAATTTTAATCCTTCCTGTAATCAGCAACTCGGATATTCGCTCAGATTCATGAAGCATTCGAATTTTATCGCGTTCCTTGTTTATGTTGTTAATAAAGTCTTCATATTCTCTGAATTTTTGTTTCCCTTTCATACCGACATAAATCGCAGGTTGAGATTTGCTCGTTTTTCCACCCATAGACAACCTTTTAATAAAAAACTTTTCTATTTAATCCATTTTTATTGCCGTAAACTCCGTATTACCGTAAAGTAAGTGTGTAAAAATGCAATAATACCGTCTCGCCCTCCGAAATAAGTAGTGTTGCACATAGTCGGATACTTTCTCCCTCATGAAGGAGTCACTCGGCTCAGCTATCCCCGTAAACAGGACTTCCTCGTCTAAATTATGATCATCCCAAATTTTTCTTAACCGTTTTTGTCCCGCTTTACTGAAAAACTTTGAGTGCTTCGAGTTTGGATGTGGACTTTTTGTTTTGCTTGGCGAAACTGGTTTCGCTTCTAGCCAAACGGTCGAATAAGGGTCGTCCTCCATTCTGAAATGGTGCTTTCGTTATGAAAAATATGCACACTGAGGAAAAAGAGGGTGTGATATGTTGACCTGAAGTGGTAAATTGCAACTGACTTACTTAACGCTGGAAACATGAAGGGTTATATATTTTCATCGTGTTTGATAATACGCACATTTATTTCATATGTGCATACACGTATGATTTTATTATTATGGGAGGATTTGCTAGGTATTTGTTGTGTTATGCTGCTGACATTTTCCATTATTTTTGCAATTGAATCTTTAGGTGAGAAATGAGTTCTTTTCTTTATCCTCCTCACTCAGGGTTGGAATCGTATGCCATCAATACAAAGAAGTAAGTAATCGAACGCCGTTGGAGCTAGAGACCTTCAGAATATCACGTATCCAAACCCAAGGCCAAGCCACGCATGGTTCTTCTTTCATGAAAAGTATATACTTTACAGTGCCAAGTGGTGGAGAAAGCAACAACGAATTGAAATTATTGATTTGTCCTGATTCGTAGTAGGCTTTTGAAATGAAGTGGTTTCAGAGTTGCGATTTGTAATGTTTGATTTATTATTTATAAACGTTTTGATTGATTTAGAAGAGCGGAGGCAATGTGAGAGAGTTTCCAGAAATGGGAAAGTCTCAAGTTGTCAAGCTGTATAAATTGGTTGTCGTTCTCATTCATTCTCTCAAAGATAATTATGATGACAAGTTGTTTTGATGAAAGTGTATGTATACATAATTGGCGGTTAAAAAATAAAATATTTATATAACAGAGATTGAAGTATTAACTTTGTGAGTCGGTCATGTTCTGGCAAAATCCTTTATGAATCTGAAGTAGAAACCGTAAATTGTTAATGTTTGTGTGGTTGTGAAATGATGCCATACTCTTAAAATTACTTACAGCCCCGATACAAAATCCAATCAAGATCAACTTGCTGGTAATGCTCATTTTTGCAACAAACTTGACTCTAATACTGGTGCCGGATTTTTCAAGGATTTGTGCCACTTGGTCATTCGAATCATCAAGGTTTTGTAAAGAAGTGACCTAAATTATCGTTAGAAAATTATAAATTGCTTGTGCATATTTAAAATACCCATTTAAATTATAAAATGACTCACAAAAAATTGAGAAGTGCAGAATCCTTTATCACAATTTATCCGAAACAAATGGTCCCTATTGGAATAGAAATTCAGAAAAATTTGAAGTGAAAATTTTTATTCACAGAAATTTACCCATTCGAATCTCCAAGAATGAATTCCGAAGAAAGCACAAAGCAGCTCGAACTTTCTTCAACTGTGCCAATGAGAGATTCAGGAGGTGCGTAAACTGCCAAAACCTGATAAAAATAAATATGATATTAATGACCAAGATGCAAATCTTGCATCTTAAAATGAATCAATTCTTTAATTACAAGACTCTCAATGCAATAATGCTTTTCTTTGAAACAAACTCGTGCAAACGGCACGTCGTCTGCTCTAAGGACGACATTTCTAAGAGATCCAAAATTCCAGATGGTTGACGCTGCCTGGGTCGCTTCAAAAATTACTGACTCCTCTCCTTTGGACACGTCCCGCACAAAATATTTCGTCGCGTTAGAGCTCACACAGTGAAGAAAGGCTGACCAACATTGAAAATTAAAATCAATACTTTATACAAGTGACGTACATACGTACATATTTATGTAAATATTAAATAAATATGCATAAATGTAACCAACTCACATTGTTCCAATGATATGACGACCTCCTCGACGCCAGCTAAGCGAGCGGACACTTCTGGATTTTTGCTGGGCTGGTGAGTTCTTCGAGTGTAATGGTGGACGGATCCTTTTAGCTCTGCTGCTGCTGTTATAATTTTTTTATAAGTGAGTAAAACTTATCAAGTTTGACAAACTACTTTTAGCATGTCAAATAAAAGCATAAAAGCTGAAGAGAAACGGCCCTTTTCTTGTTCTCAATTCTTGTTAAAGAAACATGGCCCCTTGAATAATAGTGGTGAAGTTGGCAGAATAAATATGAACTTGTATGTGTATCTATCTATCCAGTAGTGGTCATCAATTCTGTATAAAGGTATGTAATCAAATATGGGACGAATTTGTGTGTCCATATAATCAATCGATCAGCACCGAGTGGGGCAAGTTATTTCTAAATAAATACATAGTTGGTTGTACTATTCAAGGTTAAAATATTTTGGATATGTATGCAATAAAATAACTGCGGGAATGGAATACTAATCTCCTGTTGTTTATTAGCAAACGTGCCGATAAAAATGTAATGTTACACGAAAATATTACTAATATGAATATGTAATATTGATTAGTTTTAATACGAATTTTCGCAAAATCTAAACCCGATTTTTGATTATAATCAGAATTATGCAAAATATTATTCATGTTTTTTTGTACTCATATTCTTTAGTTCATGATGACCAACCTGTTCCATCCGGCAAGGAGGAAAGCGTCGTCCTGGGCTGTTCTGAAATGACATGTGGCGAACTGCTCGTATGGTCTGGAACAACTGCAGGAATTAGATTTGTTTCCCAAACGTCTTGCAGAGCTTCGTCCGTTTTAACACTGTTCATACCAATGACAGGGGTCTCACCTTTCTTCTCTTAATTCTAGCCTACCCCCGACGGGGAGATAGTTAATCAACCACAAATTATGTATGTATGTACTTATTGCTTGCTGGCAGTATCAGTAAATATACGTATCAACAAATGAACTTTCTTCCAAGTCTAGGCACGCATTGAGACAAAAGAATGGATTGACCTCTGGTTACATTATTTTCTGCGTAGGTAATACGTACGTTCGCCGGAAAAAAACACCTGAAACGACATGAACATTGACACGCCAAAGGAAAACTCGTCAACATCGATCCACCGCAGAGACCAAATGTACATAATGGGTGTTCTCATTAGCGTAATGCATTTATAAAAAAAGTCTAGCGTCTCGCCGTCTTGAACATATTTATGAGTATTTCGTTTTCTTGGAGAAAATAAGCCCGAGAAGGCAAACAAATAAACAAACAGACCAAAAAAGCAACAGTTGTGTGCTTGCTTTGATATTAGTTCACATTATGTCGAAATTAATCACTCACTTTCACCGACCAAAAGTATGGAACAAACAAACGCTAATGCACCCCAGACTGACGGGTTTTGTCTGAATTTCTGTCTAGTTATGGACACTAGTTAAATATACATAGTGCATTTCGTTAATTCAAAGAACCTTCGTCCTAATTAAGTTAGTTAGAATATTATGTATTACAAAAGAGCTTAATTTTTGTGTTTCATAATAGTTTGGACCGTGTGTGTACCTCCTTTTCGCTCTGCAAGGCTGTTAGAAAGCTAATTATGTCAAATTATTTTGCACTATGCACCTTGAGGGAAATTTCTTCTTGAGAATGTCAACCTGCAACTGCATGCTGTATACAAATCGTCGCTTCAAATGAAGAGGGAGACATGAAAACCTTATTAAAATTAAAAGCCTTGGCCCCGTTCGTGGTTGATTTCATATATGAATTTTCGCAACGCTTGATCAAGTTATTGTTTATTTAGGAGTAAGTTCTGCATGTGTGTGTACAATTCAAAATTGCATTAACCGCAATAGGAATTCTATTCTTTTATGCATATTATGTATTCATATAGACGTAAAAAGTATGTATGTATTCCTTCCCCTCTTTATTTCTCGTCGGGATTCAGATAATTGCCGTACTGTCGCTCAGCCCGGGCAGCGGTCTCTTCTCCGTCCAGATATTCCCCTTGACCGTAAATGTATGACCGAGCTCTGCGAATTGGTTCTGGAAATTGACACATTTTTTAATATTATTTCTTCTTATTCCGCTTAGTTAATAAGGTCGTCCATAAATAAGTATTTAGTTGTCTTACCCTCGATGGGATCAAAATACTCCCCATCGAAATCAGTCTTTTGTCCTTGTGATTGTTCCAGGAACAATAAGGCTAGAGTCATGCAGATCAAAGTAATGGCAAGAGTGGCACGCATCTTGTTTAGGGGAGATCTTTTTTTAAATGAACTGTTTTGAAAATTTTGGGAATATGTATTGCATAAATTATGGAACAAATACTTTTAGTTTAATTCAGTTGCACCATTTATTAGATAATGTGTTGACTATTAGCGGCACAATTTGGTTTATATATGCATGCACAACATTAGAAAATACTATAATTTATTATATACGCATTACTAAATCAAGGAAGGCGTGATAAGATTGCCATACCACATCCAGGAAAAGGAGGTAGGTTTGTGTTATGCAGTTTTACGTAGTGTTTATGTAAATGACGCAAGTAAAAGTTTATTTTTGTAA
Source organism: Folsomia candida (assembly GCF_002217175.1). Classification (NCBI taxonomy): domain Eukaryota; kingdom Metazoa; phylum Arthropoda; class Collembola; order Entomobryomorpha; family Isotomidae; genus Folsomia; species Folsomia candida. Next base: position 288,026 of record NW_019091255.1, on the reverse strand, counting down.
CCAATTCAAGTTATAATTTTATTTTGGGTTTAAAATTGGGATAGAAAATTGTGCATACAATTTTTTAAATTTCTGACTGACGTCCATTCCAAATGATTGACGCTAAACGTAATACGACCGCAGATTTCTGTTTTCTATAACAGGAAATGCATGAATTAAGTATTTTTGTTTTATTTGTAATTAAGGAAGAACTATGTATATTATACATAAATACCTTCTTGATAATAAGCGTCATCCTCGTCCAATTCTTCCTGAGCGAGAGTTGTAGGAGCCCATAAAGTGTAAATAAATAGCAAATAAATTGCAGCAGTAAGTGAAAACCTTGCAAAGTTTCTCATTGTGTATACGTAGTAATTTCAAATTACGAAACTGTCTCAAATATTCAGCTTCTAAGCACGGAGTAAAATGCTTTGAAACTAATTCGAGACTAAAAAGCCACCTGAGTTGGTGTGAAAAATTGTATTAGTGAATGACCACAACTAGGAAAAGCAGAACCACAATTAGCTAGTTTAATTTATCATAAAACATTAATTAATTTCCATGTGACATTAGAATGACCGGAAGTAACATATCTTATCAATGGTCTGGCGGTCCTTTAACGACCAAATTATGTAATTAATTCACATCTATCGAGCTAAGCGACCCGTATGAAAATCGTGTGTAGTATTTTGCAGAATTCTGCATAAGTGGCCTTCAAAATCATATCTGCAGCAAAAATTGCATGATTCTGCAAAAAAATTCTTCCGGGTTAATTCTACATAACCGTCCGTAGATAATTACGCATAATTCATAATTCATTGCATAGTTTTTGTGCATATCGCTCTGTATACAATTTTTCTGCAGAATAATCGTCCAAATATCTGTATGAAAGCAGTTGAAATTTTCATACAGAGATAGTTATATTTTTACTTTATTTATTTTTTTGCGCATATTTTTTCATAGCAGTTTGTGCTTTCACCCAGCTTTCACCCAAACCCTGCCGCAAACTTTATCCAATATGCTTTCACACTACGTTTTTATTTACGCAATATTTTTCAACTACATCATTTTTATTGAATAGAAGCTCTCTTATGCTTGAGTGGTTCGACTTTTAACAATGTAAAAACATTATTATCAGTCAGTCCCTCTCATCCGACGCTGCCGGGCTGTAGCCTCCTCTCATAATAATAATCCCAATCTATCCAAGATGAAAAGTAGGCCAGGAATCTTCCGAGTGCTGCTGAGCCTCCAAATTGTCTCGATGACCTACTTTCCTTTATAACACCTTTCTCCCTAGAAAGTTCTTCCCTGATTTTTCTCTGGTTGGGTGTTGACTGTTGGTTTTATCTCCTTTTTCGAGTAACTTCTCTTCAGCCTGTTAAATGTCAGTTGCACAATGCTTCCGTTCCGGAGATACATAAAAGTAATAAAAAATTGGATTCCATTCAAACTAAAAGTTGTGTAAAATGCTTTCGTAATTTTTTATTAGTGAAATCATTCATACGTTTGACACAACACGCAAGAGGAATTTACAGATATAGACGTTTCTAAATTTTATGTAATTCAATACCATAAAAAACACTCTATTGTGTTACATGGTTCTAAAATAGCTAACCTACCAAACCACTCACAAGTACCGAGAAGAGCCAAATCACAAGTATGTATTCAACCAACTATCATCATCATTCAGCTGAAAACGAATTGAACTCTTGTATATTCCTCAGGGGCACTTTAGCGTGTCTACCACCACTCATCCATCCTTTGTTCAGCCGAGCCTCGTGGCGAAACCGGGCAGAAATATGAGTTAACCTAACTGCATCCTTATCTACCTCACTCAACCACCGGAGCTCAAACACCAGAGAAATTGCCAAAAAGTGAAGTACAGTATGTAGTCGTTACATATGTCACGAACATAATTTAAAATTTTGTCATGCCGAAATCGAGGGTAATTTAATTGTGTGAAATGCGCTTTTTCGGAGAGATATCCTCAATAAATCGTTCACATGAATGTACATATCTACCCCAAATCATTCTCCTTGCTGTTTTTCCCCTCAAGAAAAATGTGATTAATTTTTCTCATCCGTCACAACTCTGAGATTCTCCATCCCTTTTTGGCAAGTGAATCAGTTCCTGGCATTTAGCTCGTAACGAGGCACAGCTCCAGCTCCCCGTCCTGCACACGCCGTTAAATGGCTGTGTGACACAGGGAACTTTTTGTAATTTGTCTTATTGTCGTTATCTCATACAATATCTGGTTATAGGTCTCTTGCGACGTAGACTTGTGGCCGTAGCGGAAGGATAGTTTAGGAGAATGATTTAATGGATATGGCACAAGTCGAAGCAGGCAAGGAACCAGTAGTGCCTGAGAGAGAAAGTAAGAGCACATCAGATGCATGTACATACGTATGCATCGCCCGAGATGGAGATGGATGAGACTGAAACAACGGCCCGGACGGGATAGATTTGACCTTTTTCTCTCCTGCAAGAGAGAGAACGAGTGAATACATTAATAGGCCACCTACGCCTCGCTGTGGAACAACCAATGGAGGACTTTCTCCGCCTCTGCCTCTAGGATGACGCATGTCCTCACAAAGTCATCACACGGATATCTCCTCTCGCTCTTTCTCACCGTTCGTGGTGGTGGAAGGAGAAAGTTAAGAGTAGATCTCTCCCACCACTGCTGGAATCCCAATTTTCTTCGACTTGGAACGTGGCCAGGAGCATAGGGTCCCTCGAGCCTTCGATAAATTGAAGGGAGGAAGACAGACATTGTGGATCTTTTTCTACTTTCTCCACCATCGGAAGCACCTCTCTATTACTGAAAATAGCTGGATGGATGATTAACATTATTATGAGGAGAGGAACCAGTTAGGTTAAATGCCTGGCAGGAAATTCACCACAATTTTTTCATCAGACGTTAGATTGGTTCCCTTCTATTTGAGATAAATACTTTCTCTTTTTAGTTAAACACTTTTTCCGAGTAAAAATAAATAGAGGGCATGCAATTTACTAGAGTAACTCAATTAGATTGATGATGATGCCCACCTGTAAATGTTTTATAAAGCATTTTGAAATATAGCGTAATGTGATTTCAGGGTTAAAGACATAAGTTTCGGGCAATTTTCACTTCACGTGTTTACATGTCTAGTTCTATCTCCTTTAAAAGCAGTTAACCATGTACATACGGCGTGGCGTTAAAAATCATGGGATTTTATTATTGGATCCTTGCCGTGAAAAGTATAAAGTGTTACATTCATGCACTTTTCATGCTTCATATCCTACATACACATGTACCTCCTACATTCCAACACCCACCTATTTTCCTTTGTGTCTTCTCACCTTTCAACTCAAAAACCTGGGAGATTCCTTCTGAATGAAAAGTATTAACTCCTCTGCCTTTTAATCTATTCCCTGCTTAATTCAACTTGATGGAATTTGTGTGTAAAGTAAAACAGCGACGCAATTCCCCCAACTTTCTCCGTATTTTTACTTTGTCTTTCACTTTTTTTAGATGATTGCCTCTCTACCTCCGCCCTCCTTCATACCTACGTTACGTCCTGCTATCCTTGTCCATTTCAGCACTGTGCATGCAATCATGCATCTATTTCTTCCATTGCCAGCTATGTAATGCAACCCTACACGGTTTTGGTTTGGTTGGGGAAAGGAGCGGCAGAAAAGGAGGACAACGATCGATATTTGTCCTTCTACCGGGGCACACCAGACCACCACCACTTTCTCCCTCTCCTCGTGAACAGCACGGAATTTGGTGAATGTAGCCAGCCAGCAGTAGCTCAGGCTGCATTGGATTCACGACCAATTCAGAGACCATCATCCGGGAGAAAGAGAGACTTACTTGACTCTCAGACAGGCAAGGTTTGCGTTGGAACACGTTCAATCTCCGTGACTTACATGAAACCTTGGAAGCATTAGACCGCTTGATATTCGCTATTATCTATCTCCCAGAATCGTATGGAACAATTCACAACAAGAAGAATTACATTATCTGCAAGATACATATCAACCTGTTAATAAGTCGAAATTGTATTTAGTCGCTTCGTCCTCATAGCTCGTGTGATAATACATAGATAATTTATTAAGCAAATATTTTACCAGAGTTTGTGCAATATTTATCATCCATGGACCTCTGTAATCACCTGTACCTTTTACCGAAATAATAATTTTAAATTCGTTGCTGGCAACGTGTAAAGAAAATGACGATGCATCCTGAAAACTTTTTTGTCTCATTTATTACAAAAGTGAGACAATTAGGGAAATAAATAAATAAATACATATATAATTAGCGAATTTAAATCCATATAAAAAGTGTGATCAGGGTGGTGCCGTTGTGTGAAATTAGCTCAAATGTGTGAGTGTAAAGGAATTCCACATGAAAAAGTATCGTAGATGTTCGGGCTGAAATTTAAAACACGAAATACACCTTCGCAGAAGACCAGTTTGCGTTGGGGCGACTACTGCCCTCAACTTTTCGTTTAAGTTTTCAAATTGTAATTAGAATTTTACCAGGTAGAAATCCTTACAAATAAAATCTATATTAAAAGCACTTTTGATTTCGCCCTGAAATCCAAGTCCATGAAACTCTAGTTATTGCAAAGGTATCAAATTGTATTGAAAATATATACGTATTTTTGTTACAACTTCCCCTCTCTCTTTTCTCTCTCTTTTATTATTCTTTAAAAATAACTATACGAAAGTAGCCACAAAATTATAGTGATTATAAAATTTCCAATAATAAATAATCCAACCCCAAATAATCAATCGATATCAATCAGCAATCTAAACAAGCAACGGCCAAACAACGTATAAATTTGAGTGTGTACGGAATCCAGGCACGTAAAAAATTAACCAAATCATTTAAACTATATACTCGTACAAATCGGGCAGGAATATTTAATTGATATTAATAAATTATATAAAGAAAAAAACCCAAATCAATATTTTTAAACGACTTTCTCCCAAAAAATCTAAATCTTCCCTGAAATCTCCACCCTCCAAAAAAATAAAACTTATCCCAAGGAGAAAAGAAATTAAGGCTTGTCCTAACATAAATTCATACTTTTTTGGGGAGAAATAAATATGTAGCCAAAATCATAGGTTCCTGCTGACGTGTACAACAAAATATGCGTACATTTACGGACAAATTAATTTATATATAAAACATAAAGAGAGATATATTTATTTCTTCAACGGAGAAATTTCCATGATCTTCCCGTCTCATCTCAACTCATCGGATTTGCTAATCATCTCATAAACTTCAAAATTCTTCTTTCCTGGTGCTATATCAAATACACTTCAGTCGTGAGTCTTCCGTGGATTGTAAAACTGTAAATCTTGTAAAAAGTTGTAAAAAATGAACTAATCCAAGTTATAAACTTCTTCGCTATACTAAACAACTTCTGCTACTTCTACTGGTCCATAGTATTGATCACTCACTCTCACGACACGCGGTAAGCACGTTGCAGTTTTTTTTAGAAATTGGATTATTATGGATGCATGTATATTTTAAGTGTGATGAGAATTAAGAACGGGTTAAACTTACATATTTGCTACACATGTAGTTCATGCACCAATCAACAGCTAATTTAGATAAGTTATTAATTTCTCCCTCGGCATTCGACATCACGCACAATTCATTTCCAAATGCGAGACAATTACAGGGCAGACCGACGCCTTTGATGATGTTCATCCACCCGGCTGTCCGTGAATCCGTTATAATTTAAATTTTAAATTCGACAAGTTTTTTTTCACCAATAAATGAATGGTTGAATTCATCCACGTGAGACAGGTGTCACACGTCATTTTTTATAATTACAAAAATATATGTGTATGTATTTTCATACTCATTTATACACCTTTCAAAGCTCCCCTGTTTTCTGAAATGCAATAAAAAATTCATGAATAATAATAATCTATCATCGTCTCAGCGGACGTGGTGGGTAGAAGAAAACGGGCACTATGGGACTGTTCCCTCCTATTCAAGTGAAAGGTCAATTATTACCCTCATAAAGCGTAAAGTTGTTTTTAGCCCACGTATTTCCTGCCGAGTTTTGGAAGTGACTAACTAAAAACTAATCTGAATCTGAATCTGAAAAAAATATTTATTTCATAATAACAAAGCATGGAAATATAGGTTACCCAGAATGAATTTGATTGCATCAATATTTTTGCAACCAGTTATTGGAACACAATTCCATCTAATTTTGCACATGTATTTGAAACATGGTTGGTTGCGAAATAACGTGACGTGAAAGTGGAGAGTCAGTCGAATGCAATGCATTGAAGGTTAGCTACATAAGGAAATGTGTGTCGTGTCGGGAGAAAGGCAGGCAGCCCCTACTTTCCCGGATCTTCAGTTACTTACCGAATTCCGTGCTCCATTTTTGTTCCATGAATGCCGTTTTATTTGAGCGTGTGGGAAGTTGAGCTTTATTATTCCTTCGTTTCGTCAACTTTGTTGCAAATAAAATACATAAATGGAGCTACATACACTTGCACGCAGGGTTTGGCCATTGATTATGCGGACCTAAAACTTGTGCGTCAAATGTATGTAACTTTTTTATCGGTTTTTGCAAAACTTTTAGGTAAATAGTTGACAATTGTAGTTTAGTTATGCATGCCACGTGTAGTGGGCAAATCCGAGTAATGATAGAAGTATGTATGTGCCAATTTATGGTGAAAATTCAACCTATTTGCAAAAATTAGTACAATGTCTATTTTTAAACTTGATGTTAATCGCATACATAATTTTAAAATTTTGCAGAAACTTATCACCACAACTTCTTCTTACACCCTCATTCATTATCAAATTCACCCCTTCTTCACCACCATCTATAAAAATTATTCTGTAAATTTCCTCATTAAATCATCATCAAAATGCTGAACGTGTGGGGCGTGATTTCCATCGTCCTCTTCTACATCATGATCCTCGCCGTGGGCATCTGGGCCGGGAGGAAGGGATCCGGAGCACAGTCTGAGGACGAGGTCATGTTGGCTGGAAGAAATATTGGCATGTTTGTCGGCATCTTTACCATGACGGCTACCTGGGTGGGAGGTGGTTATATTAATGGAACGGCTGAGGCGATCTATACGACGGGCCTGGTCTGGTGTCAAGCGCCATTTGGATATTCATTGTCTCTCGTAATGGGTGAGTTGGGTGAATATTTGTGCGTATTATTTTTCAGAAACTTATTTTGATTTGATTGTCTCAGGTGGAATATTTTTCGCCAACGAAATGAGACGACAAGGTTACGTTACTATGCTGGATCCACTGCAAGATGCGGTGAGTAGAGGATATGCTAAAAACTTGGGAAGGATGAATTTACAAATATTGCAAATATTTAATTTGCGAAAAATGTGACTTATTTTATTATAGTTTGGAGAACGGATGGGAGGCCTCCTCTTCCTCCCGGCACTTTGTGGCGAGGTGTTTTGGGCGGCAGGAATTTTGGGTAAATTTTCAGATTTTCAATTTCTGGACAGATTTTCCGAAACTCTGTTTTTCGAATTTTAGCCGCACTTGGTGCCACCCTTTCCGTCATCATTGACATGGATAAGAACACCTCAGTCATACTATCCGCGTGTATTGCCGTCTTCTACACGCTCTTTGGAGGCTTGTACAGTGTCGCGTACACCGATGTTATCCAACTCTTTTGCATCTTTATAGGCCTGGTACATAATCAAATCGATCCATTAATAATTTCTGCTATTCCATCGCTGACACGATGATTAACTGTCTTCTCCTCCTCTTCTCCGTAGTGGCTCTGTATCCCATTCGCACTGACACATGAAGCCGTAGGTTCGTTGACAGAAGCTCTCACAAATCCTGAAATTGATTGGGTTGGACATCTAAAAACGGAAGAGTATGGGATGTGGGCTGATTATGCGCTGCTTCTCATCTTCGGAGGGATACCTTGGCAGGTAAGAATCGAAATACATGCTTTCTCTCTTTTCCTGTGACATTTTCTACCCATTCTCGCAAACCAAACCGCACGTTATTACATGTCCCAGGTGAAATCTTGTCTAAACAAGATTTCCTCAAAATGTTTGCATTCCCGTATTTGCACACCTTTTCACTGCCACGAGAGATTTAATGTAATCCAATTGTTTTTTAGGTTTACTTTCAACGGGTCTTGTCAAGTAAAACTGCTCTCGGGGCGCAAATATTATCCTATGTCGCTGCCGTTGGATGCTTTCTCATGGCGCTCCCACCTGTTATCATCGGAGCGATTGCAAAGGTCACAGGTAATGTTAGAATTTATTCGACTGTTTTATTCATACTTAGATCCGAAAGCGCAAGTCCGGGTAAAGAAATCTTTAGGCAAATATTTTATTGGTGTCTGACTCTGGAGAAAGTTTATCTCATTTTGCCTCATGCCTTTTTCCCGAATTCATGTCCCTTAAAAGGAGTGATATAGGATTCTAAAACATTCATGGATTCAAAGTTTGTCCCATAATGTTGCTTTTATCTGGAAATTTTATTTTTGATATTCTACGTCATTTGTAGTCAGTCTTTTCAGTCCTACTCTCCAGGGTCATATTACTAAAAATATATGCACTTTACGTCAAAAAATTCCATTATCTTGGTAAAAAAAAAGTTGTGCCCATAAAACTAAACGTGTGTTTAACATTGTTCCCTTTATGGCTCGCTGAAACGATATCTCTTAAACGAATCTACACAATGAAAACCCATGCAGTGACACCGTTTAATTTTATGTCATTGTAAATCTCTTCTAGATTGGAATCAAACTCACTACGGTGAAATGTATGACGGATCCTCACCTGCTGCGAGAGGTGAATCCAACATGGTTCTGCCCCTCGTGATGCACCATTTGACCCCGGATGTCGTTTCATTCTTTGGACTCGGTGCGGTTTCCGCGGCCGTAATGTCGTCTGCCGACTCCAGCGTGCTCTCTGCATCGTCCATGTTCGCCAGAAATATCTATCGCCTTATATTCCGACTCCGGGTGAGTGATCGTTCTAATCATGTTTCATGTCATTGTTGTAAAGAGAGAGAGAAGGAGAGCAAATTGTCGCCAGTAAGTGACCGCCTAACGATAAGCCGTACTATTCTCTGAAGGAATGATCGACAAAATTTTTAGATTAGATTGCACAAAGTACGAAGGGGAGCCTTGCAATGGCCGCGGAAGGGTGAGGACATTGTTCTTCTGTCCCCACGGTTATTCGATGTCCTCACCATCTGCCCATGTTATATAAACCCTTCCCACCCCCTATCCCACAATGTTGCTGTCCCCACATATTCCGCGGCCACTGGAGCCTCGTATTGATGAAGCAATTTCATTATATCCTTTTCTGGTCAAATAATGTCCTTTCCTTCTCTTTCTATTTGTCTCTGCACAATCATTTGCTTTAATTCACTGGATGTAGTAACCTGAGTTGAGCAAACTACCCGTGACTGCTTCATGAAACTAATGAAAGAATCCTTGTAAATGCCCCCACTTCTCGTCTCCATTATGCTCATGTAGCATCATTCCCATTCACCACCAAACCATTGTGTCATTGTGATCTAGCGTAATCCGCAAGGGTGGTGGTGGTGGAAGTGGGGGAGAGAAAGTGAATGAGAGATTCGAAGCTTGTATCCTGTCTGCTAACACCTTGATTGGGCATTACATCACTCTCGCACAAAATAGTGATTACCCACAAGTAGGGATTTTTATTGTGTGGCTGCTGCTGCTTTTGCTGGTCTTGTATTGTTCTCTTATCCATGTTCTTTTTGTATATGCTTTTTACAGGCATCCGAAATCGAGATTATTTGGGTGATGCGTGGTAAGTCTTTCTTTACAATTTGGATTACAAAGGCACCTACAGACATGAATATTTGTCCTGCATTATTTCAGTGTCCATATTCATCGTGGGAACAATGGCGACAATCATGGCTCTTACGATTCCCAGCATTTATGGACTATGGTAAGTAATTTAGTGTATACATTCTTTAAATAATTGTAATTAGTTGCATAATTTAAGCAAAACTATTAATAATAAAAATTTTCCCCTGTTTCAGGACCATGTGCTCAGATCTGGTATACGTAATTCTGTTTCCGCAACTCTTGATGGGTAAGAATCCTCGTGTTTCATATCGTGCTAAAAAAAGTTACAAAGCCCAAGTAACAACTTTTTTTAACTCAACCCGATTTTAGTGGTCCACTTTCGTCACTATTGCAACACGTACGGCAGCTTGGCCGCTTACATCATTGCGTTCGTCTTCAGACTTGGTGGAGGTGAAGAATTGCTCCATTTGCCGGCACTAATCCACTTTCCATACTACGAGCCTGCAAATGCGGAGACGGGTGCTTGGGAAGTTCAGCGCTTTCCCTTTCGGTATATACATTTTATTTCATATGTACCTAAGAATAAGTTTACATACTAATTTACATATATTAACCTTTCCCTCCCGCAGCACATTTTGCATGCTTCTCTCACTTTTCACCTTGGCCGGCGTGTCCAAACTGACGGACTGGCTTTTCCATTCCGGGACTCTGCCCCCAAAATATGACTACTTTCGCTGTGTCGTCAACATCCCGGAGGACAAAATGACGGTAATAAGCTCTTAACTAATTTGAATACTAAACGAATTTCTAAACTTGACCAAACCATGTTTCTCTTCTCTCTAGGTGGACGAGCCGAATGAAGGCGAAATGACCGTCATGACTGCCGCAATGGTTCAGAAATACTGTGCAATGGAAGAAATGAACGGTCGTGTCAACCCAGCCGCTGCATTATCCGATTCCGACGAGGATACCAACAACGCCAGGCGGCCTAACAACCCGGGCGGGAAATCGAGACCTGGCGGCCCTTCTGGGGGAAGAAGTGGTGGTGGGGGTGGCGGTCCCGGAAGAAGCGGTCAAAATCGGCCCCAAGTCAGTCTACCCGACAGCGAAGACGAGGGTGATAAACGGACCCCGGTCAAAAATGTAAAGCAATATCAAACCAAGTTATAAATAATTAGGTTGTTGCCAGCATAGAAGATAAGGCTATACTACTACTCATGCTGCTACTAGAATAACCAAAATGTCACTCATAATTACGTGTTAATTGGTACTGACGCAGACTTGGCTCGTCCCCCGGCTTTTATTTCTGGACGTATTCCATTTTATCCAGCATATATGTAGGAACTGATCAATATTTCATTATCCTTCGTCTACCTTCACCACCACCACCACCACCACCATATTTCACCTGGACCTTTTTTTGGCTCGACGGAAGTCATAAATAAATTAGTAACGTGTATGCCCGACTTTCTTATTAAGAACAATCCGATCGTAGACTTTCAGACTTTTCCAGGAAATTTGCTAAATTCACGAGAGATTCAAGGTTTTGTTGCATAATAATTTGGACAGACTGGATTTTCACTCCATTATAAATTCTCTTGTTCTGATTACTTTATGGTTTTATAATCACCAGCCGCCGTCCAACCATTCCTTGCATAATAAGAGATCATCTTTTAAGTACTTGCATAATAAGTTGGAAGGTTTCTGAGGAATTATTATGGCAGGAATTCACTTGGGTCCGTCCCAAATCCATAACTTTCCTCCTCCAGGCTAATATTCTGTCTTGTGACTTTCACCATTCTCGGACTGGGTCTACCTTTCCTTTCCTCTTTTCTGGTGGTACTTATACGTATTCATGCGAGTTCCGCTCTCCTGCTTTTTCCACCCAATTGCTTACAACCACGAAACGAAGGTGGTGGTGATGATGGTGGTTTTGTTGTTTTGTTTGTGCGGGTGCCAATCAATGCAGTCAGTCGGCAAGAAAATAGCGAAATATTGGCTGACGTCAATGAAATGAAACCTATTAAATGGGTAGATTTTCATCAAAAGCAAACAGAATAAAGTGGTGAAAGTGGAAATTGCGAAAATATTTGGGTTTTGGCACAATTTTCATTCGGGTAAAACTACCCATTTATCAGTCAATCCTACTTTGTTCTTGTTTGTTTGCCACGTCATCTAGTACTTATTTATACTCTACGAATTTCTGCAAATACATATTTATGTACATACATATTTCCGATTTTGCACACTTTCCCCTCATCGCGAATTCGCGAGCCAAGTGGTGTTTTCACCTTGACGTGCTGCGTGCTGGCTAATTGCTCATAAAAAGAGGTTCTGCATTGCGTTCTTCAGCATGCAATTATTCAAATACATACATATCATTCATATGGCTGGACCTTTAACTGAACTCGATTACACATTATGCATACATATCCTCATGCTTCTTGCTCTGATAAAAATCTTGTACATAAATCTTTGAAACGAGAAGTTTTACAAAAGAAAACTTGACCTTCCATAATAAGCAAAATTACATAACAAGAAATATTTGGCATGTTAAACACTTTGCCAAACTTTTCTCAACTAGAGAGAAACAAATCATATCATCATCATCGCCACCACTGCTTTATAAACAAGTACATATCATCATAAATACATATCATTCTTATTATGGAGTCATCGAATACATCCAATGAATTGTCTGTGTTATCATAAATAACTAGTCTTGTACATATATAACTAAATGATATTGCAATTAATCGCATCCATAAGAATATCTAATCAACATACATACATTCCACAAGGTAGCAGAGTTGTTCAATAGCTGTACATACATATCTATAAATAATAATAGCATAATCCTAACAATATATGTACTAGTCTCACTTTTAGCCGTAGTAACATTAAACCAAAGATGTAGTCTCCTCCGTGGGTTGAGATGGGATTTTTAGTGTATTAGTAGCAATATAACGTTTTACACGAAAAGAAATGATGATATCGTAGTCAAAATTATGTACATAAATTACTTAAATAGGATTATATATGTGAAGAATTAGGTAGCTAATTTAGAGGAAAATATACAAGTCTGTTGTGTCAAGTAGTCTTTGCCATGCAGGGCTTCGGGACAAGAAGGTTGTAAATAATATTTTTTATTCAGCTTATATATTTACATATGCGTATATGTATATTTGCTTCTGCAACTAATCTGTTTGTGTGTATCATTTTCTGCAATTTTTTGACTTTAAATGTATATAAATTCATTGCCGTATTATTATCATAGACTACACGGAAGCTGGATTGTGATCTTACTAATCATTGCAGATGTCGCTCTTAAAAGGCTGGACCTTTACAACACTATTTTGTTGTATGAATTTATTTCACGTACTTATTAAATATTTCTGATCTGAATTGTACCTGTATTTTTACCACGTAGAGACCAAAACCTTATATTTTCCTGCTATACAGTCCCTTCATTTTATAGGATTTATGCAGTTTAAAAAAAATGGAGATTTAAATATTATGCGTCCCTTGTTTTACTTATCATAGTCCAAGTTGCCCATTGGTGTACAGTTGTGTATGTACGAGGCTTTGGTAACATGTATCATGTGCTCTGGTCCTACAAAAAGTATTCGAAATATTTTGGTCCGATTTTCTTGCTCGATACACAGATTATATTTGCCTGCCTGTGGTTTATGAAATACCGATGAACCAACACAACATAGCATTTTAGTCAAAATGATAGCATTTAGCTGAACAAAATGGTGGCAACAAAGTAAAAAGATTCATGCAAAAGTATATATAAATCCATTAAGAAGAAGAGACTCGTTCTCATTCTTTAATATTTACTAGTCGTACTGATCTCAATATGAAAAGCGTGGAATTAATGAAATGTGTATGGAATCCAAAATGAAGGCAGACCTGATTATTATCGGTGCATATACGGAGACCTAATAGAACCTGAAGAACAAAAGTAGTTTATCATTATTATCTAGGATTTTTTAGCCAGAGAAAGAAGAACAAATTATTATACAAGCAACACTCCCAACAAACAAGATATGTACGATTTTATCAATCTGGGTGGGAGGAATTGTATAAGAGTAGTATAAATAATTAGTCAATGTAGATACATACATATGAAAAAGTATTATTATCCAAGAGAATTATCCCCTCAAAACCCTCACACGTAGTAAGAAAAGTACTTAACTCCACATAATAAATGAATATTCAGAACAGAAATATCAAAATTTAAAAGAATATTTTATGCGTAAGTTATGTTTGTAATTGGATTTCTAAAAATTATGATTATTGTAAATAAAAATATACAACAGCCGAATGCTGTTCTAGTCTACCAAAAATAGAGAAATATTATCTAAATGTATGTACTTAACTGATAATTAAACTATGTAGCGGCATAAAAATGAAGATGCGCACACCGTGCAAAAGAAAACAATCAGAGTAAAATGTTAATTAAAAAAGAAATAATAGCGTGGAAATTATGTAGTACGAAAATAAATGACTAGCGGGAAATTGTGTGTAATGGTTACATAATTTATTTCTTGCATAATCCGAGCATACTTTAATTTACATATTAATATTAAATATAATACAGCGAATGTATCATATTTTTGGCATCGATATCGTTCCTGGCTTAAATTAAATATTTATTTACGCGAATTAATAACAACACGACTGAAATTGCTTCTTCCCTAGTTTTACATACATATAAAAGCGTAACAATAATAGTCATTCACAATGCATACGTGGAAATCGTTTAATTAATTTGCAGGCAACAGTCAGACCAACCACGTTGGAAGTGGAACTTAATAATTGCACCATTTATAAATAATCGGTAGAGCACTATTTAAGCACTTTGAGTATTTTGGTGCACACTCAGGTTTCTGATCATCTTCGAAAGAAAGAGAAAGTTAGGCACAGACAACAACAACTTGCATCCAATCCACAAGTAACGAGTTCTGTCCACGTTTTATGGCGACAAAAACCAGTTAGTTTCGAGTTTATGTATTTCACTTTCGATTTTATTTTTACGAAAGTAAAATTGGCCTGATGATGGTAAAAAATCAGGTTTTTAACAACACCACTACTTGCTTACCTAATACAGATTTCTGTAGAAGAAACTGGCAACGACTTCTTCACGTGGATGTCGAATGTCCTTGCTGAGTGAGTGCTGTTATTAGAAATGACTTTGTTTGCTATTTCCTCTATTCGTTGACATTCGAAAAAAAATCGCTGGCATCATTTGCTTAACGTTTAATAAGTTTGAACATTTACATACTTTCATTTGATCATTTTTGTATCAAATCACGTCCTCGAGAGCTGCCTTGAATCACATTTAAATAGCTTTGAATTGGATATTTTAAAGTACATGTATCGTGATCATATTTGATTAAATACTGCGAGTAAATCCGGTAGTGAGAAAGAGCAAATAAATAAAAATTCTGAAAATTTCATACTTATTTTATGAAAAATGCTACTTTAAGTAAACGCAGCACCAAACATAGTAGTAATTGCGGGGAGGATGGCGTTTCTAATCATGGCTTTTGCGGAGGTAGCCACGTCGTTATTTGTACTACTAGTTTTGCGGGGTATCATTTTAGTCTTGTCTACTTTAGCAGCTTTATCAACTGTTGGATAAGCTCTGACAGTGATTTTTTCCGTTCTTCGTCCTGAAGCTCTTTCTGTGATTTGCTGCTTCTCTCCGTCATTTCTTTGACTGCTTTTGTTGCTGGTGGCACTCTGCGGTCTGGAATTTTGAAGATTGCTTCCCGTTTCAGTTCCACTTCTTCTTTGCTGATTTTCTCCCGACTCTGATGATTTGCTTCCGGCTGCTCCATCGGCATGACTGGGTGGTGTTGGTACAGATCGTAAATTTGGTGTTCCTGTGACGTATCCTCCTGGCTGCTGGGTTCTTGCTGGTCCATCCGGTCCGACATAAAGTAGTTGTCTCGGGATGGTGGAGTAAATTCGGGGTCCTGTTCCGGGTAAGTAGGCGATTGGGGCTTGAAACTGCGGTTCGTGCTTTCTCCACTGCTGATACGATTTTGAGGAGGCGAAACCACTTCGCTGGAAGAGCGGGAAGATGCTGCTGAAACTGAACCCCCCTTGGGGAAAGTAGCCGTCTGATGAAGATGGAGGCGTGGGAGCTTCTCGGAAGAATCCTCCACCTCCTCGTTGGTCAGGCTGATGTCCTCCACGCTTCTCTCTTTGCTGCTGGGAAACCGTTCGGAAATTCGGGACTGGAACTGGGGTCGGGAGTCGTCTCTCGTCACGGTGGCTGGGCCGTTGACTGGAATCAAAAGAGTGAAACTTACTGGGCTGTTGGGGTCCGATCTGTCGGTGGGTGTGGGTATTAATCCACCTAGAGGAATCGTAATCATAAGATGGGATAAATTCTGGCGTCTTTGCGACCAGAATGTCCTCATACTGCTCGAGACTTATGGGGGTTTGACCATTCGTGTCAGAAACGGTGAGGGAAAGTTGGTGTGGTTGGAGTGTGTTGTCGGTGGAGTTGTTAGCTTGGTTTAGAGTGTTATAGTGAGTGTGGTGTGGAAATGTCTGTGTAAGGTGGGCATTATTGTGATTATTATTATTAGCAGGGATTGTCGCTTGTGTGGTTAGTGTTAGGTGTTGATTTTTGTTATTTGTGGAGTTATTATTGTGTAAATCGTTGTGTGTGTCAGGATCAGGGTTGACATTAATAGTAGAAATTGAGATTCTTATTTTCGAACCTTTTTTCGCCGTAAGCACACTCCTACCACCGAGAGAGGATTGTCCTATATTGTTGTATTGTGAATGACTACTTGTTGTTGGGGGAAGCTCATAGTTGAGGGATTGTTCCGAGGGGGAAGGGGCAAGTTGGTGATAATTATGGTTAGTTGATGATGATGACGCTGAGTGTAAATGGCTGGTTAGATAAGGACTTCTGTACCCACTAAGACTGTAGGCTGATTGTTCTCTGTTCTCTCTGGGTGATGCGTATCGCTGTCCCCCTGCGGAAGTCGGTGCGAAGTTGGACGCCGAACCAAAAAGGTTCTGAGTCTGTCCACCAACTGTGAAAGGGGAAGTTTGGGCGATGGAACCAGGATAGGTTCGGGATGCACCAACAAAGTTTCTTGCCGTCGGACCGGCGTGAGTGTGAATTGCTCTTCCGGCTCCAAAAGAGCGTGTCGTTTGGTCAACATATGATCTGGTTGGCTGAGGACTGAATCGACTAAGAGATCCAAGGCTGGATCCGACCCCAGCGTCATAGTGTCCGGACTGTATTGTTGCTGTTGGTCGTCGTAGTAAATTGGATCCGAGCTTGACCGATGCATCATGTAGTCTGTGGGCATTTGGTGTGTTTCTGAGAGCTTGAGGAGAATACTTTGCAACATTGTGGGGGACATATTGGGCACGGCTAGAAGAGCTTGCAGCGTAGAGATGGGGACTTTGGGTTTGGTAGTGTCGAATTGGTTGGGGGGATTGGGCGTAATGGGGGCGACTTGAGAATCCCCCCAATTGATGGGGACTTGGTTGGTATTGACCTGCGAAGCCTGTTGGTGTTGGGGCAGATCCGGATAGAGTGGCGTCGCCTGCGACTGTTGAGGATTTCCTTGCGGCGGTGGTGGAAACGTCGGCAATGGTGCTGAGTGACTTGTATGCGGATATGCTGGACGCGGCGATTTGGGCGATGCTCGAAAGAATGGATGGAGTTTCCTGAACATTTCCTGAATATTTCCTCCAAGACTCGTCCGAAACTGCACTATGAAAAGAGGTGGTATTGGCATTGTTAGTACTGATGGGGTTATAAATTTGAGAAGGAGGAGGAGGTGAAGGGTTGTAACCTTGAGGTTTGGGGGGTCCATAGTTTTGACCGGGTCTCTGCTGCTGCTGCTGTTGTAGTTGCAGCTGCTGGGCCAGGGTCGAGTAGTCGATAGCGTTGAGACGGTTTCTGGCATCGTTCGTGATTTGATTCACTAATTCGTTGTAATCTTGTGTCTGCTGTGGTTCTGAAGCAGATTCTTGTTGTTGACCGTTCTGCTGCATGTTGTACATGGCAGCTTGACCATAATCTGGACTGCTGGTGGAGGGGACGGCCGAGGCAGCGGCGGAGTAAGAATTTTGATAAGCGGGTGCCTGATACAACTGGGTTTGGACGGATTGAGACGAATACGGTGGTCCAGGTAGATCTCCCGGAGTTTTATCTCCGGCACTTCCAGAATTCGGGAGGGCGAATGAGTTCTGCTGGGTCGAGTGCCATCCTTGATGTAAATCATGATGGTGACCAAGTCCAACGCCAAAATTTGCATACCCATTTGCATGGGGAATCAAGGGTCGGAGGAGTTCACCCTTGGCCGCCTTGGCAGAATGAATAGCTTGACCGGCAGCATTGAGAATGTGTGGCGTCGCATGAGCAACCTGATTCGTCACAGCTTGCGCCGCAAGTGCGGTCCGTACCGCTTTTTGCGCCGCTTCGGCGGCAACATTGGCAATTACCGAGGTGCTTAAACCATGAATTTGTTTTAAGATTTCACCCTTGACCCCACCAATCCCGATAAGTCCGCTCGCCACTTGACCAGTGTATGGTAAAATTTTTGCCTTCGTTTCGAAAATCTGCTGCAGTTTTTGTGCCGGAGTTGGACCCCAACCACCCCCCAAACCATAGCCGCTGCCGGGAAGTGAGGCCAAAATTTGAGGCGCAAGATTCCAACTTTTCGGCTCACTTTCTTTTACAAGTGGATGATTTGGTGGAACATTTCCTCCAAGTAAAAGTTTCATAATGTTGGTGATGCTACGTTTCTTGTGAAATTTGTCGCCATTTGAAGCACCATTTTCTGCGACTATTCTACTCTCGATTTCTGAAGTCTGATCTACTTTTTCTGCAGTTGCACACGAGACAACTAACAGAATCTAGTAAAAATAAGTGACATTATTTTAGACCCCGTTTACATAACACTTTCTCCTCCAGTAGTATTTATTTACTTACCAGCAAGAACGATCCAATTATGCTGGACTTCATGTTAATTACTAACTTTCGATTAAACACCCATTCACTATATTTTTACTTTCCTCGTGGTGCTCCTTCAGTATTCAAACAACGACTACTTCCACAATTCTAAACTACGACTGTCCCTTAGCCTCAACTCTTTTCAAGCACAAAAATATGTACCTAAACCCAATTTCTCACCACCACTTTACTAAAACAATAATCAGTCACAGACACTCAAAAACAAAATACTGAACAAGTAGTGAAAGTTATCTCTTTTTAAGCAATGGGGACAGAGTCCCCCATTAACGCCACACACTTTAATATGGTGGGTCGCGATGATATCATTACGTTGTGGGTTTCAAAATTATTTCCACATTCACGCAATGTTGAACTTCCTACTGGCTTCGTGAAGAAAAGTGTACAAGTGAAAAAAATAGAAAACGAAGAAGGGTTAAACCATAATAATGCGTCGCTGTGACCATAAAGGGAGCATCGCAACCACGATGCTTGCATGCATTCATTTCCTTTGTCTCAAGGTGTTACTTACACTGAGGCAAGTTGTTAAGTTCATCTCCCAACCAATTGCTACCTTCCCACGAGGACCAAGTAGATAGATAAAACAGGTGGTGGCTAGTTGGTTGGTTGTGCGGCGCAAGTGAATGCAATAATAATAATAATGACCTAGAACTTGACTCTCTGCCCCAAAGCTGTAGTAGGCACTTGTTAAAGAAACGCTTTGCGGTTCAATAAACCATGAATGTCTCATCTCTACGATAAAATTATTGTTTACAAAAAAAGTGGAGAAAAAACTTCTCTCAAGAAAGATGATCAATTTTGGAAACCACGATTAAATGGTACAAACCACGGTATTTACATGCAAACATTAGAATGTTGAGAATTTAATGTAGGCACGCATTACAAATTCATATTTCATGTACATATGTAAGTACGTTGTTTTCATGCACGTTTGTTTCATAGATGTACATTTCGTTGCCGGATGTAAGTGGTCATCAATAAATGAAAAAGTAAAAGACAGAAAATCTTAAATTTAAATAGGTAATTTTTTCAGACATGATTCAGTCATTGGATAATTTTAAAGTGCGTCATCACAAAGAAATTGTACATCTATTTGTATGATTAATTCCTAGAAACTGAAATATTTAAATAAATTGTTTCCTAAATGCAAAAAAATTAAGTTCTGTAACATTGTGGATACATAAGCAAATCGACGTGTTATTAACAAAATTCTGAATTATTAACAAATTTTCGTGTTGTGTGAAAAATTTCGATTTTTTTACAAAATTCCGAATTAGTAAAAGTTTATCTAACAAATTCGATGTGTTATACTCGAATTATTTTTCACGTTTTTTTTCATTTTTTCACTGGTGTTACTTAAAACTGACCACTCCCTAAAAAAACTACTGATAACATACCGTGAACGAAATCTGCTACCCTGGTCAGTCAGTCACACGTCAAATTATCCCAAAGTTACCAGAAGCATCTTTCCCTACTGTGATAATCATACGTCTCAACGCAGCTACGATAATCAATCACGCATAAAGACGTTCACAAATCATTCCATAATTCTAAGATGGCAAAAAAGAGAAAAAACTTGAAAAAAACTCTTCTTTGATTTGATCATCTAGTAATTTGCAAATTTTCTGTTTCATTTTCACTTCAACGCAACAACAACACCATGTGCATTCATGAATATTTAGTAGAAGAATCGTGCATGTCTCATGCATCATTTGTCCTCAATAAAAAAATTCGCCGATCGTTTGAGCCTTGTTTCTCGCAGTTTCCATATCTGTTTCATATGTATAATTCCTTCATCATAAAATCATGACAGATCAAGTTGGCTCCCAAGTTCTTCTTGCGATACGATAAGGGAACGTGCTTTTTAAAGCTCGCTTGATTAGAGAACCTACAAAATGAATGGGAAACCTTCACTTTCATTTCAATTTGAATCTGGTTTCCTTCCTTCGTTCGCTAACCAATCCCAAGATTCACTTTCATTCCAAATTTCATTATAAATGTGTGGTTGTGACTTTACGAGTGAGCATCGGAAGCAGCAAAGGTGGGGATGGGGTTGGATTTTGGCCTTAGAATCCACCCTTTGACATTAGCGAGGATATTAGAGACTACTTTTTTCATTTGATACATAATTCTCATTCCGTTCTCCAAAAACTAGATTGCTCACAAAACCCACAACGTTTGTACATCCACTTCACTTCTTTCTTGGTGTCTTTTAATGAATTTTTGACTCTGCTGCCGCGATAACGATCAATCATCAAGAAAGGGTTCACACAGATTAAGAAAGTAAATGCTAATGAAGAGTGACACATGGCAGGCAAGGAGGAAACGATCTGTTGATTTTGATCCACATTTTATGCATTCATCTCAGATCTCTCGGCTTGCGAATTAGAAATGCCATCTTATGATTACTTGCTGACTCTTTTACTGTCAAGTTTGGCAGAAAGTGTAAACAATAAATTTCCAATTAGTTAGCGTTACAGATATTATGATGCATTGTTGGGGATGTTGGGTCCCAACTGGGGTGTGGTTTTTGTGAGAGTTTGAAGTGTGATGTTCAATCGTATGGATGGCAACAGGGTGGAGATGAATACTTTTATGAGAGATTATGGTGTAGTTGTAAACTGAGGCAAGTTGAGAATAATCAGGCAGAGACGAGTGCACAATGGTTTAAGGTTACTTCAAGTCAGGATTTATGCAATTTAAATATTGTTACAAGTTTGATAAAAATGGGAAAGATTGACGCTACTCACAGCAGCTTAGGTAAAAGAATGACAGCGAGGTCGACTTGTCGACCAATATTTATAACCTTATTTGAGAGTGAATGACCAGTCAAATGCAAAAATAGAAACCTTGAGTTTGGGTTGAAAACTGGAAGAATACAGAATACTGAGAAATTTGACGGCTAAAAACAATGTTAGAAACTGGTCAGATTCACAAAGGTAGGAGGCTTGCATGAAGTACAGATAATTACATTAGTTAAACGAATGCATGTGCGTCATAGTTAAGATATGTAAAAACTCGGAAGGAGACAAATTTAGATAAGGAAATAAACTGAAAAGAAAAATCATGAGCATTATACAATTCTCAACATTCCGGCCACGTTGAAATGTCATTTCAAATTAAGAATTATGATGATTCCTGGGAGTTCGATGAGTTCGATGAGACTTCGATTGGTAGGAGACAAAGTTTGACTACTGGGCGTTTGAGATCTCCTGATGAAGTTTTGAGTGTAAAGACGCGGACGACGGAGTCAGCGCCAGGGTGCAGGGTTTGGACTCGGCCAAGTTTCCATCTCAAGGGTGGAAGATTTTCATCCTTTATGAGGACCATGTCGCCCACCACAATTGCACGGTTGCCAGTCATCCACTTTGGACGTTGCTGAAGTCGGGTCAAGTACTCGTCTGACCATCGCTTCCAAAATGATTGGGTCATTTGCTGTAGTAACTGCCAGCGCGATAGGCGATTGGTGTTGAGGTGATCCACGGAAGGTTCTGGAATGGCGTTGAGTGGGCCTCCAGTAAGAAAATGCCCTGGGGTGAGTGCATTCAGGTCGTCGGGGTCAGATGATTCAGGAGTGAGAGGACGCGAGTTGAGGATCGCTTCAACTTGGGATGTGACTGTTGTCATCTCCTCGAACGTCAGTCGCTGTAGGCCAACGACTCGGCGCAAGTGGTATTTCACCGACTTGACTCCACTCTCCCAGAGTCCTCCGAAGTGGGGGCTTGCAGGGGGGTTGAAGTGCCACTGGATACCTTGGTTTGATAGTTGGTTGGCGACTTCAGTGTTATGCTGTTGTGATAAGATGAGACGTTGAAAGTCCTTCATCTCGTGGTCTGCTCCAATAAAATTGGTGCCGCAATCGCTGTAGAGATCACTTGGTCGACCTCTTCGTGATGTAAATCTACGGAATGCAGCCATGAATGCATCGGTAGATAGACTACTAACTACTTCGAGGTGGATTGCTCGAGTTGTACAGCAAACAAATACGGCTAGGTACGCCTTTATCGTTGTCTTGCTTCTTGGTTGGATCGGGCGAAGGTGAAAGGGTCCTGCATAGTCGACGCCGGATTTGGAAAAAGGACGAGCTTGGTTCACACGAAATGAGGGAAGGTCAGCCATAATTTGTTGCATGGTTTGGGCCTTGTGTCGGGTGCACACAACGCAGGTCTTAATCTGGCGCCGGATTGCGTCCTTTGCACGAGGAATCCAGTAGTGACGCTGTAGAGTGGACATCAACAGTTGAGGTCCAGCATGAAGATTCGTCTGGTGCTCTTGTTTGATAAGCATTTGTGTAAAACGGTTGTGTGTAGGGAGGAGGATGGGGTGACGTTGAGTCATTTGAACATTCGAGTTTTTGAGTCGACCACCAACTCGCAGGATCCCAGTTTGATCTACAAACGGGGAAAGGGACAGCAGCTTACTTTTGTGGGAGAGGGGTTTATCTCGTTGGAGAGAATTCAGCTCATGTGCGAATGCTTGTTGTTGGATTAATCTGATCCAATAGTGCTCGGCGATGGTCAATTCCGTCGTCGTCAGAGGTTGCGGTAATTGAAATGGTCCACATGAGGGCAGTTTCACAATAATCTTCGTATTCTGGGGGTTGGTTGCTTGACTTGGCCTACAATTCTTGATGAATCGAAAGACCATTGCAGTTACTCGAATCAACTTGTTTAGAGAAGAGTAGCGATCCAATATTAGTTGGTTTGTTGTTGAAATTGTATGAAATGTGACCACCTTCTTGGCTTCCACGTTGATCATCGAGACTGTCGTGGAGTCAAAGGCATTGCAATTTCTGGGTGTGGGAGTTCCTGTTTTCAGCCAAGTTGGCCCAGTCCACCAGAGAGGATGATGAGTGAGTTCATCACATTTTATCCCACGAGACGCGCAATCTGCAGGATTTTCGTCCCCACGGACATGTCCCCATCGAGAAGAGGGAATTCGTTCTTGAATCTTCGTTACGCGATTAGCTACAAAGGTCTTCCATCTTGAAGGCGGTGCCTGTATCCACGCTAACGTGACGGTGGAGTCGGTCCATGCAGTGAGGGAGTGAATCGGGATCCGGAGGGCAGTCTTAACTGATATGAGCAATTCAGCGAGAATATCAGCTCCACATAATTCGAGTCGAGGTAGGCTTATTTTCTTGACCGGAGCGACGCGGGTCTTCGAGGCGATAAGGGAGACGGATCCAGAATTTCCATCGTAGGCGCACAGGTATACTGCAGCTGCATAGGCCTTCTGGGATGCATCGCAAAATCCGGCGAGGCAGAACTTGACTGGGGATGATGGATGAGTGACATTAAGGCTTGGAGCGGTCAGACTTGTGCCCCACATGTAGAAACGGTTGATTTCAAGTTTGCTGAGGTTTTCAAGATCGGTCCTAAATTCCATCCAGTGGCGTTGAGAATCTTGTGGTAAAGCGTCGTCCCAGCCTTGGTCAAGTTTCCAAAGCGATTGCATCACAATCTTTGCCGTGATTATGATCGGTGCGAGTCAACCCACAGGATCGAAAAGACGAGCCAGTTCTGAGAGAACATTTCTTTTGGTTAATGGTTTGGTTGGGGCAGGGAGAGGAGCTAACTTGAACAGGAATTTGTCCGTCTTGGGGTTCCAACAGATGCCAAGAGTTTTAATGGTCGGGTCCAAGTCGAATGTGAGAAGTGATTGGGTTTCTCGCATGTCTGGGGGAAGGGAGTCGAGTACTGCTTGAGAGTTGGATGACCATTTCCGAAGTTGTAGCGATCCAGCCTTCATCAATTCAAGTAATTGTTGTTGAGTATTGAGGGCTTCTTTTAATGAGGGTTCACCGGACATCAAGTCGTCCACAAAAAAATCTCGTCGTGCGACTAGAGATGCGCGAGGGAAGGAATCAGCTTCCAATTTGGCATGTTCGTCGAGGACACGGGTTGACAAGAATGAAGCTGGGGCAGTACCGTAGGTCAGAGTGAGTAGGCGGTAATGCTTGACTGGTCCGGTTGCATCTTCACGCCAAACTATGCGCTGGAGATCTGCATCTGAGGAGGTCACCTTAATCTGCCGATACATTTTCGCAATGTCGGCGGTGAAAGCTATCTTGTGGAGGCGGAATCGACACAAGATGTCCACGAGTGAATCTTGGATTGTAGGTCCAACCATCAGGGTATCGTTGAGGGAAATACCATTGGAGGTCTTGGCGGAGGCGTCGAACACGACCCGAAACTTGGTGGTGGTGCTCGATTCTTTACGGACGAACTGATGAGGGATATAGCATTGGGTTGTATGGGATTGGTCACTGGGTTCCACTGGCAGAACTTCTTCCATGTGACCTAGTGCTTCATACTCTCTCATGAATGAAGCGTATTCTTTTCTGGCCTCAGGGTTGGTCTTCAAGCGACGCTCGAGATATAGCAATCTCTTCAGTGCAATGTTGTAAGAGTGTCCAACATTTAATCTCGGGATTTTGAACGGAAGTTGTACAGTGAAACGCCCTGTTGCATCACGACGGTATGTTGAACGGAAGTGGGATTCGATTTCTTTTTCTTCTGATGTGTGGCATCTCTCAGTTGGTTCGCTCTGCAGTTCCCAAAATCTCTGAAGTGTAGCGTTGAGGTGCTCATCATCACTGGCAATTTGTTGAGTGGAGTTGGTGGAGCTTGGTCCACATTGTTGTAGAGTGAGGGTGGAATGAGTTTGGGGCTCGAGGAGTGGGATTTCGGCGGATCCACCACCAATCAGCCATCCGAAGCTTGTTTTGATGGCGATGGGACTGTTGGAGGGACCTGATTGTTTCCCACACTCCAAGATGCTGAAGAAGAATTCTGCACCCAAAAGCATGTCCACGTCTCGAGGTTCGTGGTAAGTTGGGTCTGCTAATTGTAACCCACAAAGATGTGACCACTTGGCGTGGTCGAAAGGCGATGACGGAAGTTTGCCAGTGATTTTGGTGGTGATGAGGCATCTTGAGACAGGGAACGAAATTGACGAATCGAAGTGAGGCATAACCGTAAACTGAGTGATTCCGGTAGAATGAGCGAGAGATGATCCACCCAAGCCTGTTGCGGATGTGAAGCATCTTCTGCGTGGGGCACCGATCCTCTTGAGGCAGGACTCGGTGACGAAGTGAGTGTTGCTCCCATTATCAGCAAGAACCCGGAATGTATGCAGCTTTCCATGCTTGTCGGCTACTCGAACTAAGGCAGTTGCAAGTAATGTGTCGTATTCATTTGCTGCTGTGGATGAACAACTGGATGTGAAGAAAGTGGTGGCTGGGGGATTCTCCGCCGCTTCATCGGGCTTGGTACCCGGATTGGCCTCCTTTCTTGCGTGAAGAAGGGTGTGGTGTCTGTAACCACAAGATCTGCAGGTGGACTTGGAGGTGCAGTCCTGCTTCCTGTGACCTTCGCGTAGGCAGTTGTAGCAAGCGTTTATTTTGCGAATGGCATCAGACCTCTGCTGGATGGACCATCCCATGAATTTCTCACACTTGTACAAGGGGTGGGATTGGTTCTCACAAATCTTGCATGTAGACGGTGAGTTGGCGTGGTGGACCATGGGACGAGATTGCGATCTTGTTACTCTTTTCCCTGGTTTATTGCTGTTTTGATTGCTGTGTTGCGCAGGTGGCTGTGTTACCTTGGAGGGGGTGTCGGTACCGCTGGCTGCCAAGGCTCGTGCTCTCTGCTCCAAGAACTCGTACAGGGATCTTAATGTTGGGATTGTACTGTCCTTGAGACCTTGTTCCCAGAGTTCCTTTGATGAAGGATCCAATTTGTTCACGATGAGGAAGAGGAGAATGGCATCCCAATGAATGGTCGGTAGCTTGAGCACGTCGAGAGATCGGATGCATTCCTTCGATACATCTACTAGTTGACGAATTGCTGTAGATGAGTTGTATGGAACTGTTGCTTGATTTGTGAATCTTCTTAATATGGCGAACAACAATTCACGGTCATTCTGGTACCTATCTGTGAGTAGGCTCCATGCGATATCGTAGTTGGCGTCACAAATGGTCATGGATGAGAGTTGTCGTGCTGCTTCTCCTTTGAGTTGGGATTTAAGGTAGGTCAATTTCTGGGACTTACATAATGTAGTATTGGAGTGGACGGTGGTGACGAACATGTCACGAAATGAGACCCAATCTTGTAAAGTGCCGTCGAAGGAGGGGAGTTCTAATCGCGGAAGTTTTATGTCAGGACTGGGGATGTGTGTACCAGATCCGTGACCGGTGGAGGTGCCTGGGAAGGACATCTTGATCGTAGTGAAGGCTATTACGACACGAGCAGCTTTACCGAGAAGAATTTGGTATTCAGCATTGTGAGGGGCCATATCTGGAGGGGAAGTAGCTTGGATTTTGTTGTGGATGGCCATAACCTCTTTCTGTGCGGTCTCAGCCATGGCGAGGAAATGCAGTGTACTTGGGAGATTCAAGGGCCTCGTAGCATGGTTATCAGATTCAATTTGTAGATAGTCGATTGTATCAGTTACCGATTTCCTCTCGTGGATGGCCTTGTCCAGTGCAGTCGGGGGCGCCATGGCACTTGTTGTAGAACGTTGAACACTTTACACACGTTAAATGGAGTCAGATCCGGTTCGCAAGAGACCAAAAATGTTGGGGATGTTGGGTCCCAACTGGGGTGTGGTTTTTGTGAGAGTTTGAAGTGTGATGTTCAATCGTATGGATGGCAACAGGGTGGAGATGAATACTTTTATGAGAGATTATGGTGTAGTTGTAAACTGAGGCAAGTTGAGAATAATCAGGCAGAGACGAGTGCACAATGGTTTAAGGTTACTTCAAGTCAGGATTTATGCAATTTAAATATTGTTACAAGTTTGATAAAAATGGGAAAGATTGACGCTACTCACAGCAGCTTAGGTAAAAGAATGACAGCGAGGTCGACTTGTCGACCAATATTTATAACCTTATTTGAGAGTGAATGACCAGTCAAATGCAAAAATAGAAACCTTGAGTTTGGGTTGAAAACTGGAAGAATACAGAATACTGAGAAATTTGACGGCTAAAAACAATGTTAGAAACTGGTCAGATTCACAAAGGTAGGAGGCTTGCATGAAGTACAGATAATTACATTAGTTAAACGAATGCATGTGCGTCATAGTTAAGATATGTAAAAACTCGGAAGGAGACAAATTTAGATAAGGAAATAAACTGAACAGAAAAATCATGAGCATTATACAATTCTCAACATGCATTAAAGTATGTAAGGAAAGAAATTATTGGGATGGATGGCCTGAATTGTGGAGGGAAAATTTCTTGATGGGATAGAAATTAGGAGGCACATATGTATATTTGTACATTTTGGGATAGTTAACATTTTTGTGCATATTTCAAAATTAACTGATTAACTCATAAATATGGAGTAAAATCGAAAGTAGTGCTGCACGAACTACTGAAAAATGGTAAAGTATCATGCCACATTTAATATGGAGATGAAAATTTAAGGTCAAATAGTTCGTGACATTCAAATTAATTGTTGTGAATGGGCTCAACGGAATTCGTATGAAATCCGGGGAAGAAGTTGCAAGTTCGTGATTGCTAGGAGTGGTCAGTGCATATATGCAAATTAATTGGGATGCTAGCTTCCTGCGTGGTTTAGTATACATGCATATGCATATATATTTATATTACAACTATCTACATACGTATTTCACTGTAGATACTTTCTTTGTCTTTAATAATATTCATTCCATCTTTTCAAAATCTTGAAAATGCGGATAGATTAAAATTTGCAAGCTTGATAATAAAGTCAAACTTTACTTCATTTCCCACTGTTATCCAATTATTCACTGTTGAAACTTAAAAAATCATAAATGATCTTCTCTGAACAAAAAAAGAAAACACCTATTGTACTTAGGATTAGAACAATGAATACTTGTAAATCATCCCTTATCACGATGATGAGCAAGTACCAATAAACTTGTCGTTGTAGTATAAAAACCATAGATTTATCTACACAGTCTGTACTGTAATACACACTGTATAAATCTATGATAAAAACTGCTACAAAAACTTTATTGTGCAACTTATCCACGGTCATTAGACTACTTATTCTACTAATTTGTCTGCAATTTACTTTGTATTTATTAAATATAAATACATGATGTCACACAAGGAATCCATATGGCACAAAGTGAAATTTGGAAGTGCACACAGTAAATAAATATTTAATTTAAAAACAAGAAAGTTTTAACCAGCAAGTCTTTTACGAAATTTAGAATTTAGAAAATAGAAATACAGACGTAAAACGTCTGAATCGAATTAGCCAAGGTTTTCAAAGGGTGCACCCTTCTTTACCTAATGCATTTTGATTTCTCTCAGCTAGTTAAACTATTAGATGAATAATTAGACTTAACAATAAATAAAAATATCATATTTAAAAACAAGTTTTAATTTAAACAGCCAATAAGTTACATGTGTTGGAAATGTTGCAGACATACTTTTGCATCATTAATTGATGTAGGCGGAAAAACGAAACTTGAATTACATGCATGGGACATAATTAGTCAACCACATTTAGTACACTTTTCAGTATTAACTCATTATTAAATATTACCAATTCTTCCTTTAACCAAGCCTTTCAGTATGTATAATAATGCAATAATTAGCGAAAGTGAAAACGGAAGTTTCATGAATCACAATTTTTCAGACACAATCAAAACCGGTTTTTATGTACGTATGCATTACATTACATTTGTTGTGTTGTTGTCTTTCTACATAGTAATCGATTACTTGTTGCCATTCGTCGTATCTACATAAAAAAAGTTACTGCACATCTTTTTTATGTAAAAATGCACCTTTATTTTTATCAATTTAGAGTGGACGACATCCAAAAAAGAATGAAAACATGTCCAAAAATAATACCTTCACACACAAAAAAAACTTGACTAATAAACAATAGTGGACTGAACTGAACCACTTTCTGCATTAAGCAAACACAAATAAGAAATCGAAATTAGCAACCTTGACCCTTAATTTCTCGCCCATCACGACATGCACTTTGTGACGTATTATTCAAAACAGAATGGTTGACGTGATTGTGTAAACATTTCTTCGTGTTGACACTGCTGCGTAGTTGGCTTAAAAGTAATCTTTCATGATCCCATCACGCTCGACGGTGTGCTTGCTACACCGTCGTCGTCGTCCGTCATCAAATTCAAGGAGGATGCATGTCGTAGGTAAGTCTGAAGAAGGATAAGGGCTGTCCTTGACTTTTCAAGTAGTACTTGGATGCAAAAAACGCTTTCTTTTGTTGTGGGTGGCTTTTGGCTGGTGGATGCATTTCACAGCAGTATCGAGTGACACGGAGGTGTAGGTGAGCATACACCAAGGTCTCTCGACCTACGTCACACACAGAGAGCAGAACAGAAGTACGATTCTGGGAGAGAAAGTTGGTCTAGGAGAAAGGAGAGAAAGTGAGAATAAGTCCAATCGAGGACCTCTACGTGGAGTGAGGGAAAGTAGGAAGACGGAGAGGAAGGAATGTCACGGGATCGATACGGCGAAGGGCAAGGCGTGTCTCGTTTATATCCTGGATTAAACTCACCTTTCCAAGATTGATGACCAAGAAGAAGCGAGATTATTCCGTATCTCGGAGAAGGGTAAATTTTACTCGAGTGATGTGACTGCAATACTGCGTTATTCGTGATATAAGTAAATACGAACGGCATGTGTACACCTTAACTTTAGTGATTTCTGCTACCTGGCCTTGCAACTATGTAGCTTTTAGAAGACAAAATAGTTGAAAATCAAGTAAACCATGCATTTATGCCGATTTGTTACTAGAAATCGAATTAGTATGGGACTTTATTCAGCAACTGACCGATGCTGCTCGCAACTTACATACATTCTTAAAAGCAAAATAATATGTGACCAAGTTTCTGATGACGTCTCGAGTTTCATTTCCTTTTTCCTTGACCTTTGCATGTACATATTTAATATTGCCATGTTCCTGCACAATCTACACAGCGTAGGGTGCCATTCAAACTCAATATTAATGGGGTCAGTTCAGTCACATCCAATTACTCACAGAACCATTTCATACTCATAATTAAATGAAATGGAAATTATTGAATGGTGGTGGCACCCAGCAGAAGCACAGCTCAGAAGTAATTTCATTTTCATAAGGTCACACAGTAATTTATGAGCTGACTTGACTCTAGCCGACCACTCTTTAATATCTCCGCGGGCGTGCGACGGAAGTTTCAAAATTTACTTTTAATGGTCCACTTTGACTTTCAAATTTGAAATATTGTTCGTAATACTACTTCATTTGCATGGACTCGTGAATCTGTATTTTTTGTTCTGGAAATTGTTTCCTTTGTCGAATTGAACAATCCAGAAATCATTCCCATGTCAAACTTGGACCATAAACTTTTCATTGAGTTGAATGGAAACGGTAGCATTATTCTGGTCTCTTTCTTGTTGGTCCATCCACCAGCCAGTGTTCTGTTCAGTCAGGAGTTTGTATTTCTCCAGGGAGCAGTGAATTGCTGAATGTGGATGAGAAATTGTGTTGCTACGTGAGCTGGGACAACAAGGAGTCAGCACGGTCCTCCCATATTATTCGACCCCATACAATTCGACTCTATGCATACGAGCAGTACCAGTAGCAGTACTTGGTTAATAAGGTAAATGTTTCCATGTGCGTGACTTATTTTTATAAAACCGCAACCGGAGTACGTTCCCCTCTCGAATTATACTTATGTATAAAGCACGCCGTGGAGAATACCCCTGGCCGAGTTGTTATCGTTCCCTCTAAATTACAGATGGGAGGATATAATGAGACGATGTGATTATGCAAGAAGGATAAACACCGGTGATGTACAGTCCGATATGCATTCTAGAACAATTTGATTTACACAGACTGAAAATAACATGTTTTTTTGTTAAAGAAACGACGAGTTTTTACAACTAAACGGCGATAGATTCTAAAATCTTATCAAATCGTGGAACAAAACTTTCTAGAATAAAACTTCAAACACGGCGTGATAGTGAAATTGCTATATAGGAACTGCATTTGTCCTCCTCCTCACTGCGATGTGATGTCTCCCCCAAGCTGGAGGTTGGTTGGATTAAATCGTGTTCTTGTTTCTGCTGCTGCTGCTTTCCTTTGTAATAAAGCATTTCCTTTCTCTCCTTTGTTTATTAAGTGTGACCCGGGGGCACTCATTCTCTAAAGTAATAGCTGCTGCCTTGGTCTCCAACCAAACCAAACCACACAGCAAACTTTCACCCCCTCCAATGAAGAAGAAGATTGGGAGATGGGTTATCTATCTGGGAACATTTTAAAGAACATTTTAAATTTTAACGTTTCCATCCGCTCTGAAAATCTAAAATTTCAAATACGTTGAAACTTTTAGTGAATTTGAATCTTGTAATTATTTCAGTGTGGTCTCAATTGCTCGAATTTATTTACAAATCATAATTTACTTGGAACTGAAAAATGTTAAGAGACGAGACCGAGTAGTCTTTTTTCTTTTCAGTTCAAAAAGGACGGATCTCTGTTCTTTTGTTAAATCAATTTTCGGCTGATCCACCATCCATCTTCCAATTCGGGTTCCAGGTTGCACACTCGCTCCGCTAAAAAATAAATGGGTAGAAGATATCCAATTTCCCACTTACTGCACACCCATATCCACCCACCACCCACCAGCAGTACCGGTGGTTAGCGTCCTCTTCACCCTTCTCGAGTTAACAATGAGCGTCGTGTGTCCGTTAATGGGGGGCGAAGTGCACGCAAACCTGGGCAAATTCGGTTCGATACGGTACAGTTTGCTGCATGAGGTTGCCTCGTGTTCACCATTAAGTTTTACCTGCCTGCATTATGCTCGGATATAGATATGAATGGAGCCCATCTCTCTTTTTGGAGATCATGGTGACTATGACCTCAAAGGTGTCCTTGGTCTATTGAAATACTTGCGTGATCGTGTAGCTGGCAATGGAGATGTTTTACGTACATTTGTCTCGTGTATGACGGAAGGGAAGGTAAAATAGACCGAAATTAACATAGAGTTGTTAATTCTATTTTTAAACTCCAACATTGATCCGCACTTGGAAAATAACTCGAGTCTGGAGAGTCGTTAGGATCAATTATCATTGAGAATTAATGATGCACTTAGTTATTCTCTGCTTGATTACAAAGTTGGTGGTCGTCTATGTATGTACCTTCTCTGCCAGTTAAACATTGACCGTACTTTGTACCCCCGGATCGATGTGCATTTTAAGGACCAATTTGCTTGCTGGGATCATCAAAAGAGAGCGAGAAAACAAAGTCTGCGGGGCACAAAACAAGATCAAAGGCCGGATAAGAGCACCTACCCAATTCCCTCATTGATCTCCGATTTGGTCATTTCAGGAAAATCAGTGAGTTCAATTTTTGGATTCGGAGTATTCATCGTCCCCCTTTTTTCTTTTACCAACCCCAACCCAGCACCGGGTCATCGTCCAGTCCAGCTCTATTCTGGACTGAAACTGCATGAAAAGAAAGTCGGTCCACGAATCTGAATTTTCTTTTAGTCAAAGACCACCCAACAGCCAGACAGTCAGTCATAAGTGTAACTAACCAAACAGCGATATATAGCAACCCACATACATACCTGGACGGAGGAGTGAGTTGCAAAGCTAACAATGCGTCTGAAGAGCAGCACTTTCATCTCCTGACTTATTTATTCTGTACTTTCTCCGTCTCACCCGTTCCTTTCCTCTCTCTGACTTTAACCACGATGGAGCCTTCTTCTTCAAAGAGGGAAGGCTGTGGTTATGACAGGCAAAAGACGCTGTTAGCATATACACAACCAACCAATCTACATTCCCCGATTTTAATTTTAATGGTGCAGACCAGGTTCATTAGACTAATGCACTTCTCCCTCCAACCATCACCTCCACCTCCTCCGAACTTGTATATACACACCACTCTTGTAATCGGATTTTGCGGGAGGGTAAATATTTGCACGTTTAATTTCAGTATTCAATAAGAAGGAAAAATTCTATATGCATATTTGCGCGTATATCTACTAATAAATAGGGGTAAAAAAGTGTTAAAATACATTTTTCTCCCTCTGCTGCATTCATCACTCTGACCGGACTCTGGCAAATGTGAAATAACAAGAACAAACAGAAGAGGAAGGAAAATACGTATGAAATAAAAGCCTCGTCGAAAAGCTGTGGAAATCCACCACCGATACAAAAATGAGCTTAGAACACAACGACTCTTAGCTTTTCCAATCATCTCCCCCTCTTCTCCCCTCCGTTATGTGTACTCGCTCTTTCTCTTTACTTACCTAGGTCGGTGAGTACATGTAGCTAACTAACTAAGGAGGGGAGCTTGCGAGGTTGATAATAACAGATATTGGTGCCTTTGGATATGTGGTAGGGACCCATGAGTGTACTAAAACCCTGAAGTAGTTTGACTCCATGGCCACATTTGCGCCCGCCACACCCACTCAAAAATGTCCAAAAAACGCTTTCACCCCAGTTTTCACTCACTCAAATCCACGCCAAAAATCCAATTTTACTCGGATTTTGAAATTTCTTTCACCATTATACTCCCAGATAGTTGCTTTCTTCAATCCAATATCAAACTCAATTTTTTCGAAATTTTTAGTATTTTTAAAATTTAAAATTCTGAATGAGCATTGTTGTAGTCATCAACAAAACAAATTATGTTTGCGAAATAATCATCAATAAAATTTAGTTTGATATTGGATTGAAGAAAGCAACTATCTGGGAGTATAATGGTGAAAGAAATTTCAAAATCCGAGTAAAATTGGATTTTTGGCGTGGATTTGAGTGAGTGAAAACTGGGGTGAAAGCGTTTTTTGGACATTTTTGAGTGGGTGTGGCGGGCGCAAATGTGGCCATGGAGTCAAACTACTTCAGGGTTTTAGTACACTCATGGGTCCCTACCACATATCCAAAGGGCACCAAGATCTGTTATTATCAACCTCGCAAGCTCCCCTCCTAAGTTACCTCCATCCCCACCACTTCATTCTATCCACTGCGACCTCATCTCAAAAGAAATGTGAGATATGTGGCGTTGCGCTACCCAAATTTCAAGTCGGCATTCCCTGCAATTTCATGAATCGGACATGCAGGAGAAATTATTTGTTATCAACAACGAAAAATATTCTTACAATGCAGGTGTCCCAACTCTCTGATTTTGGCCAAATTAGTGCCAATCTATCACAAATTTAATTAGCATGAAATTTGCAAAAGACTCGATCTCCCAATCTTTAGGTTTTGCGAAGATATTTGCATCCAACGGGGAGAAAGCGCACCCTAAAGTTAAAAATTTTTGCACTTTCCAAATTTACTGCGCGTTTTCTCCCCTTCGGATGCAAATATCTCTTCCAAAGTCGTCATATTCGCTTCATTTTCATGAACTAATGCAGGAGAAATATCGAAAAATATTCTTGCTCTCTGTTTTACGATATCAAAATTACACATCCCTCCATCCATTCTTTCTTTCCTGTTATTATATTCATCTCTCAAAACAGTTGGGTGTTATCGAAGGGGAAACATATACGTTGAGGGGTAGCACCGCTCGCATCATTATCATCATCACATCAGGCCCTCCCGACGAAAAGATGCAGGTGAAGAGATTCCCACCGTGATAATAATGTTTCATGCCTCTCTAAACAAAATCATAATGGGGAAAATGAAATAAGAGACCGAAACAACAGCCCACCCACCCACAGGACCAATAAGTAAAGTAAAAGCAGACAAGAGGAAAACTAAAACAACAACAGTTGTTCTCTCAACTCTTGTTCTCCGTCCGCCAAGCCAACCAACCAACCGCAGGGACAAACTTTGATGAGAAATAGTGAATAAAGGGAGAAAGTGTCTCCCAAAATAATAAAATATGTGTATTTCGTGGTCTGGCCTGGCCATTCATATTGAGTAAGGAAACTCCATAAAAAAACTTGTAAATAAGGTGACAACGATTGACACAAGTTGTGACGAAATCTGACTCAACGCAAACTTTTTTATTATTATTATTATCCGAATCCACTGAATTGGAAGTTATGTATGTGCCAAGGGGAACTCGAAAATCCTAGCGTAACGACCCTCATTCACGGCCAAATTGCTCCTTTCACAACAAATGTGGGCACCATCCACCCAGTTGGTGCAAAACATGAAAATTTCCATCATAAATCCCACATGCCCTATTTTACTGCCATGATCAACTCTACGTATAGTGAACCCCTTCACACCCTTTGCTTTCTCCACAGTATTTCCTCCTTGTCCTCATTAACGTGTATGATTTTCCAGCCCACTGCACCCAACGGCTTTATTCTCAATTTTATGATTCGTAAAGTAAATTTAGACAATGATAAAGTGATGCTCATTAGCACGGGGCTGGAGCAACTTCCTAATATTATTTTCGTAATCCTTGCCCTACTTTTGTTATTTGTTAGGAAAGAGTTACCCAACTAAAACATGTCATTAAAATTTAACATTGTAATAATTCTGAGAATTTAAAGAGAACAATATTTTGAAATGTTGGAAAAATGTTCGGGATTAAACAGAGCTTTATTTAACACTCATGCATATAAATTGTGTATGTAGCTATGAACAAGATGGTAGATTTAGTTTTATGCATCTTCCAGTGAATCATATTTCATAACGCAAATCGTACCTACCAGAATGCAAAATTAGGATGAAACACATGGGCACGATTTTAGACAACGTGTACAATCAGTCATAAAAATAAGTCGGGCTTGTTTATGCACGTACAATGATAACAAATGTTTAAAACAATATTATTCTTATCCATTATAATTCCGTCTCAACTAAAAAGTCATCATTAAGATTTTTACGTCAGGTCCGACGTAACATACATAGTTCGACAAAATAATGTCCTTCGTCTAACGTAATTTTTTCGTGTCCTTCATCCCCGGCCATATTTTCTAGTCGATCGTCACTCGTGTCATGTTGTCCCTGCCGACAAACGTGAAAGACGAAATGCCTCTCATTATAACGCGTACTATTCTCGTTTGGCTATTGGATAGATAGGTTTAAATATGCTCTTCTCCTTTGCTTGCGCGATTGACTGATGGATGACGAACAAAAACAACGATTACGACATTCGACTGATATTGACTGATTGTAAAGTATTAATATCACGAAGACAGTGCAGTCGAGTGCATACAATTCTACGAGAGAAATGTCAATAATTTCATCCAGGATTATTTTCACTCTGTTGCACTACTACAATTGTTTGACTTAACATGCATCACGTTTTGACTAATATGTACGGCAAACAAATCAAGCAATCTACATATTTGGTCGGTGTTGTAGAAATGGTTGAAGTACATTCGTGTTTTTATCGAATGGAGACGATACTCGAAATTCACATCGATTTCTTACCATCCTTTCACCTTACCTATTCAATTTCATGCTTGAATCATACCAAAATAACAAGCTCCGCTTGTTTAGTTTCAATATACATGATGTACGCACGTGGCTATATATACATATGCACATTATAGTTTTTCCAACATTGGCATAACTGGCATATATTTTCAAATACAACGCAACGATGTATTTGTGAAATTGAAAAGGATAACCGCAATACAACCACACAAGTCCCTCGCCAAATACCACGCACACAATCGTGCCCAAAAATGTAGCCCGACTCATGAAACATTTCACATCTATCCATCTTCCAACTCACATTTGTATCGCACCAACCCAGGTGAAAGTCAAGTGGCAAGCAGTCCAGAAAGTAGGCCAAATCATAGATCACGGGAGAATCCAGCTGAAAAATCGGTGCCGAGCACTTTCCTCCCTGCCGAGCCACACCACAACCTTTTAAAGCGACATCACGCTTTCCAAGGGATTCAACTAGCTGAGAGTACTCCGCATTTAAATCGGAACCGGAACATAGCGTGTGAGCTCTATCCATGCCGTAATCTTGAAACGGATGGATCGTGATACTGTAAATCCAGCCGAGGTAAAAAATAATGGGGCGAAAGCCACTCTCTCTGCCCAAGAATATGACAAGATATATATTATCCTTGCTTCCTTTCCCATATGCTCCTTGCCTTCTTAACTCTCTACATCCCTCCAATATACATACGTTCCATATTTTCCGTGCCCATAACCATTTCAATATTGGGCTCGAGTAAGGTGGTGAAAGTGGGAAAATTCCTCTTTTTTCGGATGAGGATCGCTTGGATGGATCTGGGAGTTGGGATCTGTGATGAAACTCCTCCCCCGAAACCCACCCCGCACTCAGGGACTGAATCTGAAAGGAGTGACACGAACTTGCGCCGACGGAGGAAGGAAGTTACCCGGGTAGAAGGCGACTTTCCCCACCTTCAACTTCACCCTGCCTCTGCCTCTCTCCCGGCTGAATGTGGATCAATCCAGTCCATATACTTTTTCAGGCACGGGTTCCAACCGACGGTACTGCCCCATACATACCTTGGATATATATTTATACCACTTTTCTCCCAGTATATAGTTAGTTTAGTTTAATGGACACGTTTACATTGCACGACCACCTCGCCCAAAAAATTTTACACCCGCTATACACGTAGTGAGAAGGTACCTACTCCAGGCCACGCTGGTTTTCCGTGTATCTGACTGCAGCAGTGGAAAATATGTGGTGGTGCAGTACCCAAAGGGAAAGACCCACCCTGCTTTCCCTGCCGCCCTGGCTGGGTTCCCGTCGTCTACTACTTCAGTATGTGTATGGTTAAGTGGTAGTATGTATTGAGAATTGAGAATTGGCTACTGGTCTGGCTATTCTCGATCGTCTCATACTGTACATATTTCTGTTACTCTTGTCTTGTAATTAATTATCTTACATTTATAATTGTACGCTACTCGTTTTAAATTCGGCTCGGGTTCCGCTGTATATAAATCGGTTTAAAGGAATGAGCTACCGAGAGGATTAAGGTGTTAGTAAAATAAAAAATAAGGAGGAAGAAGTAGGACGACGTAAAGTGAGATCCCCTTAAATATATATATACTTTCACCCTGCTGGAATTTATTTACAATTAATTATACACAATTACGGAAAAATAATATACATAAAACTGCAAACCACTAATCATCGGATAAGTAAAGATAAGCAAATTAAATATAAATGTGAGGAAGTAATCAAATTTAATATATATCTAAACTCGAGTAAATATATACATATGAAGGTTACGTAATTGTGGGAGAGGATTATGCATACATATCGAAACTGAATATACTGCTACATATCAACTCAATTGGGACTGAATCAAAGGATTAAGTTTCGTACGGAATTTTTCTGTGATCTAAACAAAGCAATCTGATAATCGAATACTACAAATTGCGGCAACGTCATTAACTCTTGAGAATTATAACTTTTTCTTGTGGTGCATATCCTAAAATCCATCAAAATTTCTCGCTTCGTCCAAACAAATTTGGGGGGAATCCGGGATTACTTGCAGAACCGGGTTGGGCCTTACATCTCGGGTAAGTCATGTACCTTTCTTTTCTGCTGTAGATTTAGGAAGGCTTTTGCTTCTGCTTGATAAGAATGCAAGCTTATAATTAAGGTTGTCTGCTGGATCATACATAAATAATTATCCATAATTGCTTAAATAGCATCATTCTTAAAGAGAAACTGGGGACATGGAGAAATTAGAAAGTGAGATTTCTCATTTCTCCTCAACTCAAACTGGAATCTGAAAAATCTCACGTCACGTCAATCTCACATCATGCATTTTTTCTTGAAACCATTTTCATACGAAATTTAGGAAACAGTCAACCCTTTCCCCTGTCACAATTCCATGAGGGCCTTATTTTTTACATGCTTAAAAAATAAGCCAATTCTCTCCACTTTTGTGGGATGATTGTTGTACATGTATTTGGGGTTAGGTACATAAATCGTGATTTATTGTGATGTAAGGGGATTAAATATGGTCAGTTACCTTTGGAATCTGATCTTGTCAGATTTTCTGCTCTCTTGAACGTTTCTTTTGCCGTATGGTGGTCAAAATAGTGACTTAAAAATTTATACAAATTGGAACAAGAGGAATGACTGCTAGTCATTCACCAGTTTAAAAATACTAATATCCTGTATCTCTGAAAATGGGAATTGTTTAA
Source organism: Folsomia candida (assembly GCF_002217175.1). Lineage (NCBI taxonomy): Eukaryota > Metazoa > Arthropoda > Collembola > Entomobryomorpha > Isotomidae > Folsomia > Folsomia candida. The sequence goes on along the minus strand of NW_019091255.1, from coordinate 248,149 downwards.
AATGATAAATCTCATAGTGCTACATAACGAGACAAGTCCAATACTTTTACATAAGACCAGAATTCTAATTTCTCAGAAGAGTACCATTTCACATCTTTCCTCGTACATAGAGGACGATTTCCAATCTAGAACACAGCAGGGGAGCAAATGAATGCTTGTGACATAACAATATTTGATCTCGAACAAAAATTCTCAACTTCATTTGAGTTGATCCACCTCCAACTTTTATACACATTTACAAAATCTGCGAGTGAAGGTCGTTTTACGTCAGATGATATAACTCTTAATGTACATATGTTCAACCATATTTCACTGCATTAAGGCATCCAAAAAGTACATTTGTTACAATACAGAAGTTACTCGTTGAAAGAGTGACTCAACAAAATCTTATTATCTTTTTCGATTTGTACAAAAAAAAGTAATTTCATCCCTGGCGAGAACTGAGTTTGTTTGTAATTTGGAAAATGAAAGGAAAACAGGCCTAATTTGTCTAGGGAAAGGAGAATATTGCGTAACAATTTATTTTCACCCACGTCCAATCGATTCCAGTCCCAATTATTACTCCAGAACATGCCTGTGTTAGGAAAAATATCGTAAAAATTCTGGAAAAAAATTGAATTACAGTTTCCCGACAATGTAATGTCAAGTGTCCTTGTAGTCATTTAAGTTTGTGCAGGAGGGAATGAGTGTAAGGGGAAAATATAAACTAGGGTCGAGCCGGGGTGTGCAAAATGAATCTATTCTTCTCATCCTGGCTCCTCGTCCATTGGGACCTTCCGTAGTTTTCATGTCAATGATGTTTTGAATTAGTTATGAACTCTCATCGATTTTGTGCATCCAACGAAGCTTAAGGGCTTTGCACTTTGTTTGCGTTTGACATCATTCTTCTCATCGTCCCAAAGCATACATAACAGACAAAAGCGGGCATGGCTGGAATACAAAATTGCTCTATGTAGATGAGAAGAAGAAAATGGCGTTATTTTTGGCCAAGATAAGTACGAACACGAAACCCCGATCCGTCAAACCTTCTCAGTAGATATGCCTACTAAATAATTTATGTAGAACTTATGAAACATAGCCATTCAAATTTCTTGGTAGGTACATACGTAAGTGAAGAAAAGTAGTGTTATTATTGGGTTTATATGTACATACATAACTAGAATTTCTGTACACTCGATTGCCACCTTGTCCTTCAGAAAATTGAGAAAACTTCATTTATTTACTTACACCTTAAAATACTTCCTGGATCGCATACATAATTTCTGATTTCTACTCACTTTCTCCATTGTCCTTTCATCTTGCAGTTTTGCACTTTCTCACTTAATTTCCATCCATTTTCTACTCCCACCAGTCCCTCGTTGCTCCAGGAAGGAAGGATATATTAAACCTAAAACCACAGGATACCGCCGTCGTCCATGGCAAGACCGCAAGCATGTAAAGTAGACGATAGAACAAAGATGAGGGGGAGATTCTATGCATTTTATTTATTGCCAACCGGAATTGCATTAGCTAATCCCCCGATGAGTGGGCCACTTTTGCTCTGTACACCCCAAGTATCCCACATTTAAAGAAGATCTCTTATGAAGGGTGAGAATTCCTTTGTAATGGGAGTGATAATTTCGACGACAAAAGAGTTTCCAGCATAATAATAAACCGTTACAACGCATGTAACCAAGGGGTGAAAGGAGTGTCATACGTCAATGTGAATATCAAATTGTTCGAAAATTTGTTAAGATTGACACTTCTGACGTGTTTTCGACTTTTGTGTCTTATTTGTGTCAAATTTAACAGTTGATAACCCTTATGTGACCTTTATATGACCTCTGAGGTCAAAATGGAGGTCACCATTGAATTCGGGGTTAAATTTCAGTTGAAATTGAAATAGATATGTCCTATGACCTTTACATGACCTCTGAGGTCAAAATGGAGGTCACCATTGAATTTGACATTGAAAAATAGTTAAAAATGACGTGTCACATGTCAAAACTGACAAGTGACACTTTTTCGTCACTTTTCGTCACCGTGACGATGTCATCGTCACAGGTGACGTCCAAACACAAAATGACATGAATTTTCGAATTCCTCATTGAAAAATAGTTAAAAATGATGGGTCACATGTCAAAACTGACAAGGGACACTTTTTCGTCACTTTTCGTCACTTTGATGACGTCATCGTCACAGGTGACGATGTCAAAGTGTCCATCTTCGAACTTGTCCTGTCCTTTGACGTTAGGAGTTAACGTTCAAAATTTCAAGTCTCTATGTCTTTCCGTTCAAAAGTTATCGGAGCTACGGACAGACAGACAGACAGACAGACAGACAGACAGACAGACGGACGGACATAACGATCTTATAAAGGGCTTTCACCCCTTAATAAGCAATACATATTCCAATTTCAAAGCGCGTGTGTCACCTGAGATCACCGAGTGAAATGCTAAAATAGTGACAGGTTTCTGGTTCCGTGATGCATCCCGTGATCCGAATTGACATGACGGATACGGGATCGGATAGATTTACGCACCCTTAACTTGGACTTTGACAGAGAGAGACACAGACACTGATGCAATGATACAGATTCAAATCCAGGGGGTATTTATGCTATGCAAATGTAAGCAAAGTCGTCACTGAGCTGGCTTAGCAGTGTTCCCTCAAAACTTTCTCCTGTCGTTTCAAACATACCAAACCCCAAGCCGCCTTTACTTTACGTACGTCGTGTGTGAGTTTAGAAGTGTTGGTTGCATGGACGAATGAAGATGTGACTGATATCCGACTGGGGAATTTGCATAGCAATAAGTCTCCGATCTCGGTGGGAATTCGGATGGATTTTGCATCTAAATCATGAGAGTTTTGACATTTGGCCTGGAGAAAAAAAGTCTGTAAATAATATCAAAAAATGCATAAAATGATCGTCATATAATATAAAATTCGAGTGGAAATTATTCCCTTATTTTCCAAATAATTTTTGGTTTTCTAGCGTTTTTCGCATTAAAAATATAAACCAACTGATGCAGCTCTCAAGGAGAGAAAGCTGGTACACGTCCCTCTTCAACTTTACGACTTTATATATAGCCGCACTTTATAGTTATGGAGGAGGAGGCGTGAGTGAGCCCCGTTTGTTGTATGATCCCTCCAAAAGCGTACCTACTTTTCTTCATCCTTCTCCTTATCCTCTGGCAAGCCCCGGCTTCAAGAAAGCGTAAAAGGAGCCGAAGAAGCATTGGGTAATAAGCCAAGTAAACATTTCAAGTGAAACTGAATTTTCACATCACAAGACAAGACTGAACATAAAACTGGAGAGAAAGAGGGATAAGATGTGCAACGTACGTAAATGGTGCATGGTGTACGTAGGGTGGCTGTCTTTTTAAGACAAACACAAGATCAAACATAACTTGATGTCTTTCCCTCTGTTTGCCGAGATGAAGGGAAAACAAGGCAAAGTGTCGTGGTTATGTGTGTTGTACTTATCCGAGGAGTGTGTGTATCCACCAAATTATGTCAAAATATCCTAAAGCAGCTTTCATTCTGAATTGTATTAAGTTTCTTCTTACTTTTGGTGAATATGAATTTTTTGAACCCGTTTGAAGAAGAAAAAAATTCCAATTTGCGAGACTCACCTTGAATCTTGATGTGAAATTGGGCAGAGAGAGTTGTCCGTGTGGGTGTGGGGGGTGAGGATGGATGAGGAGCAGAGAAGAGATGAGCGAGAGGAGGGAGAAGTCCTTGGGGAAAGGTAGACCAAAGTGAAAGTGGCAGTTAGGAGGCTGCCGTTAGGACAGAAATGCCATGAAAAAAAGAAGAAAGGAAAAATCCATGGCACAAAACCTAATGTGCTTCCTTTTCCCATTGTGCTGGCTGCTCCCCATATAATAAATGTTGCATTACAGTCAAAATCAACCGTTGTTCACATCTCCGACGACCGGCTAGAAAGAGAGAGAAATGATACCGTGGAAGGAAAGTGGAAGTTGGTGTGGGGGTAATAATGCTAGATTGGAGATTGCAAACGACAAACATATGTAAGATCGCGTTAAGTCAGTCACATGGAATGCATTTTTCATTCGAAAAGAGTCAGAGAATTGTTGGGCGTGCTTAAACTAAGAATTTTTAAAATGTATTGATTTGTACTTTATTTGATAGGTGTCATTTATAGAATTTCTGAATGCGAATCAATTTTCATTGCAACTTTGTGCAATTTGCAGGGTTTATTTAGTCCAAATCAAGGTCAGAGACACCCGCTAAACGTGGGGTCATTAGAAGTCATTAGAGCTCTGTGTGCCAAATTTCAGTTTCTGGCACTATTTTGAAATTTTGGTGCAGAATACTCCACCCATTTATATGACCTCCACCGGTCAACGACTTGACCGATTTGGCTTACATTCGAATTTAACTCCTAAATTTGCCTAATATACTTGCACACAAAATTTGAACCCAATCCATTCTGCCGTCGAAGCTCTATCGGACGGATGGACGAACATAAGCCCTGAATCGGGCTAAAAACTGTCGTATTAAAATTAATTGAAGAAGATTACAGGCACAATTGCGTTTTAGGGGAAACTACAGATTTCCCATCCTCTCCTTCCTCGTCCATCACTTTGAAATCAGTGGATTCTCATCATTTTTTCATTCGAGCGAGATGAAATCAAGTTATGTCTCGTGGAAATGAAAGGACGGCTTACGCGGATTTACAAGCAATCAGTGAGATATCCCCAAAACAGTTGTAGGGATTTGTAACTTGGGTCTCTATAGACGAATCTATGTCGGAGGTTCAAAATTGGGACATTAATTACCATCCAAGCCACAATACAGATCGATCTGCCCGCACATTTGACACTGTCACGTTGCATCGCCCATCCGTCTCCGTCCTTGTTCGTTGCATTGATTTATCAGTCTCATTTTCTTTTCCTGCACCAGAAAATGAGAGTCACAAGTAGTTACGAAGGTCGAAGGATGTTCGTGCACTACTGACGACAAAATTGGAGGGGGAACTCGCAGTTTTTTTCATACACGCGAAACCCCAATCTTATCGTGAGAGAGAGAAGTAAAAATACATAGTTAGATCGAAAAAGTAGTACATTTCATGTCAAAGCCAGACCGTCTTCTGCACTAATTTCCAATAATAACCAAACTTCGAGATCCTGCAGGTTCTGTGGAGAGATTGGCTTTTCTCATCAGACGAACTAGCTAATTACGTAAAATGTGAAAGTCTACGCGTCAAGAATTAGAAAGCAATGCACATAAAACGCCGCAGGGTCCATTAAACCTTTTCTACATAGAATAATACTGACACACGCAAAAGAGTTTCATTATTTGCATAATAATATATCCTCGCTTTTCCCAAGGCTGTCCGTGTGGCAGGTTTCCTTTATCAAGTGACTCATCCAATCTAAAATCGTGTCCATAATTAATAGAGGTTCAGTCAGATAAATGAATCAACCGATCTGCCGGAGGATTCATTCATTTTGCGTATACGTGATTGCAATTATGAGACCAAATATTGCCAAAATGAGGCAAGGCCGCAATGCAATTTATTATTATTACACATTTAACTGGTTGACGCTCCCTCTCCTCTGCCATCCGTGCTGAATAATATTTGTATAATTTGATGCATGGGTTTTGAGTCCGTGCACAAGTGGAGGAGAGATGGTGAAAAGAGATAATAATAAGGGAGCGACTGGAGAAAAGTTGGGATAGAGTTAGCTTAGCAAGATAATTGGACGAACACCCGCTGATTTCTCCCCACCACACCCTGTCGTCCCGGCCTTCCATTATGTACATAAGAACACAACCACAACATAACCTTGCGCCCAGATAACCCAACCACCAGCCAGAAGTTTGTACACATAAAATAAAATTTTCTACGACTAAGGAGTCATTCCTTCCATGGCTTCTTCTATCTGGAAGTAAAAAATAAAATAAAGGCGTGACGACAATTTCTGGATCTCCATCTCATCTCTGGCAACCACCAAGTTTGGCTTCGTCGTCACCTAAATCCTTTCGGATCAGCTTAAATCCCCACCGTTTTAGATATGCATTGCAGCCCTGTCGTCGTCGCCACCCTCCTCGTCGCTGTGTGTGTGTATGTCCCCGTAATTTGGAAGTTGTCGTTAGAAAAAGAATTATTGTGCGAGATGGAGAAGAAGTAGATGTTGGTGCGGATAAGGATTTTATTGGTGAAAATGAAAAAGTGAAGCCTTACGGGCAGACAAAATGATGAGATGAGACGAGACGAGACGACGTGAATATTATGAAAAGGGTGTAAAAATGTATCGATGGGAGAAGAAAGAATATTGTGAATATTGAATATCATTTATGTAAAAGGGGCCATCACATGAGACGAAAAATTTTGAAGGTCTTGCTAATATTTTTCAAAAACGATAATAATAAATAAATCGTTGCCCGCAAAAAGACAGTTGCTAATCCACGTCACATCACGACACAAGATGAGAGGAGGAAGAGTAGTTTTTTCGACGTGATGAGAAGGCATCAGGGAAATGAATGAGATGATGAGACAAGATTAAATTGAATGTATCACCAACACGTACACCCACCAACCACATCTCCAATCCACATCACTGCTCCCTATCTCATCATCCAACTAAATATAACTACACCGAGTGACATGTTGTGTCTCGAATCAAAGTCAAGATGGTTTTTTCTTCTTCTACTCTCTGTTCTGTCAAAAGGCCGACTTTCACTCACTCATTCATGAAGGAAGAGGAACCTATTTCTCTCCTTACTTATTTATTACGAGGCTTCTCTCTTCCTTCTCTCTGAATCAAGATTCCAAACTCGCCTTGAGATCTCTGGATTCGTTTCATGCAGGGGGAATCAAGAGGGGAGGATGAAGGCATACATAAATTCATGGCATGATGAAAGATTAGTTTTGTTTCTAATAATATTTCGGTGGTGATGATGTCGCGAAGGTGGAGAGGTTAGATTAGTTTTGGGGGGTTTGGTATTGCACATGAATAACTGGCTTTCCCAGTCGTTTCATGGGTTATAAATATATGTACCTGCAGCCCAGCCTTGTTTGTACATATGCGAAAGTGACCATGTATATACCTGGAAATTGCAATAACTACCCAGTAACTACACACTTATGTACCTCCAATCCACCTGAGCAGTATAATTATAGCATAACCTAGGTGCACCCTACAAATATGTACCATTGATTACTCAATACTTACTTTCTTTCATAGCGAGCCAGGCCAGCAGTATGTGGCCTACTTTTGTCCTAAAGTTTCACTTGAGCCTCTCCCTCCCTCGTTACGTCGTTGAAAGTCCTTTCTTTCCTCCACTCTTCAAGTAGTCCATAGCATTATTTTGCTGACGGGTGTGGGCATTACCCATGAGACTTTCTTCTTCTGCCTCAGGAACGAACGGTGCGGTGTATGCAGCCCATGACAAAAATTACATACTTGCCTGCACAGGACATCCATCATTGCAGCGTGATGTCTACCTTTCCCTACTTTTTGAGCTACAAAATACACATACGTAATATCGACTTTGACTGTACTTTCCCTTCCCGTTTTTCCTCTTGCTTGCTTTGTTACCTTTGCTTTCTCCCCTCGCTATCGCTCCTTTTATTCTTTTAAGTACGTGCACGCGACGGAGGTCCATTCATTAAAAGGAGTTCAAGTCCAAGTTATTTTAGGTACGGCTCTTAGCTTTCTCTTTGGATAAGTGTGTACACACGACAGCTTTTTTCGACGAGGGAGCGTCGTCGTCGTCGAACGAAATATTATTTTGTGGTTTACTTTGTCGTTTCGTGTTACAATAACTTTATTCGTTATCGCAACTTTGATCAAACTTTTCTTCCTCTGGCATGAACGTATACCTAGAAATAAATGGGATTGGATCAATATTCAATACAACGACGAACCACTTGGGGCTCAAACTTTCCGTGGTGGTGGTCATGTTCTCGGCGTTTGTTTGTTTCTGATATGTACATCGCATTTTAATCAAAGTGAATGGGTACTAAAATATTTAAGGTGTTTGAGATGGATGAAATATGGTAGATATAAATATTTTTAATCATCTACGTATGTTTGACCACAATACGGTTATTACAAATTTATATAAATATGGGCGGTTGTCAAAAACAGACCACCAAGGTCAAAACTTGTTGGTGAGGAATTTGTGGGCGAACAAAGTTTTGGGAAATCTGTACGTGTGCATTACAAAATTTTGTATACAATTGTGTACAATTCCAAGTATTGCAATAATTGCAATATGTCCAAATCTACCTCGTGCAAAACTCATGTTTTACAAGTTTTCCCCACAGAATTTATGTGCATTCGTGGGAGTTGGCAATGCTTTGTAAGCATCATCATTACTTTACTTCCTAGTTTGTGAGAAGTAACGATGTGCAAATAAAAAGAAGGTGCCTCGTCACCCCATATGGTACTTTCCCCACGAAGAATTTTTAGTATAATTATCCCTTCCCTGCCCCCTCCTTTCGTCTCCTGCCTGCTCTCTCATCAACTCAACTTCAAATGCACTCCATCCATCCAACCACTTTTAGTTGGGCACCCTTCTTCTTCCAACATGAAACCTTTAACTGGGATGAATCCCACGAGAAAAACAGACCCGACCAGGGCGAAAACATGTCCATATAGATAGAAACTCATGGTTATTTTAAGGCACCACCACCACCAACCGAGTTGTAATAACTGGCTGTCCAGATAGTAAAACAAGGAATCGCTCACGACTCCTACTACTTTTCCTTCCCAGATATAAACTAAATGTAACTTTTACGGCGTATGTACGAATGTGAGTGAACCCTTCTTTCTCTTTTTCGTGGGGGTAATTCCAGTCTCACACGGAAAATGAAATGCATGGTCGGATCGATCCTTCGTTTGGGGTTTTACCTGCTCGTTCCTACTCCCGGACGAAATCTTTGCTTTTCACCTTCCAAAAGTTTGACAACGCGTTTATCCATGTTGCAAGAGGAGCGAGTTGTTGTCCGTGTAGAGCATACAAACTTGGCAAGCAACTCCTCCTGCGTTTTCTTCTTTGAAGTGAAGATGAAGAGAAAGTAAGGAAAAAAAGTTCTTCGAGTCTCACGGAAAATAAATTACCGTGCAGCCTCCAAAAGAAAAAAAAATTTTCTTGGCAGGATTGGAATTAGATGAAATCTTTTCCAAGTAAAAAAATAAATTGCGAAATACACTGATAAAGAATGAGATGACACAACATCGTGTGGCGCCATAATTAAATGAAAATTCGTAACAGAATTCAATTAATGTGTGGAGATTTCTCGTTTTCGTAATGATCTAATTACGAAATTTCGTAATAATTTGATAAACGCATGCCATACTTATTAATAGATTTATTTATATACGTACGTACGTGCATTTGCTGTATTGTAATTATTGCATCGCCTTCTTCCTTCTCTATGTAACTGTCAAACAACGGTTGCTGCTAGGTTTTTCTGTCTGGTGATTATCTAGTCCGTAATTATTTCGTTTCGTTACCTTAATTTTTGCTACAACTTTTTCTTGGTGGTAATTTGTTCAGTAATTTCCTCACACGAAAAAAATCCATTTCAGATCAGAAACTTTTTCCTGTGTATTCATTTATCTCTCATTTATTTCGTCACCTACTTTTTGTCAGCATGCTGTACAAAAGAAGAAGTCCGGAATGAAACAGTTACTGAAATTGTTTCTTCTCTTTTTTCTGTGGTTTTAGGTTGAGTGAGATTGTTGAGGATTTGAAAAAGAGTTGAAAAAGCAGAGGAAGAGGGAGAAAAGGTGGGACATGAGATGACATAGCAGCACCCGTTGTTCGGCAGGGAAGGAAGAAGAGGTGTCCCGTTCCAGAGAATAAGAACCCCACTTTCACTCACTCACCCACTTACTCGATCAATCAATCAATCAATCAATCGGTCAATTGAGCAGATCATAATCATCAATCAAAACAGCAACAACCAACCCTGATGCACATCCTCCACCTCCACCAAAAAAAATTGACAAGACTTTCACCAAAATATAACGCATCGAGTTTATCCACAAACAACGAACGAAACGAAAATTTATTATCTGCAAAGAATGAAACAACAGCAGCCCACATCACCTGAATTTTGTAAGTCTAATTTACATATTTTACGTAGATTTGTAACTTTTTCCTGGAAATATCTATCCCATTTTCTCAAAAAAATTACAAAGATAATTACATTTCCATCTCCATTGCATCAAATCTCACTTCCGCTTTCTCCACTTTTTCTCTTCTTACAGAGTTTGTCAAGAAAGTCACCAGAGTGAAACTGGAAATCCTCCCTGAGCCAATTGCCGAGGGATTTTCCGCAACACTCTGACAACGTGACAACTTTGAAGAGACAGGAAAGCATTTGCTCATTTCCACAAGGTCTCGAGAGACATCCACATCCACCATCTCATCCCATTCCCCCACCAACCAAGCAAATCTAACAAACCATACTAAACAGCAGAGAAAGAGAGGACAGGAATCTGAAGAGCAGGAAATAAGACAAAAGTCGCTCCGCACCAGTAAAAAACAAGAACCTGTCTAAATCCTCTTTAAACCCGGCTTCTCTTCTTTCTACACCAGAAATCCAAATCCAATACAAACATTTCCCCCGAGGAGAGAAATGAGAGGACGTATAATTAAATTAAATCAGATGGGAATGATGAATATTGGGGATAAAAAAGTGGAATGCCTCCGCCTCTTGGCTGTATTATGAGGACATTTCCGTAAGTCAGGAAAGAAGGAAATGAGTAAGAAACAGCTCTAGTGCGTGTAAACCTTCTCTGTGATACAAGCTAATCAATTCAATCATCATCGTCAGCGGATGTAAAGTGGAAGGTGCAAATCATCAAGAGAAAGAAAGAGATATATAAATATATTACAGAGTAAATACGGCATCATCGATTGTCGAGCTATTGTTAACTTCTAGATTTAGATAACTTCGTGGTGGTTACCATTGTACATAAAGATAAGATAAGATAGAATAATAATAATCTGTAAAAATGCCACAAATACCAATTCTCAACATCGAGGTGGCGGAACTGAAAGACTACATCTTCGCCACCTTGGAAGATCCCAAAGCCCAGAGAAAGTTGATCCTCGTCATTGTCGCGATCGCCCTCCTGCTAGACAACATGTTGTACATGGTCATCGTACCAATCATTCCAGACTATCTGAGGTATAATAACTACCTTATTTTCAATAGGACGAAAATGATGCAGAATGATACATAACCACGATATTAATCATAATTCTTAGGAAAATTGGGGCATGGGAGACTCACACGGAAGGCGGTGAGATGATCACCGTTGCCCCGAGAGTGGTCACTTTCACCAACAACACGGGCACCTACACATACAATGAAGTCCGCCCACCAAAGCTAATTAATGGCGTTCTCGTTTATGAGGGCGAAGACAGGTGACAATTTTTGCACAATTAAAAATGGCAATGTTCTGACTGTGCAAATATAATCTCACAATTTTGTTTTCAGTGCCATAGGATTACTATTCGCAAGGTATGTAACTATATATTTAGCAGCAATACAACTAGAAATTGTGCCCTTTATCTAAATATACTTTTACACTTTACAGTAAAGCCTTGGTCCAACTGGTGAGTTACAATCTTGCCTTTTTTAATCCAACTTTTACCCCGATTTAATTTCAAGTTCATTCTTTGATCCCGTCCTATTTGTCTTCTCGCAGTTCATCAATCCCTTTTCCGGGGCGATGATTGATCGAATCGGCTACGATAAACCAATGATGTTCGGTTTGACAATCATGTTTCTCTCCACTGCCATTTTCTCGATGGCGAGCAGTTACGGGGTGCTATTTTTCGCCCGAAGTTTACAAGGAGTTGGCTCCGCATTTGCTGACACCAGCGGACTTGCCATGATTGCGGACAGATATACGGAAGAGGGTGAAAGAACCAAGGGTACGTGGCTGACCGAATGTAATAAATAGTTTGGCTGTCCGAATCCGCTAACTTTCCTCCCTTCATCTCATATAGCTCTCGGAATTGCGCTGGCATTCATCTCCTTTGGATGCTTGGTGGCCCCTCCGTTCGGTGGGGTTTTGTACGACCTGGCTGGAAAAGAAGTTCCCTTCCTCATCCTCTCCTTGGTCTGTCTTATCGATGGATTACTACTGTGGCTTGTGATGAAACCAATAAAGAGGCAGCAGAAAGATGCTGGCGTACAAAAGCCTAAAGGGGTAAGTTGAGCTATTGAGTTAAACTACACATTTCAGTTTCATATCGGTTAATTTTAAGTAATATATTTGCTTTTCGTTATGACAGACTCCAATCTGGACACTTTTTATGGGTGAGTTATTTCTTTTCGAAATTTCCCCAAGTGAAAGTAAGTGAAACCATTTCATATGACGCTATTTTTCTTTAGATCCATACATTGCATGTTGCTCTGGGGCCCTGATCATGGCCAATGTCTCGCTTGCATTCCTCGAACCAACAATTTCAGTTTGGATGATGGACACGATGGGTTCGGTAAGTTTGTAGATTTAAATTAGTTTAGCATTTAGTATAATCTTAAAATTTACTTGAATTTCAGAGTCAATCAGAGCAAGGGATGATCTGGCTGCCAGGTTTCATACCCCACGTGTTGGGAGTAGTGGTCACGGTCAAGTTATCCAAGCAATACCCGCAATATCAGTACGCCATGGCAGCTGGTGGTTTAGCCCTGGAAGGCGTTTGTTGCCTGATGATCCCCTTCTCAAAATCGTTCTGGGTCCTCATGATCCCGTTATCAGGTATGCAAATACATACATTTTATCACAAATTTCACTATTACAAGTAAAAAAATATCAAGTATTTAGTGAGCTACTGCCCGGGTATTACTGTTAGTATAAAAGCGTGCATAATTTTTGCAGGCATTTGCTTTGGTATCGCCCTCATCGACACAGCTCTACTGCCGACTCTAGGTTACTTGGTGGATTCCAGATACGTCTCCGTGTACGGGAGCATTTATGCCATCGCGGATATCTCTTACTCATTCGGTACGGTTTCTATCCAATCTATTGATTAAAGTTGGCTAAAAATTGCAAATTTTTCATGCAAAAAGAACGCCAACTCAAATCCTCCCAGCGTTATCATTTCTCCCATGCACCCACCTAACTAACTAAATAATCAATCTGTTTCCCATTCCAGCCTACGCGTTCGGTCCCATCATTGCAGGCAGCGTGATGGAGTCGATCGGTTTCACCGCGTTGAACGTGGGCATTGCCGTGGTCAATTTGGCCTACGTCCCAATGCTTTACATGCTTAGAAACATTTACGATCAAAGTTTCCGAGATGCCGCGAATGAGGCACACATTATGATGAAGGACCCACCTGACAAGCAGTACCAAACTTACGCCATGCAGGACAGGGTGCCTCCAGATTACAGCAAATCGTACGGGAGATTGGAGGACGATGACGACGAGTTTGGAGGTGGCGGACATCGCGTCACTTTTCAAGAGACTGCCATGAACTCGAATGGTACATCGCAAGCTGGCGGAGGAGGGCAGCAAGGGGGGCAATACGCGGCTTCGTGGGGTGATGAACCAACACAACCTCAACAACCTGCTAATCCCTTTAAAAGTGGTGGTGGTGGTAGTGGATCCAACCCATTCAGAGCCAATTAGTTAAGCCGATAGGATTAGATCTACGACTAAATAAATGTCGTTCGTTCCGTTAGAGAAAATGGTCACGGAGAGAGAGAAAAGAGTTTTATTTCTCGACTTCTTCCCTTTAATGGACTTTCACTCTCTCTTGAGCACGGTAAATCTTTCTTTAAGATATCATCCTCTCCTCTCATCCTGAATCTATATCTGAATCTACACAAATATATATGAAGCCTATCTTATCTATGATTATATCCCTTCATTTTATTCCCCGTTGTTCATTTTTATGTGTCCAGTGGCCGCGGAAACCGTGGGGACATTAACACGGTAGGATAGGGGAGGGAGGGGTTTGTATATGATGGACAGATGATGGGGACGCCGAACAACCGTGGGGTCATTGTCCCTTTGTCTCCACGTTTCCGCGGCCACTTAACGAGAAAAAAAACATAACGTACCTTAACCTTGATTTCCACTCTGGGTTCGTCACTCTTTAATCTTTAGGTTGAATACGAAGAGGAAACAATATATCAAGTATCAAAACATAGTAATAAGTGAAAAATGGTAGGAATATCGTCTCGTCGTACATAATACAGAAGATGTATTTAGAAAAGGAAGGAAATAATCTGATCAAAATTGTAGAACCCAAAACTACATATCCCTTGTTCGTTCATCATCAGAACTTTCAAAGGGGTTTGGTTTGGATCATAGTAGAAAACAATTTGAGAACCTAAATTAACTCTACGACACGTATAAAATTTATGGATTTTTATCAATAAATAGGATAATAATCCATTGGCTGTGGCTGAACGGATAATAAACTCGAAAGGTGCGCTCATAAGACATAATATTTAGTTAATAACATATTTATATTCATTTTTGGTAGTGACATAATTTTCATAAGTATGTAGATTTCAGAAAATCAAAATTCTAATATTTTCAAAGATTATGTATATTTTTTCGAGGTTAAAGCAATTCGGACTTGGTAATGTAGTCAACAGTTTAATCATCGGTATAAAATTCAGTTTTTAATCATAACGTAAGGAGAAATATCTATTAAAATAAGTAATTATAATCGATGCCGAATCGAATCATCAACCAAAATCGACACATATCATGTCTTCGCATTTCTGACCGGGAAGACGAATATCAAAAATATATCAGTCTTATCCTGGTCAGATTTTGTGACTCACTGTACATACATAATCTATCTATCTACATATTTAACTAAGCAGTAGGATTCAAATATGCAGATAGGAAATATTATAGCATATCATTTATTAAGTAAAATATCTTTAAACGTTTGAATAGATAATTGTAGGGTAGAATTTCTAGTAGGAGTATTTTTATTTCAAAAGATATTTTGTGTACAAAGACAGTACTGCATTTAAAACTAGGAATAACATAGCAATTTAACTAGTTTGTAAACTAGTATAATGCAAATTTTAACTAATTTGCTAACAAACGAGGCTAATCCACCAAAAATTAGGTATATGTCGTTCCTTCAAGCCTGAAATAATGCTTAGGAATTGACAAAATCATTAGCATATTACAAACTTGTATAAAAACTAGGACATATTTAAGTAGCATAAGGTTCCTTGGGGCAATATGAGACATTTTCTTTTAAAAATGTCATCATTTATATACTCATGAATTTAGAGTGGCCATCATCATCATCAAGCATAGTAAATGTTGCTTATGTATTTGTGCAGTTTTTGTGAAAAGTGGAAATATTTCGAGTAGTAGGACGTCATCACAGTCTCAAAAATTGTGGTTTATTAGGGCGAGATATCCTGCAAAAGTGTCTTTTTTGACTCCAGCAGAATTGCGAGTGTTCAATCTAGTCAGACAAGTGTAGCAAAATTTCACCTTTACTAGAATCTCTTTAATAATGATAAGAACTTATAGGTAGCTCTACTAATTTTATGTCAGACATACCATCCTTGTTGTACTGTAAACTATGAAATACTACTAATTTAGCATTACGATAAGAGCCAGCATAAGGTACATAATTAAGTATTCGACTAGATCATTATTTCAAAAATATTTACAAACTTTTTCCCATTTCTTTCCATACGGTATACGATTTGCATACAGTTTTTTGAGCAGCCAATTACTTTTTTAGCGTCAAATATGCATAAATACTTAATTTTGGTTACTTTCTTTGATCCTTTACTACGAATAAAAGCGATCATGTTGTGAATATGTACGTTTTTCTAGAAGAATATTTACCATAGCCTGACAAATACATATTTCAACTAAAATTAACCCACTCGTAGTCGCATCATTAGAATTTGTGAAAATGGTGTTATGTATTTGTACAGGAATGAAAAAAACCCAAATTAAATATGTAGTAGGCAAAATTATGGAGAAAAAATCCGATCATTATTAAATATGCATTAGTGTGTAGCAGAACTAGTAAAGTATTTAATAACTACGTCATCATATCAGTCGTTGGTTGGTTATTAATTAAATTAGTACATTGTCGTTGGTTCAGGACAAAACAAAAAATCAGAGAATTAATCATTCTAACTATTATTACTTATTATTAATAAGCCATTACCTGACCGTGTAATGGCCATACATAAATATTTGTATTTAGCGTAAGACGATTCAGACACTACATAATTTACATGTAATACTGTGGACTGTCTAGTTATAGTAGCTACATAAATACATATGTAAAACTGATGTAATCAAGAGAGGATGTGAATCTGAAAAGAAAATATTGTCACATAAATAAACACCAACAAAAAATCAAGTCCATGTCCATGTCACATCAGAAGAATGGGTTGTAACATGATTATGAGCAATAAAATAAAAAAAAGTGAACCAGTTTAACGTGCGCATAAAATTATTGGTAAAAGAAAGTAGGTGAAAAAAACGTTAATTTTTCTGCTATTGTTGATATTTATGTACGTAAATATCAACAATTTTAAGCTAAAATTTGACAAAAAATGGATATTATTACTTTCATATCGTGTATATTTATGGTGGTTGGAGCTTTAATGTTGGAAGTCTGCGGTGGTGGTGGTGGTGAAGGGAGTGAGTGAAAGTAACAAGAATATCCCATCATGAAAGTTAAGTCAAGAGTGGTTTTGCCTTGCCAACTGGCTGGCTTTCTACTCCGACTTCATTGCCTAACTGACATCCCACAACCCTCTCACACCCTTTCGCCTCATTTCATTCCTCAAATATTATGACATCCATGAAATATTAAATTTTAACGGGATCAGACCCAGCAGGAGGGCAGGCGAGTAATGTGCAAGTTGAAATTGGAAATGCAACATCTACTACGCAACTTCTAAAGAGTTAATCATATTCAAATTTCGAAAAAATAATGCGAAATTGTTGTTCATAATACAAATATGCATGTATTAAAAAACAACACTTTACTCTGTTTCAGAAATTTTATTTTGAGAACATGGTGTAATTCTATACCTTGTTTTCCAAATTGTGTGTTTTTTTTAAAACGAGGTATCACATTTTCTCTTCCGTCACTTATGACGAAGGATGGGAGACGAGGAAAGCATGACATTCGACTTGGGCGACTTTCCCTCTTTGGCCCCATGTGGTCTCTGTCTCATCTCGTCTTCGGTCCCTCATCCATTACACACTTTCCCGTTTGTGCCATTAAATATACACTCGCTCACTGGCTCGATCACTCCCTCACTTTCTCATCCTGTTATGGACCTGGTCTAGAATTACATAGTTTCATCTCGTAGAAAGTTTTTTTTTTCTCATTGCGACCAGTCCATTTTTTCTTAAACCTGCAGGAAAAATGAGTAGATAGACACGAGAATGATTATTCTTACAAGAAAATGCAGCCATGAGTGATGATGACGTAGCTGAGAAAGACGGATAAACAAATATTTCCCACTTGAACCTATAACGACACAAATGGTCCCTTTTGTACCTCATAAGTGGACATTTTGTTCCGCAAGTCCGGCAGCATTCTGTCGGTCGGTACGACTTATTTTGCTGGTGGTGGTTGTGCGGTTTCAGAGTTTGGTCGGGTCGGATGTGATGTGAGATGTGGTACTTTTCTCGTTTCCAGTTCATTCGTCGTGCTTTTTATTGTATTTTTTGTCCCCTCTCGTTCACATGGCTTGCATCCCTTTGTGGGTTGGGTGGCTAATACGTAGCCTGCCCGGTCTTTGTGAGTGAGCGAACTTTGTGAGCCTTTGATTAAGAAAGAAAGAGTCGGGAAAAGTTAATCCCGTTCAGACACTTATTGCCTCATTCTAGGGTGACAAATATCTTTCCTGACACTTTGAGGTGGGATTCTCATGTGTTTTGCGGATCTTGCAGACAAAAAGTGCAAGATGAGTTGGATTCGGATTAGTTTCTTGTCCTTTTCTTCGTCCTTTACGTCTAATCGAATTTTCTCTCTTCACTTACCAATGCACGTTCTACTAAGGCAGCATTTTCTGACGATCGCATGTAGTTACATAATAATAATAATAATAGCCTTTATTATCCTCATTTACTAGTACTAGGGAATGCACAAAAATTTAGCATAGCACACATATTTTCGTGAGCTTACATCCTATTTAAGCCATTACTACTACCGTCAACGACGTCAAATTATAAATTTAACTAGATGAACAAAACAAAACTAACTCGCTACCTACTGGCGCGACTATGTTGGTTGCATACCAAGACTAGTAATGTTTGTAAAATTTAGATACATATAAGATAATCCAATATTTAACCAATTGACAAGTTTTAATTAATAACTTACTTAAATTATAAATTGTGTTGGAAAAATGCACAAAAAACCAACTAAATTTAGAAATACAAACCAATTTTTGATTCCCCAACCAACCGAGGAGTGAGGGACAGAGGCCGCGTGGTAATTCAGATTGTAAAAAAAAACACATTAAAATAAAGAATTAATAAACAAATTTTGACTGGAATAGTTGACCAGCTTGATAAAGAACGATTTTCGCACATTGCCAATTAAAATTAATGTTATTACCAATTAAATTTAGTTAAAATTAATATAATATAAATAAATTTAGGAGAGCTCGTGCAAGAGCAAATCCTCCTCGGTTGGCGCGCAGACGGGGAATACATACATTCGTTATTTCACTCTAAACCACAGGTGAAAGTGGCAATTAGCATTGCACAACTATTCACTCGAAAATTTGGTGAAAGTGGGAATGAATAATGATATTCCCTAGTACACGAAAAAACAGGCATATGTTTACAGATTGTAGACAAAACTACACAAACTGCTGGAATTTCCTCCCATCTTCCCAGGAACTTATTTGTACACATTTCTCGTAACATGTTTACGTTTCCAGAGCTTACACACGACATGAAACTAAAACAAGTTGTTCTATGTACTACTTCAAAGAACAAATAACCAAGAACCCGGCAGTAGTAACAATATTTTTGTAGTAGGAAACGAACAAAAAAAACAAGACATTAAAATATTTATGTCAACTCAAAGTCAAGGGAAAGCACAAGGACAAGAAGAAAGTCGTGTTACGCCAATCTGAAATCAAAACCTTTGCCAATTTCGCAGAAATAAGTTTTACCTCTCATGTCAACATTTTTAGTGAAATACGTACACACTTTCTCCCCACTTCCTCCTCTCTAAATGCACGTACGTAGTCGTGTAGGAGTTATTTTATGTAAGGTAGATGAGATATCCAGTGTTTTTATACCCACGGTACATGCACCTACCTACGATAAGTATGATGCATCACTTCCCTGGCAAAACCGTACCGTAAAACAGCAGGCTGAACCAACATTTGTTTTTGGATGATGTGGGGACCATGACGAAGGGTTGGTTGGTTGGTTGGTTGGCTGGTTGTTTCTTTTTTTGGAGATCTCTCTCTCTCTAACCGGCGTGTGCATCATCGTATGAAAATTTAATTAGGTAATGGGGAAACGACTCTCTCCATGTCTCCATCTCGCTCCAAGTTGATATCTCGCTGGAGAGGAAGGAAAGGGGGCTGGATTTCGATTCGAACTCTAAAACCAGCAAAGTTTGATGTTTCCCCGTTCATTCGACACGTTTGAGTTGAAATTGCATTTGCATTTTTATCAGCTTGTTTCTATCCTTCGCAATGAGAGGAAACTATTTATTTTTTGGATTTGTGTTATAAATTGTTGATTTTTACTTGTTAAACTACACATGTACATGTCACGATTGGTATTGATCTCTGCATGAAAATAGATTTCTTTGAATCGGGTTTTACAAAAACATGTTGGTACATACATTCATGTACCAACTTGCCGACTGAGGGGTCTCATTACCACTTTGATTTCGCAATCAGTCGCACACACTACTCTGCCTGGAATGAGGAAAGTTGTTTAAATCGGAAGCAAGTAATTTCCATTCCGTCACAATCAGATAACCGAACTCGGCTCTGCATGGCCCAACAGGGCTGAAAGAAGGGAGGAGCGCTTTGATGATTCCCTCAGGACTCCTTGCCAAGCGTAATTTGTTCCTTTAATCATGTTAATTTGGACAGAAAATGTGACGGGAGACCCTTTCACTTTCACACACATACAATTCTTCGAACCCGGTAGGGAAAGCGGACGAGGAGGGGGCGATCATCTACCTAATGGCTAAGTTAATGAGGACACATTTGCACAGTTTATTCCAAAACTTGGTTCAAAAATGGTTTTCAACGCAGCTACACACGTAAATTTGCATACATAGTAATAAGCCCAAGGAAGAAGAGATGGTTTAGTCTACTGCATTGTACTTATCAACATCCTCAATAAATTTTAAGGGGGAAAAATAGTTGCGAAACGCCAACATAAATAAATAAATAAACAAACGCCCTCAATTACAAATTCTAGACAAAATGCTACCGGCTAACTTTTGTACTTTTGTTTCCCATCTGTACAATCAGTGCATAAAAGCCGTATTATTCCCAGAGGACTTTCCTTTATGCTTTTACGGGCTGAATTCACTCTTTTTCAAAGTAATTTCCTAAAAAAATGTGAATATATACACAAGAGTCGGAATTGTAGTTGCAATTGTATAACAACAATATTATGAAAGGCAAGACTCACCTTAATTATGTCGGAGAAAGGGAAAGAAGATTGTGTCTCTGTCGAGTTAATTAGTTTAATGGGGACTGAATTCACCAGAGTAATTACTTTTGGTGACAGTAATAAACTCTTTTAGTATCTAACTAACGAGGATAATATAATAAGACGCAACTTTCATTTTATCCCCTTCTCTCATCACCACGACCAAGAACATTGCCACTAAATACGGGCATGCACATATTTGGAATCATAATTATTATTACGGTACTACTACCTTTCTCCCATCCGAACTCTGATGTACAGTTCCCTTTTCTTCGCCAGTCGACACTACCAAATCGACAAATTTGCTAAATTATTCATGAATTTTGCATTGTAAATGACAAAGACAAGTTTTGAACCCTGCGTTGACCTTTGTTGAGTACATACCAGAAAGTTGGAGATGAAATGATACCTGGGGGTCATCTATAGTTCGAAGTATACTTGAAGGATAATATGCTGGCTGGTGACCGTTTTTGTACAAAATGGGTTCTGAGATAAAAGGAAGCTCGGACGAGTCCCAAGAGACCTCCAAAAATTATGTCCCATTTGCTCACACTTGCTCTTTCTTGAACAAACCAACATTTTCTATTCAGCACATATGAGCACCACACCACCAGAAGGTTTTTTTTTTCATCATGACACTTGTAACTTATTCAGCAGCTTCGAGTTTTCCTCGAGTTTTGTTACAATTGTGTGTATGTAATCTATTACGCTTTGATAATTTGCAGCTGAAATTGTTAACTTTTCATGAGAATTCATGAGAATTTACAGTCCTTCCATACTCGCGTTGGAAGGACAATCCTTCAATGGAAGGTTATTCCCCTGGATGTTTTTTTTCATTCGACAAGGACTACGAACTTGTTAACAGAAAATTATTTATAAGTGGAATCAGGTTAACTTGAGAATAATTGTAATTAATTGTATTTAACCCATTAAATACTTGTATAATTTTGATAATTACCATTAATTTTTAAAAAATTCGACTCCTCCTCGTCATTTATGCATATTTACTGTATGAATTGTAAGTGATGACTGTGTGCAGTTTGAGGGTATGACTTTTGTCCATAAATATATTTACGTTTAAAAACAAGCGATAACAGCTACCAACCTTAATAAAAGGCCATTACGGGGCTTTTGTTTCTATTCAAAAACTATTGTTAATGAATGGACCAAGTGTGGCCGGGGTGGGACGAAGGAAGGCGCTGCTTTTTGTTGTATAATAAAGTAATCATAATAAATAACCAGAACAGAGTGGGGAGAAGAAGACCCTCCGGTTGCTTTTTAGTTTTTGGGGATTGGGTTTTTGAACTTGGAAACTTAAACCCGAAACTCCCCTGGGCATTTTCATATTTCATAGTTAAGTACAAGCAAAAGGTAGCTTCCATCCATACGGAGCAGGCAGGAGAGTTTTGTTCCCCTGTGGGAAACTATATTTTGTATATAAATTTTCGGCATGTTTTTGTTCTTGGGGTATAAAATGCCAAAGTTTATATCAGTAGTTAAGCAGGAAAGGCTTTAAAAACTGTGGATTGATGCGAGCAAGATTACTCTGGCCAAATACCGACACACAAGTATTTTGACAAAAGTTAGTTTCATTATAACTTGGAAATCTTGGATGAAACTTATTAAAATCGGGGTAATTAGTGTATTCTTGGAAATATTCGAGTACATAGATTTTGTTACACGCAACACATTATTATTTGTACACAGAAATAAAGCACACACCACAAAAATTCATGATTTCAGTTGATAACCAATTAGTTTTATTACTCAAAATGAAAAATTCATCAAATCTCAATATTGTCGGGGTGTCAATTTTTTTACAATACTTGCAGACTCAGTAAATGATACATTTTTTGAAATACCAATTAAAAACCAAAATTATAAAAAAACACGTTCATATGAAAGAGTTAACAAATTTGGCCAATTGCATATAATAATAAATACGCCAATATGTACATACAAATAAAGGGACAAACGAACTATGGATAATTGCTATTGATTGTCAAAATGGCAAAAGGTAGTGTATTGATTGAATACTTTGTGATACTTATCGGGGTGCTCGTCGTAGTTGTGAGGAAAAAAAACTTATCCGTAGAATCCATAACCTCCGTAGAAGCCTGGGTATCCGAAACCTCGGTATCCATACCCGCCGTAGCCTAATTTAAAGTGTATATAAAGCAATGAAAATCTATAAAATTTATTAAAGTAAAAATTTCTTACCGCCGTATCCACCGTAGAATCCTGGATAACCGTACCCTACAAAAAACATGAAAATATTTCAAATTATTTCCAAAATTTTACTTTAAAAATTTCCAAAATTGTACTCACCCCCGTATCCAAGCCCATAGCCAAGACCGTACCCACCATAGAAGGAATTGGCAGTTTGGAGGTCCGAAGATGCAGCGGCGTCCTTTTTCGCTGGTTCAGCAGCAAGAGCAAGCGCCACACAGGCGAAGAGGGCAACGATAGCCTGCGAATTAAGAAGACACGTTTTTATTTCTGAAATATTTTTCCACAAGTATTTCTTTTTTTTAACTATCACTTACAACGATCTTGACCATTTTGGAGAATATTTTGTTGACTCGAAAGTCGAAAAAGGGCTTGGTAATTTTCTTACGATTTGAGAGTTTGCAGAGCAAAACGATTTCTGATTCTGAGAGACGGCACGTTTCACCCGTTTATATACTCCTTGGCCAATTTGAAGAAATCCATGAATACCACCAAGATTGATACCTTTATGCATACATATATGGACTCTATATACGCCCATCCGTCCATCTCGTATTAAGTTATCCATGCAGTGTCTAACCTCTTGTCACTAATTACAAATAGGTGGGCACCTAACTTAACTATACGACGATACGCCATAACAATGCTTTCTAGTTACAACTCTAGGTACACAACTTTTGTGTATGATACGACGTAAAAAGACAGAAAATACGTAAAGCAATGTAACAATACTTGAAACATGTCATACATATAACATTCTGCATAATACTTTTGCTAGTAATTTATACCACGTGGTATCGCCAGATTAGGTACTTACTCACCAACCACCGCGTGCTATACAAAGTGCAGGTACTACATACATAAATGGGATCATTTACTCATTCTCATCATAAGGATAAGAATATTTAGGCGCAGATTTACCCAAGACTTGGAAGATAAACAGGGATAACTGGGTTATTTCTGAATTGTTGGTCCATTTATCGCAATGAATGCAGTATTATTGTTTCCATTCTTTTCAGCAAATAAAAGTGAAGGTGAAGACAGCCTGGCGGAAATAAATGAGCAAACTGAACGACGTATGTATATGCACATAAACGTGACAGTAAGTAGGACAATGGAGCCAAGACGTACAAGTTTCCTTTGATTGTGTGGCATTTGTTTATGAGCTCGATTTCAATTATCCATCTCAATAAAGTGGGCAATGAAATATGTAATCGTACTTAATAACTGGGCGAGATAAATTTGAACTGTTGCGTTACTGGTCATGGACACATGAGTAAATACACAACTTGGTTCATTTTTTGCATTTGCATTTATTAATCTTGCTTAATTATCAAATGCGACGAAAAAGAGGGGAGAATGTGGCAATTGCAGAAAGAAAATAGTTGTTTCTTATGCATGCATGGCATTTGCCAATTAAGTGAGACGCAAAAAAATGCGAGATTATGAGCTTAATTAATACTCCAGGAAGAAACGCGTTTTTTTACGGGCAAATTTGACAATTTTGACACAGGTGAGATTTACAACTCTTAAAATTTATTGTAACATAAAAGCAAGTAAGCGTTTTATTAGATAAGAACAAAAAAATGTGCGAGCCTGGTAGTACAAACTTGTAACATACGTATTATTACACACAAAAAATTGCTTGAGGCCTTTACACACTGAATACGTCAAATGGTGCATAATTTATTCAGACAGGGGTCAAAATGTCTGTGATTATTTTTTTGTTCCTTCGTCGTCGTCGTCGTATGTCAATTCTTTAATCAGTCACGGAGAATTGAAACACGACCCAACATCCCATTTCCAGTGAGATTTATTTAATAATGAAGTTGTGACTGCACATTTGGGGCTGATTGGTACGAAGGACTTGCCATTGTAAAAATGTGGATCATTTTGCAACACAAACAACAACAACACCTCTTTCATAAGGATTACTGTGGTCAGTCTTTAAGGCGAGGAGATCAACCACGCTGCGGTTTTAAATTAGATGGGATTGACATTGTACACTACGCACAAATGGTCCCATTATTCCTAGTAAACCATGACCGAATCAAATTTAACATTGAATAGTGACGTCTTGTCGTGAGTCTTGGTGGTGGTGATCATGCTGACAAAAATGTTTTACATCCTGAGCTGAAGGCAATTTTTAAGAAGAATTTTTATTAATTTTTGCATTTTTATGACGGCCCAAACATAATACATTTATGAATTTAAATCTGGATCATATGTACCAATAATAACTATTTTATTAGAGTCGTTAACATTAAGTCAGTCTGATGCATAGTCGTTAAAGGAAACTATAATAAATAATCTGTTTTTAAAAGTATGACAATTTCGCCACAGGTAAAAATACTTGCAAACTTCACAATGAATTAGATAATGTAAATGTCATTGAGATTTGTACTCAATGATTTCTATTTCTTTTTTGCCTGTAATTATATGTGTAACAAAACATAATGATACGTTGTGGACATTTTATTCAAGACGTTTACACAAAATTCAGACAGTTCAGTAACACGATAATGGTGCATTTTCACAAAAAATTAATAGGCTTGAGTTTATTGTCTTACTCAGAAGTCAGGAGAGAGAAGGTGCCAATTTGAGACCATATCACATTGTGGTTAAATAAGACTACAGTTTCTGCTCTGCATTTGTTTATTATGATAACAACAGGAACAAATTCAATGATTTTCTCACTGCGTTATCATGCGTAGCATACTTGTTTGCTCTTATTTTACCTTGAGGGAACATGTTAAGAGTCGTCGTATTTACGACGATTTCTTGTGTTTTTTGTCATCTGTACTTGACGCATGCTTTACATACGTACAGCTCCCATCTCATTTCTGTATTCTTCTCTAAACATTACAAAAGTCATAATCGTTACATGTACGAAGTTGTGACATAAGAGCTCAGTTCCGTCTGGGGACTTTATCTAATGCAAGATGACGTCTATTCGTCCCCGAAGATGGTATAACACCGATTTCATTTTTACAGTCTGCATACATAAGCAAAATCCAGTACCTACTGTACGGAATTCATGAGCACTTACTTAGATGGAAACGTAGCCATCATAATCGCGTGTTATTAAGGCCACGCCACTAAATGTGAATTGTGGCAAAAGTTTTCTTGAGAAAGGACTTAATTCCATAAGGCTCAACCCCATTTCATTTCATACCCAAATATGTCTACGTACTATTATTATCTACGATTTATTTAAGTTCAAGAGTCTTGGCATTACCCATCAGATGAAATGAAAATGACCTTGGGCTCCCATCAAGAACGGAAGCGTGAGAAAATGGGCGAGTAATTTAATTTATTAAAAAATAGGCAGCACAGTTATACGCATTTGAATTGTTAATAGGCCTCCTCAAGTAGACTCCCATCAGACCAAAGCAAAAGTGTTTACCATCCATCTCATTTATTATGCTGTAATTAAAACCCTTTTATTTTTTATAGAGACACCCCGTAATACTCGTGTGTCTGTATTAAGTCATTGTCACATTTAAATATATTCATGAGACACAATCTCATGACATTACTTCATTACAAAATGATTGCACCAAGCCACTACTCACACCTTCCCCGTGAACTTAATAATGTACTTGAAACATTCCATGTTGAGAATTTGAGATTGCAATCGAATTGTTCACTCTGGTGTAACTGTAACATAAAAATAGTAGAAATAAGGGTCGTCTTTCCACGCTTCAAGGAAACTTGTATGATTTAAATGAGATACAATTATTATATGATTTAATTGCGGCTTTGTTCTGTTAACAACTTAATCCTGGACCGCCGTCGCGGCCGCGTGTTGACCTTGTCGAACAAGTAAAGAAGAAATGATTGATTAAAATATTATGCATATTTTTATAGGAAATTTTACCTAATTCGATGCACAACCCGCTGGGAGATTTCTTAAGTGTGACGTTATTTGGATGTACAAAATACTCAGGAAGTGTTTAGTTTTTTTTTTAAACAAAAGAGATCATGATTCGCAAAAGTTGTAAACCACAATAAATCAAATGCAATGCCCTTGAAGGAATAATTTGTGATTATCGATTATTTATATCAAGCTTATTCAGGAATAAGCTGGGCGTACGTAGCGAGAACTCGGTCGGTAAAGCACGACGCAGTACTTCACGATTTTTTGAAGATTTCGTGGTTCACGGAGATCCAAATTTGTATAGATGGCACGAATTACGGAAAACCTCATCCTGCAAAAAAACAAGTCATTTTTGCACTAATGAACTTCTGCTGAATCAGCCTTTTGTTCACTTTATTGCTTAAGAAAAAGAAGAGGACGGACGTGAGTTGCATGATGATGACACATCTCGATAAGTCAGATACAATTTTGACCACAGACTAAAAATGAGTATATTTACAAAGAATTTTGAACATGAGACGGTAGATTTTATCCAATCCAGACCAGACTCCAGTGCAGAACGTATTTAATGCAAGGTCGTTTTATGGCTCACGTGATGTTGTGAGATATGAGAAAACGGAAGTCAACAACCCCACGTATTTACCTACAAGGTAAGAAGGACTACACAAATAGACTACAAATTGCTACCTACTGATGCAAAATGTTCTTGGGACAATTACCATGTCCTTGGCAGAAAGCGCTTTTTGGACTGTATACCCATCCAGTTTCCGTAATGGAAATTTCAGAATTTTTACTTAATGCTTCATTCAATATTCATACGAGTTAGTTGAATCATCGAGACCTTGAGGCTGCAGATTTTTAGTGCAATTTCCATAATGGATTCTTTTAAATGGTGGTGTCATCCTTAACTTAAACACATCTTAGATACAAATAAAGTCTTGTCTTGACGGCTAGTCAAGATTTTTCCAAAAAGTCAACTTACTTACATATTTACATCAGCATGTCAATCCTAAACCAACTCATAGTCATGTCTCATCTCATTTCAGACATATGTACAACCGCAATTCCGCCCCAGTTTGTTAATATTTTATCAAAGCCTTCGCATTACTTTTGGTTTTGAGCCCAAAACTGGGGTTGAATCGTTGAATGAACAAAAAATGAAATAACTATTCGATTCGATACGGCACGTTCGTCCTCTCTTTACAATTTCACAACCTTTTCTAACGAATAAACGACAGGTCTTGGCCCCATTGAAAAGCCTTTGTGACTCGAATTCCACTTGACTTGCAGTCCAGTTCGGTTAGTTCCCCCTTCACCGGGCGCCTTATGCACGACAGAAAAGAGGAAATGGTTGCGTTGTAGTAACACTACTGCTTCAATCATCCCAATTCAGAGCTACAGAACCGGAGGGTCTTTCTCCAGTCGGACTGAACTGAATGATATCCTACGCACAGACCGAAACCAGCAGAGCAGCATCATTGTGTCGTTATGTCTTCTTATCATCGTGATGATCATCATTCTGGTGTTGTATGTGTATTGACGTGGGCAGTGGCAGCGGAAGCTTGAGGGGACAGAGGGACAATGTCCTCACGGGTATTCGATGTCCACATCATCTGTCCATGTCATATAAACCCCTTCCCTATCCTACAATGTTAATGTCCCCACAGATTCCGCGGCCACTGGACGTGGGTGGAAGGAAGGAAGTTTTTATTTCACAATTCCAACCACGTAGTACAAATGCTTACTCGACTCATTCACATCACTTCTCATTACGCTGAATTACCGCGAGGCTAACATTTCTTTTATGTATGGAGGCATCAGAGTAAATTTGACCTCACGTAAGTATTTTCCAGGATTTTGAAGCTTTCGCTGGTTGCTGTTGCTGTGTAAAGAATTTTATTTTCAAAAATATATTTCATCATGACATTTTACAATTTATGCTTAATTTTGTTTCCAGATCGTGTTGGGACAGTGACGGATATCCCGGGCAGGATCTACAGGGCTTCCACCCTGGGATCCACCCGTGGATTATCCGTCGATGGCGAAGACATGGTAAGTCGGAGACCAGAGTGAGTCGTACTTTTTGATGAATTCGAATTTATTTTTCGTCCAACATCTCGTTACGAGAAGAGAACTACTTGGGGAGCAAAATACAAAAGGACCACTTATGATCCCACCTACCCACCCCAAAGAACGTTTGACAAGAATTTTGTCATTTCGGATTTCAAAGCAGGAATCAAATGAATATTTGATGAAGGCTTAATATGCAAATATGTTAAGAGCTGCTGCTTGTCTGTCCTCCTCCTGACAATTTAAGAGAGACAGACTTGTGCCAATCCTATTTCCAATTTATATTTCTATGTATAACCGTCACCCGTTGAATAACACATGCCCACACGTACACCCACTAGGTTGCATTATGCAGTAATCAGAGAAACGGATGGCTATGTATGTATGGAGGACATTTAATTTATAACTGCAATAATTCATAGCTTGGTATACATACATTTTCAATGTAAATATATTTGCATGTACTGCGAAAGTAAACTCACCTCGTTTTACGGAGCGTACAAAACACTTCAAGTTCAAGTCGGGCATTCAAATTCCAAATTTCTCAAATCCATCCACTCGACAACCCCGTGCACCCCACACACTTCAAACCTGCACCCTTTCCCCATCATAATTCCTCGTATACCAAATTTAGCTTGTATTTATAATACCAGCAGAAGCAGGATGCATTTTGTTGCAGAATGAATAACATTATTATTACGAAACATAATCAAGTGCTGCAGGAGGAAGGAACCTCATCGCTCCCTTCAACTTCCTTTGTGGGAAATTCTTAACCTCCCCTCGACCAACATTCCTCGGTTTGTTTGTCGAGGTGCAGGCCATGAAAGGCAATAATGCGACAAATATCTGTAGATTTTATTGTGATATTTACGAGGAAATCGACAATTTATCCTAGATTACCTACCGTAGAATTGAGCCAATTCAAACACACATATGCACACATGAACATCAATTCTTATCACTGCGACAATATTTGTATATCTTTTATATTATGTTCTTGACACCCGTTTCATTTTCAACCTGATGCTGATGTGTGTATCCTTTTTCTGAAATTACTGTAAATAAAATCGAGACGAGATTGGATTCTCAGTCTATTTCCACCAGGATCGAGCCACCGTTTCCCTTCCTGATGTTTGTTCGCAAGGAAGGAAAAGTAATAAAGGTCACAGATAATTAGGATTTAGAGACAAAGTCCATTAAGGTCAGTGTATTAAAGTTGGAGGAACATGAGCCACGTTCCGGTCATATGAGACGAGAGGGTACGCACTAAGGGACGAATGCAATCCGATATCGGAGGAAGGAAGGACGGGCGGAAGGAGAGGGGAACTCTCTGGAAAATAAATCACTTATGGCTGTCCACACTTTTCCTCATCCCGACGACCCACCCCACTCAATCAACCGCCGCCACAATAAGCAACAATGACAATTCTTCTAAGAAATTTATTAGCCGAGATCAAAATCAACATTGGCAGGGTCAATATTGCTGGCTATTAGGTGTCAATGTTGGAAACAACTACTTAACAATGCACACCATATCAGATAAATTGTGTGATATTGGATGTGGTGGTCGGTTAGTGTATATCCAGAATTTTGCGCTTATTACCAACCAGCAATTGTCCTTCGGAATAAAATTGTCCCAAAATTGTCCCAAAATGTCACTCACCCAAAGCATGTCTTGCCTTTGTGCGGTGGGCAGAATAGTAATATATTGATGCGCTGAATTGATTGACAGAATAGTGGTTCACTCACATTGTCAGACAAATTACGGGGGGGTCGAGTAGAATGATAACGAACTATGGCATCGACATTAGCTTCATTATTGTCTCCGTTCTCTCTCTCTTTCTCCATTTTAGGCTAGTTGTGCATTCAGTTTGATTGAAAACTGAGTCATGTCTTCCCTTTATTGATTGACATTTGGAACAGCTTACCAAATTGGTTGGTAGATTGGATCTACAAAGTGGTGATGGTATACATAAGCTCATTTACAAAAATTATTGGATATACCACGGACAATTAATTCAATAATATTTCCTGCGGTGGTGTCAAGTTATTTGACCTTCATTCATTGCATAAATATGCTTTATTCTTGGCACGAACGCCACGAACGAAAGAAGAAGACGGTATCGACCCCAAAATAAGCCAATTTTTTTACATGGATAAATATGTGTGCCCCATGTGTTGCAGTGGAAATGACAATGATGGATATGGCATCATTCTACAAGAACACCTGCAAAAATTCCCATCACAAATCATTTTCAAGCCATTAATATTTATGCACTTTAGAAACGTCAGAAATGTACGGATGGGGAGGAATCCTTCCAATTCTTAGCGGTGTGACCAGTCCTTGACAAAATTGGAGATTCATATTGTGCAACTAACAATGGAGGTCCCCAGCGTATTCTTTCCGATTTTGATCAAACTAGTGTCAATCGATCACAAATTTAATTGGTATGAAATTTTGCAAAAAGATAAGTACGATCTGCCAATTTTTACGGAGATATTGGCATCCGAAGAGGAGAAAAGGTGCAGTAAATTTGGCAAGCGTAAAATTTGTCAGCCTTAATGCACGTATATGCAGATTTCTCTGTCAAACCTGAGCGTTAGCAGATCGTACCTTTTGCAAATTTCATACTAATTAAATTTGTGATAGATTAACACTAGTTTGCTCAAAATCTGTAACCATACTTTGGTCGACCTCCACTGCAAGTAATAAACTAAAATAAGAAAAGATTGATTTTGTTTTTGTTGTTTTTTCGCATCCAACTCAAACAGAATACAATGACGCATCTCTTCAGATTCCGTAATCAAAAATCGATGATTTTCCATTTCTGTCGAAGGAGGATACACGTAGCCACGATTATGTATAAATGCGGTATACGTATGAAGAACATATAGGATTTGGATTCGAGAGAGACAGAGTACATTCCAATTTTAGGGGAATAAATAATTGAGTGATGTTTCAAGGGGAATCCTCAATCCTCGCCCAGAGAAAGCAAAAACTGGTAACATAAACATTTTCCCTGTTGAGGGAAAGTTTTAGGAGAGCCAGATATTACCAAAATCCACAAAGGAAGGTGGATTTTTCTCCTCATGCCAACAGCATCTTTAGCAGAGGACGACGACGTATATGTGTAGGTACACAGATAAGATCTCATCTCCTCCTCCTTCTTCCTTTCGTGTCCTTGTAAAGTACAAGTCCAAGAAAACTTTTATCTCGAAAAAATAAAGTTTAGTCGCGTCTCCTCCATTCAACTTTCACTCCTACGCTACCTATTTAGCTGTCTAGAATTCAAATGTTAAGTGTAAAAGTTTTTCCTCCAAAAAACTGTGTGGGGGCATGCAATCAATTCAACAGGGAATATTTTTTTGTAAAAAAATGTGTATATAAATCATTTTTTTGTAAAAGTAGTCTCATAACTCCGACTAATTTACGAACTTCATCTGATCATAAATACTGCAAAGGGAGGATGATACACACGTAATTAAAAACCTACAGTGCAGACTCCATATAGCCCGAGTCAGGGACAGAGTCCCTGACTCCGTGAGTCCTAGCTGTTTCTAAATTTTTCTCCGAATTGACCGGCATAATATTACCACTTTGAACTTCCACAGCTATATTTGCTATCAAGAAGTGGTCTTTAGCCTTCGTACCAAATTTCAGATGGAAAAAATTAAACTTAAAAAATGGTATGGGTTACCCTCCAGGGTCACTCTGGTTAAAATTCGCTCACTTTTAACTTCATATCCTTTCATGAGAAGCCATTAGGTATGACCTTGCCGGATTTAATGTTTTTAAAGTAATTTCTAAAAATCGGTATGGGTCACCCCATAGGGTCGCTCCTGATAAGAATTTTACCAATTCCACGTCATATTCTTCTATTAAGACCCATTAGCAACCTCTCTACCAAATTTCAGCTTGTTATGACGATTTTGAAAAATCAGTATGGGTCATCCCATAGGGTCCCTCAAGATGAAAATTTTTCCAACTTAAAGTCATTTTTATCTATTAGGAGCCATTAGCAACCTCTGTACCCAATTTCAGCCTTCTACGACAATTTTGAAATTTGGTGCATAATACCCCACCCACTCCGATGACCCCCACCGGTCAACCACTTGACCGATTTCGCCCATCTTCGAACTCGTTTCCTAACTTTGTCCAATATGCATATGGTAAAAATTTCAAGTCAATCGGTTCAGCCGTTTTGGCTCTATCGTGCCGGACAGACGGACGGACGGACGGACGGACATGACGGTTCCATAAGCCCTGACTCGGGCTAAAAAGCTGATCCCATCCATCACAAAATAATTTGATTACGTAGGCTTTCCATACAAGAATTAGCACGACATAACGAACCGTAATTAAATATGATACACGGTGCAGGACAAGATGGGAGCAGTATTTTGTGCACATCAATCAATCTCGGTCGCTATTTGTAGTAGGTGTGTACCTTTATCATGTATGTAGCCTTTCCTTGTGGGTCGTGTAGCACTTTCATCTCAATCAATCAACCACTCTGCTCGATGGACGGATGACTAATGCTTTTGGTGGGAGAAAGTAATACATTTTGTCAATTACGTGTCCTTAATTAGGATACCCGGTACGTACATGTGTCAGTTATATGTATGTGCACCTAATATACATGATGTATGGTTATGGTATATCGGTTTATTTGTTGTCTTTGAGCTAACAAAAGAGGTCTCCCAACGTATGCTTTGTTTGGATTTTGACCAAATTGGTGTCAATCGATCACAAATTTAATTAGTATGAAATTTGCAAATGACACCATCTCCAAATTCTCACGTTTGGCAGAGATATTTGCATCTGAAGAGGAGAAAACGTGCCATAAAGTTGACAAATTTTACGCTTTCCAAATTTACTACGTGTTTTCTACACTCGACACTGGTCAAATCTGTAAGGTTTTCAATGTTCCTTTCTTGTCATGTCATGTAATGGAAAATAAAAAACCAATTTGAGCCCGAAAATCGACTTAAACTAAAACTGGTTAGAAGTTGGAGACCTTGTTTTCCATGTATCACCATTGACTTTACTAAATTACATTTCATCACTCCAAGACAGACGACCATACCTATTTATATGCAAATCAAGTCACTTTGAAAACTTTTCTGCCCAGTGTTTAACAACTTTGTGCAAAACTAATTACGGCAAAACAAATATTCCATTACTTTCCTACGCTAATGAGGCAGACTATAATTTCCAGGAAAGTTATGCATGCAGTTTCAAAACTGTAGATTACATCCGAAAAATTGTACTTTACAGCAACCCGATTTACCCAAACTCCCCGTTCCCGACTTGGACAAAACGCTACAACGCTACTTGGAAGCCATTCAGCCAATCCTGACTCCCGTGCAGTATGAACGAGCGGAAAAATTGACACACGAATTGGCAGAAAATGAAGGACCCGAATTACAAAATGAATTGACCGAGAGACAAATGAAGATGCAAAACTGGGTAAGAAATGGTTCGTAGAAGTTTCGTCTGTACCACGAAAATGTGATGATTCTGTGAAGCTTATATAATTTAACTTGTCTCAGAGAATTAATTGCTAATTGACAGGCGTACGAGTGGTGGCTGAACGACATGTACATGAACAATCCGTTATCTCTGCCAATTAACAGCAACCCAGGTGGGGTGTGGCCCCCTCAGCACTTTCCAAGTGTGGATGATCAGCTCCTCTTCGCCGCCAAGTTGGTGACCTACATGTTGGATTTTAAGGACATTTTGGATCGGTATGTGTCATATTGGTTGACAGAAAGGGCTTATTAAAATTCAAATCTGTCTGCCTGCCTCGTGGAAAGTGTTAATAATCCTAACGAGAAACAGTGTATGTACATATCCAGTTGGGTAGAAATTTTGTCTATGTACCATCTCACCGGGTATCCTCCTTGCTTTATGTAAATTTAGACTGGTTGCATAAACTCCCTACAAGGCAGGCACAACAATTCCAGGAATATCGGATTTCAAACAGTTTTGTTTTGAGCTGTATCTCAAATGTTGATTTTAAGCGTAATTCTTACACAAACAACGCAGCAGGGAAGAGAAAGCAGGTCCGGAAATTAGAAGCTTCTGAGAAACAATGTTAGTAAAAAAAGGACACGTGGACTTGCAAAATAATTTTAAGAAGTGAAAAACAATCCTTTCTTCTATTTTATAATGACGTCAATGTGTCTGCTTTATTTTAAATTGGCTCAAAACATTAAAACTCCGTAACGTCCGAATAGCATAAAACATAGCATATGTTCTTGCACCATCTCCACTACGACGGTTATGTACTCGTACATATGTACATACATAATCCTCTTATGTCAGATTAAGTCGCATCCGATCTTGTTTACATTTCCTTCAACTTTGAATAGAACATTGTAACCTTTCAATTCAGCCGTGAGTTCCTTCCTCGTATTTCATTTCATCCCCTCGCCGTAAAGTTATCCGGAATTTAAATGTCAAACGTTGAGCTGGTATTGTTCCCACTTCTCATTGTTACTTTTTTGCACTTGAAAATCCTCTTTCGTTTCTCAACGACTCCCAGTTCAATTGTCTTGTTAAAGGTCTTTTCAATTTGTTCATTCTCCTGGCCAGTCTCAAGCGACTTGCTTTCGTTTCCTTTTCTCGGAAAAGTATCTGCTTTCACGAATTGGATCTTGTTAAAAAATACTTTCATTCAAGTTCATTACGCATTTATGACTATGACTTTTACCAGATTTCTTTACAAGTCTGGAACAGATTTCCTGGAAATGAATTACTTTGCATGCCTTTGGATAAAAGGGCTTAACAGCAAACAATATTTAAGATACCTTATATGAAGATACACAAAATGTATGTGTGCATTTAGTAATGTGAAATACAGGGCACATGAAAATTATACGCGTTCCACAAGAAAATTGCGACTCTCCCAAATCGTGGAGAAAGCGCACTCTCTCCACAAAGATTCGAAACTCACTTTCTTCTAATATTTCACTTTCATCAGCCACAACTTTTTTCAATCCCAGACTCTGACTTGCTCATAATAATGCATGTGCACCAACAGGAATCTGTGATTTTCTTCAATAATATATGTAATATCCTATTTTCAGGCGAGAACTACCCGTGGAGAAAGCTGCATCAAGAGAGCCTGGTCAACCGTTATGCATGGCACAGCATTATCGACTCTTTACATCATACCGAGTTCCCAGCATCCCCCGTGATTTTCGAAGAGACACGTCTCAACTTTCTCCCGATCATATCATCGTGGCCTACAAGAAACATGTCAGTTCTTTCTTCTAAGAGGTTTTCAAAAGTATTTTCATAAGTATTTAACACGTTTGAATGTTATACATAGTTCTTCACCTGCCCCATAAAAACGGCAGAACGGAGGCTCACAACACCCGAAATTTATGGCCAATTGAAGAAAATTGTGCTCTCTGAAACATGCAATAATGAGACACCGATTGGGATACTGACAAGTCAGAAGCGACCAGTGTGGGCCGACGAACGGATCAAACTTCTCGGAGATGATGTCAACAAACAGTCCATCGAGGAAATTGAGACGTGTTACTTTATCGTGTGTTTAGATGACCCTCTGCCCGGACAGCACTTTAACAGTCCGTACAACCAAAAGAAGCGAAATGTTGGGAGACACTGGACCAATGATCGAGATGAGACGAACATGATGCATCAAATGCTGCACGGAGGTGGGAGCAGCTTCAACACGGGGAATCGTTGGTTCGACAAAACTTTACAGGTTTTTATTATCTATTATTTTATAATTGCTGAAAAAAAACTGCAACCAATTTTATGTATTTTGAATAAATTACAGTTTGTCATTTCGTCGGACGGTGTGGTAGGTGAGTTGATAAATAGAAGACTTGTACAGAATACTAATTGGAAAATTAATATGAATTAAATTAAATTTTTTTATGTAGGCCTTTGCTACGAACACTCTTCAGCCGAAGGTATCGGAGTTTTGAATCTTGTCGACGAATTTTATGGGAATATAGGCACCTCAGAGAAACATAATGCAAACGGCGATGTTGTGGATTCTGAAAACAAACCTATCGATATACCTGCACCAATAAAACTGGAGTGGACAACGCCTCCCGATACAAAATCTGCGGTGAGGGAGGCTTGCACGGAAATTGATGGGTACATGAAAATAAATAATTATGGACGCAGTAGTAAAATATAATGAAATGAGGTGGTGATAATAAATATAAAATTTTAAATCAATTTTAGATTGATCGACAGCTTGGATTTGATGGTGTATCGATTCGAAAACTATGGAAAGGACTTTATCAAAAAGTGCAAAGTCAGCCCAGACGTGTATCTTCAATTGGCATTACAGTTGGCTTACTTCAAGTGAGATGCATACATTATACATTGCGTATGGTATTTAGATAATGGTCAAATATGAACAAATACTGATTAATTCTTGCATTTTTTTCATTCAGCCTTCACGGGAAAATGGTAGCCACTTATGAAAGCGGATCAACCCGACGATATAAACTTGGTCGCGTAGACTGCATCCGTTCAACCACAATGGAAGCACTTGACTGGGTCAAATCCATGCAACCAGGATGCACTGATGATTCGATGGAAAAAATGCGAAAATTTCATCACGCCGTTGAAAAGCAGACGACCGTGATGGTTGAAAACATTCTGGGTGAAGGGATCGACGTCCATCTCATGGGGCTCCGGCAACAATCCATCGACATGGGAAAGGACATTCCGAAGCTGTTTGATGACGAAACATTCCAGATTGCTAACCACTTTTCTCTCTCAACGAGTCAGGTGGAAGGAATAATTTACATATTGTAATCAGGGGTCGACGCCAACGAATAATTGGCGGCGTCGACCTCTGATTTTGCAGTCCTGATTGTTACGGATAACGTGACTTTACGTATATTTTTTTCTAGCTACCAACGAAACAAGACCAGTTCATGGGATACGGGGCTGTCGTGCAGGACGGGTATGGTGAGTTAAAGATAACCTACGTGTTAACCTACGTGTGCTAATTATTAATATAATTCACTATTAGTTATTTAATAGTTTAATAGTTGTAATTATATTTTTTAATTTACAGGTGCATCCTATAATCCGCAGAATTCATCAATCATTTTCTGCTTGGCATCCTTTCGCACCTGTTCGTACACCTCAACCCTAAAATTCGGCCAAAGCCTCCAGCAAAGTTTGGAGCTGATGAAGAAGGTTTTGGAATGATGGTGTCACAACGAAGGAAAGTATTGCGCAATTCGTAGTTCTTTGTAGATGTGAAATAATGGTATGCACATGCAAACTAGATAAAACAATTCCACCCAATATAGCACGTAAACATGTTGAATTATGTAGTAAGAGTAGTAACGGATAAATGTGAATGACGTGTGACTGCAGAGCTGTAATAATTGAATGTGATGGTAACAAACAAATACTTATACGCATATTGTTCAGTAGTGCTGGTGCTTGAACAAGAACAAGATCTCACTCAATCTCTAGTCAACTTGTACCTAAACGTAAAAATTTGATGTGACAAACAACAAACAAACAAAGATATCTCTAGTCGAAAAAGAAAGATTTACCTATTTATGAATGTGTATGTATGTGATCGAATGAAAAAGAAATTAAATCTTGCTTGCTGTGCAATGCACGATGAAAATAAATAAACATGTATCAGGGACGAAGTTTCGATGAGAATCGCAGGAAAATTATGTAATATCACACTAGTAACTTATTAGAGTATTTACACGTAGACAGTCTAGATGCAGTAGAAAAGGTGACATTCATATCTTGAAAATCGGTGCATATCAAATCAGGAATGATTAAATGTTCAATAATTTATCCACATACGCTATTACAGAAATAAATAAATATATCGCATATATATCGAAAAATAAATGAATGTGGGGTGTGTGTAATACCTAATTTCCTAGTAATTAAGCTCATCATAAATCATAAACGAGATACAAGATCAACCCTTCATGTGTATCTCTGCATATGTACATGACTGACTTCCTGATCAACGGTAACAATTAAACCTGTCAGAATATACGTGTGACCATAATAATAAACAACACATCTACTAGGACGTGATTCCAACGGAATCTCTCTGCATTGCGTCCAAATAACAACATCCACCCGGGGGCAGTTTTATCATCACCAGTTAAATAAAAACAGTTAGTTAGCAATATCTCAAACTGCTTACCAGCTAAATTTTTAATATGCTAAAATTGCATGTGGGATGGACAGGTTCTTGTCCCCTATTGTTTTGCAATCTCGGGATCTTCTTGGCCAAAGTTAAGTAACTCTGATCACTAGAATTCAGTATCTTCATACCTTCTCCGTTGAAAAGGGATTGCATGCAGCTTCTTATTAACCTTGTAGTTAATTGTGTATTTCACTATTTAAATATTTTTTGCGATCGGAACTGTATCATTACAATTATGGAAAGAATAAAATCTGCCAGCATAATGTACGCTGGTGCAGTCGTATTTTTAACAAGCATCTCACTCGCTAATGGGGCCCTCAATACGCCAAGATATCAGCCCGAGTTGGACCAACTCTCACTGGAAAAGTATATTAGTGACGATTATCTCTTCAACATGCACATAAATTGTTTGTTGTACGACGGACCTTGTGACCCAGGTCAGTAAAATATTATACTTAATTATAAATAGTTCCACTAATTAATAAATATTTAATAAAACTCTTATCCGTTCAGTCGGCCGATGGATGAGGCCGCGGATGGCCTCCTACTTTTTGAGTTCTTGCATTCTCTGCACTCCAAATCAGGAGAAGGAAGCGGATAAATTCATGAGTTGGTTGTACCAAAACCATCCCCAACTTTTCCAAATAGGAATTGCTAAATATTTAGACGCCAACGGTATTACCCTCCCTGAAAAATCGAAATTCAGAGAACAAGTGCAGAAAATGAACGTCCCCAAAGTCGTAATTTCGTCCCAAGAGTCGGCCGATCTACAGGAAAAGGATCCCCTTATTTCCGACGCAGAAGAAAACAAGCCTGGTCCATTATCTCAAGAATTACTACAACAATCCAGGAACAATAATGAAGAAATTAGTAGTGGTGGTGGACCCAATGAACGAATTTTAAATCCTAAAGGGCGAAGAAATAAGTTCTCGTCCGCCATCACATTCTCCAGTCCGAGTGCTGCGGACAAATTTAACAACCCGATAGAAGACGACGAGGCAGAGATGGATTTTAAATTTTACCACAAATGAAATAAAATGTCATAAAAAATATGCGGTGTACAAAAAGTATTTACTCAAGATTCCTAAACTTTTTAGCTCGTTTCCGTGGAGTGAATGTATTAGGATTTTGTAATGAGGTTGTCCAAGGATGGGCCATCTTTTAAAAATTATTAAAAATTTTCGAGTTGGGGACAGGCACGCATTTTTTGGCGTTGTCACCCGTCGTTGGGTGAGTGAGAAATTATTTTTCGGTGGACTTTTTCATTTCTAACTCGAATGCATATTATGTGATATTGATGACCACTTCTGCCCCCGATAATTTTGTATATTTCTACACTTATTTGTATACATATTTTTATGAAGATAGCGACCACAACCAGGAGGATAATTCGTGTTCCAGATAAAGAAATGTTTATTTATCTTTAAAAAAACTTGACAAAAATTGACATCCTCATGATTTTAAAAACTTATACCGTTAACAACTCATCTTCGGTATCAGCAGGAGTGGTTTCTGAATCTGCACCAGCAGCTGCTACCTCATCAATTACAAAATCTTCCAGAACTAAATTATCCTCCTCCTCTTCGTCCTCCAGGTCCACCGTTATCGTGGGAGTGATAATTTAATAATGAAAATTTTGTCAAGTTTTAGACAAATGAAAATTTTTTCTCCGGAACTCGAATTATCTACCTGGTTGTGCTCTTTATAAAAATATGCATATAAATACGTGTACAAATATATAAAAGTATCGGGGACAAAAATGGTCATCAATATCACATATGTAATATGCAATCGAGTTAAAAATTAAAAGCAGTCCCCAGAAAATGTAGCAAAAATAATTTTTAAAATAATTTCTCACTCACCCAACAACGGGTGACAACGCCAAAAAATGCGTGCCTGTCCCCAACTCGAAAATTTTTAATAATTTTTAAAAGATGGCCCATCCTTACATAATCTAATTATTACATAATCCTAATACATTCACTCCACGGAAACGAGCTAAAAAGTTTAGGAATCTTGGTATTTACTATTTTTCTAAGTATTTAATAAATTAAGTTCAAAATTAATAATTTCTCCGTATTTCAAGTTTTTATTGGTAAAATATGCACGACTAATTAATATTGTCACCCTTTCCTCCATCACCATCTCCCATAATACTAATATTAGCAGGATTACTGGATTGCACATTTTTGTCCTCGTTGCTCTTATCAAAATAACTCCTTAGCGGGATGGGCAGTCCTGTCGCGGCGGAAGTGCATCGCATATAAGACGTGAAAGCTTCGTGCAATAAAGCGGCCCGTTTCATGTCATCCTCTTTCAAACGTTTCAACTCCTCGTCCCGTCTTCCGAGCTGATGTCCCCAAAATTCCGCCTCACTCGCTCTCTCCTTTTCGGATCGGTTAAGTCGCATGGTCAGAACGGCGATTTGTTCCTGCATCTCGAGCACTTGTCCGCGTAACGATTTATTCGTGGTTTCCTCTTTACTCGCCAGTTCTGCATACTCTTTCGCTTCGTTCCTCGCTTTTTGTAGGGTTGCTGTCATCTTGTCTCGAACCTCGGCGACTTCCTCTTCCAAACTTGTATTGTGTTGCTTTAAGTGTTCATTTTGCCTCGTGAGGGAACCCATGTCGCTCTCCAACTTACGAACTAAGGCGTCCAACCGTTTGCCTTCGACCTCGTGCGTTTCAACTGATTTTTTAAGGGTATCAATCTGATTTAGCAAGCTCTCCGTGGTTTTAGAATGTTCTTCATTCAGGGAAGATCTTAATCGACTCAGGTTTTCTTCTGCTTCAGTCTTGTCCGTGAACAATAACATTTTCAAACGATTTACTTCTTCGTCTGCTTCTGCCCTTTTGTTCTCGAGGGTTTGGACGTGAGCTTGCATCCCTTTTTGGATGTCTTGGAGTTGATTTTGTAACCGTTGGGTTTCTTGATGCTCATGTGATTCTACTTCTTCCTTCCAGTTGAGCCAATTTTCCTTCTCTTTGCGAATTCTTTCTTCAAAGAGGACTTCAGCTCGTTTACTACCTGCTTTGAGAGATTCGATCCGATTTTGTAGTATTGAAAGTTCGGCATCTTTTTCTTTAATCGTGGCAAGAGAATCTTTAAGGTCGAGACTTAATTTGTCATTTTCTCCTTGAATTGAACCCAGATCTTTCGTCACTTTGGATATTTTCCCTTCAAATCGTGACCCAAGTTCTTCCGCCTGAAGCTTTACGGCCTGTTCCAGCATGAGCATTTCAGTGCTTTTGATTTCCAGTGATTCTCGGAGAGTTTTTTCCCTTTCAGAAGCACTAGTAAGTTCGTCCCTTAACTTATTAATTTCTTGGGCCATGACTTTCTTTGAATTTTTCTCGTCAATCAACTCTTGACTCAAATGCGTCATTTCTACTTGACCTTGACGAATCACAGTTTTGAGTTCTGCTTCCTCATCGTCAAAAACGGTGAGCATATTTTTTATTTCAGACTTATAATTGTCCTCCGTCCTTTGCAGTTGGTTTGTTAGCATGCTCGTCCTCTTGGAAAAGTCTTGAATTATTGTTTCCTTTTCATTCCTCTGATTCAAAGTGGACTGAATATGTCGCACTATTTCTTCCGGGACAAAATTACCACAAAGTTCCATACTACGAAGTTTCTGGTTCCGTTGGACCGCATCCCATAACGCTTTAGCTCCCTGAATACCCAACGAATTCCATCGCAAGTCTAGACTCTGCAGCGTCTCATTCTGTTTAAGGGCGTTGGCAATGTCAGTTCCTGACTCATCCAGGATCTGATTATTCCTCAAATCTAAGCGTTCCAAACCTTTATTGAGGGCAAGAGCGTCACAAAAATTCTGAAAGAGGGGACGTAAACAGCCCAAGCAGTTCCACTCGAGGAGGAGTTGTTTCAGGGTGTGGTTAGTTTTTAGGAAGGTGCTCAAATTTTCAACCATTGACGACTGGATATTATTTCCCCGAAGTTCGAGCACTTTGAGGTAAGAATTCTTCCCCAGTCCGTCCAACAAGGCTTGAAATCCTTGCGGTAAGAGGAGGCAATCGCTTAAATTGAGGTGGTGAATGGTCGTATTGATGGCAAGGATTTTTCCCAGCGCGATGCAGTCAACACCTCGGAGACCTCGGCCTTTGAGATCAAGTTCGACAGCGTCCATTCGATAACTCGCTTTTTCTAAGGGGCCAGCCACAATGTCGAGTGGTTCGCTCGAGTATAGTTTGCAGTAGCGCTTGTATTCCTTCCTCAGATCGGTTTTACTAATTGAGGATGAAGAAGGGCGGTGAGAATGGTTATTGTTGTGTGTGCCGTTGGGGGATGATGTTAAGGGTGGAAGGTGTACGCTGTTCATTTGGCGGAACGACGTGGCCCCGGAACTTTGCTCAAGGATGACAGGATTTTGTATAGTTTTTCCACCCTTTGGGGACGACTTGGTTCTGCCTCTCCGTCTTTCTGTCATCTTCTTGATGAGGTAAAGTTGAATAAATCTCTTCTGTAATGAAAAATCGGTATGGATCATGGGAATATGAATGTAATTATGTAAAGTTTACATTAATGCGACGAGTGGTCCTACATATATCAGACCCTTATTCCATCATAGATTGTATGATGTTCCACGTTTTACAAATTATACAATCAACAAATGTGGCTGTGTTTACTGGGAGGAAACGTGTAAAAAAAATTTCACTCATATCAGGTAAAATTGGTGAAAAGACGAAGCGTTGTCTTGACTTTGTTATTGTCAGGTTCAAGCGACGACATTACAAAATTTTAATTTTACACTTACGTACATAAACAAAAATTGTAGATTCTTCTCTCTTGCAATATGAAGTCGTTTAAATTAAAATGCAATAGCTTATATATAAGATTCGATACCATTACCTTGAAAATATCCCGTCAAATCCCGTGCTGACTTTCACCAT
This sequence comes from Folsomia candida, assembly GCF_002217175.1. Taxonomy (NCBI): domain Eukaryota; kingdom Metazoa; phylum Arthropoda; class Collembola; order Entomobryomorpha; family Isotomidae; genus Folsomia; species Folsomia candida. The sequence continues at coordinate 204,216 of NW_019091255.1, read as the reverse complement.
TGGCGATAAGGAAGTTTGCGATTAACTTAAAATTCATGATAAATATTCTCAAAGCACTAAAATTAATATACGGCGTAGAAATGAAACAAAACTGAAAGGGAAATTCATTTTGTTCACAACTTGCAATTTTATTACGAAAAAATACTTGTGCACATGTATCAAATCAAAACATTCACCTAGTACGTAAATATGTACATACATTGTCCGTCACCTTGGTGGAAGTAGTGGCAAACAAAGTTTTGTGGGGGTTCGGGTCCGACTTTCTCTCCTTTGTCATCTCATCAATAATATGCCGTGATTTAGATATTGGTCATGTTATATGCGGTGACAAATGCTTTTCACTTTTTCATTCGTTTAATATTTTATTGCATTTTCTTAAGTGCATTAATTTACATGAAATTTGCTCAAATATTTACCAAACACAGCGTCCCATTCTATACTATATTAGATCTCTCGTTTGAGCAGAACATAATGGCAATAATAATACATATGTAAAAGCACAATGCTAAACTTTATCCAGCTCATGCCGAAAATTACTGAACACGTCATTTCACTATAAAATTACATAATCATCATCAATCATGAATTACGATACAACAATCATCATTTACAAGTCATTACTTACACGAACGAAACTGGTTCAAACACACGACATGCTCAATTATGTTATTTGTTACCAGACGTACATAATTGCGACTATTTTCTATTTTACAGTCGCTTCAGCATAATATTGTGGCCAGTAGGAAAGATTGAAAATGAAGAAGGCTAAGGGATAGGCAAACCTAAAGCCTAAATCTACCTGGTGTCCGATGGGCTGTTTCTTAAACCAGGACCAAGTCCAGTACTCATAAAATTTGAAGAGTTTGTCCACATCCGGATCTCTCCTGTTTCTTACCGACTTGTTATCCAAATTCGATAACTCTACGTCATTATTCTGTGCTTGTGGGGATGCCGAATCGCCACCAACCAAACTTTGATGCTCACCACCCACTTTATCTTTGTCGTCAGGTTTTCGTGTTTCACAGGATGTCAAATAATGGACGATAATGTATTGGAAAAGTGCCAGAAATATGAAAAGGAAGCAGGAAACTGTCCACACATCGCTCGCTTTGGTGTAACTAACTTTTGGCACGGTCACGTTAAATCCTCCGATAAGTGTCGCCATCACGAGTAAGGTTGCGATCAGTACGACAAGCCGTGCCGTAGGTTCGTACCGGTTTATCCAGAATGACATCCAGCCGATAACGACCAACATGGCGCATGGCATAAAAATTTGAGAGTTGTAATAACTCGAATCTCGTCTCATACCAAATTTCATGACGATACAGCTACAGAAAAAGGCACCCATATTTTAAAGCAATTTTGCCTGACATATCTTTACTCTCTTATCACGGCTCTTATCGCATACCTGTATGTTCCTGTCGGATAAGATTTTGAATTATAATGACATACATACTTTCTCCAGTGCGTTTAATTAAAAATTTTACCTGTTGTTGTTGTACTATCGCAATATTCCGTGGTAAATTTTTCCAACGAGAATCTCGGCAGTTCAAGGTGTGGTGTGAGTTGGAGTGGGTTATCCTGCCACCGAAACACCAAGTCCTCCGTTGTATATCCATCTTCCAATCAAATCATTAAATATAATTTTAACTGTTATTACACAATTTGTACTACAATGATGTATAGCCACGTACAGCTAGCCATTCTCAAGTAGCACGTTTGAAAATCAAAAGGGAATGCTTTCAGTTGCATGGGACACGACAGCGTCATTGACAATCTGTAAAAAAATATTGTTAAAATCTAGTAAATATTTGTATGTAGACAAAAAATTACCTCGCACTGTACAAGACGTCTCCGTTAGGAAATACTCTTACAAAAGTGTTCGGAACTAGCATATCGTGAAAATGTGATGTTTTTCTGTAATTGAATAAATTGTTAAAAATAAGCGATATCCTTTTTTAGGTGTTTGCTTACTCATTGGAGAAAAATATGTCGGGCGTCCAAATAGGAGATGCTCTTGATAACGTGAGATATTTTAGTTTCGCAGGAGGATTAAAATTTGTAAAACGCAACCGATTGTCATTCCATTGTTGACGAAATGTTAGTTGAATCCCGTATTGCTGAATTTCAAATTTAAACTTAAATCGTTGAAGCAATGGAAAATAAATTGACATTTTTACCATGTTGACATCGTCAATAAAATCGAAACTTCTTATAAACATGTTGATCGTCACCAGCGTTCCTTCACAGGGTACAGAAACTGTTCTCAATTAATTTCTCTGGAATGCAAAATTATAACGGACCTGTAGAATCGTTGGACCTCGTTGAATCCATGGGCCGAATTCGGCTATCGTAGGGAGGTTTTAAGAGACTTTCCAATATCTTTTGTTCTACTTCACGATAGCTCAGATTAGCAAAATTTTGTCCGGCAGCAAAACTTCCAAAACTGTAAAAATATGTACAATATTCATAACGTGGTAGTGAAAATGATTGAAATATTTTATGAGAATTACGTGATTAATTGAAATGCTAAAACTCTCCACATTTTAGAATTTGGAAATACTTTGCTTAGAAATCAAGAGTAAGAATATTCTCCAGTAACACGAGCAATGTGACCAGATCGAGACCGGGGACATGACTAAAGAATAATTGCTTTAGTTCTTAGATAATACGAAGAAATTGGTGCAATTTGTTTTGGCATGTTTCAAGCTGCGTTTATTACGGAAGATTTGAGCGAATTTGTCGCATTTATTGAAAAATGCTTGCGTGCATGTAATAACTTAATCATCAAATTCAGTTTGTTGTCGGACAAAAATCTCGGTATTATTATGAGCTAATGATTGTATTGTACATATGTACATATGTATGTACATATGTATGTGTAATTCACAGAATCAATCTATTCGAGTGTTTATTGTATAATTCGTACTCTGGTGAACACTGTACATGCAAAATTATAGAGAAAAATTCGTTTCGTTTATGGTATGTGAACACACATTATTCTTACGATTAGATTCTATGTACCCAAAGTGACACCTTACCATACAAAGCTCAAAACCATGTTACACATTGCACATTTACTTATATGTAATTGTATTATATCAAATTAAAACAGATTTTTAACTCACGAAACAAAGGTCACATCCAATGTGAACACATACCTAATACAAAACAGAATATGGCCATACTTTGAAAACATCAGATAATAAAATCGTTTTTTATTATGATAAACAAAACCCAAGAAAGGCAATTAAAAATACGATGAATAAAACAGGAATCGAGATTCGCAAAATGTTGATAATTTTCTGCACCAAAGCGGACGTATCCTTATCAGTTTGGCTTATAGGCTGTAAAACAAAACAATATATGTAAAGCATATGAAAAACTCTCAGTCAATAAAATTCTACTCACCATTTCTCGCAGAAAATATTGCCACTTTTTGACACAAAATTGCAATGTGACCACGAAGCACACAAAAACGGTGACGCACATGAACCCCACCCAAACGTCCAGCGCAGTAAGCGTCGGAATAGTCACAGCGTTGATTTGTTGCAGTATTATTACAATTAAAAGGATAAACACGTTCACAACGAGTTTAATGAAATCGAGTCCGATGTAGGATGCGAATGAGAAGGAATTTTGTGAGATTTGTAATTTCTCATCTTCTTTAACTTCGGATTCGGGTCCTTCTTCCTCTAAACTTGTCTTGGCACATTTTTCCTGATTATTATTATTATTATGACGACTCGTACAACTTCTTCCCATGCAAAATGTGATAAAATAGGACAGAGCTGCAAAGAAGAATGTTGGTAACAAGGCTTGCAAAATTAAACGGAAGGGAGAACGATTTAAAGAAATTTCGACAATAATGTGTGAAAATTCTCCAGCAGGAGTTTTATGTCGTTCGGAAGTTTGTTCCACATGAGATATGGAGTATTTGGGGTCAAATGTTTTAATATTCTGCAGAGGAATTATCCCATTCCAGAGCAAAATTAGGTGAATTGATGAGTATCCATCTATGGAATTATTTCATAAATAGTTTAACGAATTTCTTCAGAAAAATTACAAGTTTTTGTTACACACTTACATGAAACTAGTTCCAGTTTGCAATGTTGTTTCCCAAACGGGTATCTCATCATGGACATTTGACAGCTTATCTTTGCAGACACTCTAAATAGAAAATATTACAAAATCATAAAAACATTTCTTGATACATTTTTTCTACCAATTTTTTCTTACCGTTCCGCGTAATCTACAGTTCCATCAGATTTCAAGGACAACGCCTTGTTACTCCGGATTGGCATTTCTGCACTGTTCACGATTGACAATGTGGGGGTCCAAACGTTTGGAAGTTTTTCGGCATACACTGACGTCCTCTCGACCAAGTTGGATAATCGCTTATCATCCCAAAATGTGTGGAGGATACATTCCACTGAGATCTTTTGCAAAGATTCGTCCACTTCTTGAATCGTAATGCTGCCCACAGAGACGCTAATTACGTCCGCAACCCCACCATTATTTGGGCGAATGTTGGGGTCATAGTTATCCGGGAGGGTGACTGATGCAGTTTGCGTAACTCTAGATATACATAAAATAACGCATTAACACAAAATCCATATTGACATGTTATTATGCAAAACTTACATCAAAAACTGAAGAATAGTGAACAATCTCATCCCAAAAAATGTTCCTCGTTGTAGCAGCATCATTATGATGTGTAAGTTTTGTGCGTTTTTAATGAATATTCACGTCATGGAACACTATAACTGGCCTTATTGTACCGTTTTAGTCACATGTACATTGTTTAACAGGGTAATCAATACTATCGAATCATGTAGTAATATTAGTAGAAATTACAAATATTGACGTATAACGTATTGACATTTCCCTAAATAAGCTGCATATTTTGGGATATTCCCATGAGTGTGCGTTAGAACAATTCAGCAGCAATATGTATTACTAATTCTCTAATTTGTGGTCAGAAACATGAATGAGGATTTCCTTAATTTTACATATATTTTACACATATTTATGTATATGGATTATCTTCACTGAAATATATACACTACTGATTTAGTTGCACGCACACTCGCAAATTCTTATGGAATAAATAAATAGCTCACTTAATTCGGAGGATTATGATATGATATGCAATTTAAACGAGACTGTTTTTCTCCATCTAATTTTTTGCCACTAAAATATCCCTGCAATTTTATGTATCAGCAAGAAGGACAACTTTTCAGACCAATTTAATCCAATTAATTTTTTACTGATGGCGACAATGCCATCCTCCTCGTTGCAAACGTCATACAAAACTGCTGAAAATCTAACTCAAATAAAGATTCCATGTTCACAAACACTTTTAAGAAGAGGAGGAGGTGCAAAAAATTGATTGCTAAAAATATTAGCAACTTCCTGTTAAGATTTGTCTTTAAAAGTTTCGAACGAGGTGATTGAAGAAAGAACGTCAAATCAAAAGGTTATGTTGAATTGACGTATAGAAATTATTGGGAAAAGATAAAATATTTTTAAATCAAAAACTTGACATCATGATGGGAATACAAGGACTTTATTTAAGACTATTTAAACCATTTGCTGTTAGACGTGCGATATATTTATCGCGTCGTGTGGGTACCACCACCATGCTAGACAACCTCTCGTTTAGCAATTTATAATCTGTCAATGAATTAAAATCTCGAGTCATGTTGCTAAATAAAAAGACAAGCAAGTTTCAGTCACGCATAATCAAGACGATGATGATGACGAAGCCTTGGCTCGCGTATATCTAAATAAAACCACGTCTTTGGTTACAAAGCCCTCAAGAATACTTATGACGGACCGATATAGTCAGTCATGTAAGGAGTTACCTAATAGATTTTGTCTATTGCATAATCTTTTTGATGGGATGGATGCAAACAATGGAGTGGGTGGCTATATGTAATACCAATCTTAAAATCGTACTATCTGTGTAACATGGGACATTCTTGGGGGTTTAAGGTCCTGGTCCCGTATGGTAGTATGTACGTACGTTCAATAAATAGCATCATAAACTTTGAATATTTTTATTAGTCACGTTCCAGAAGTAAAAAGGATCTGCATATGTACATGTTTCTATATTATATAGGACTGAACTTTAGGTAAAATTAGTCACATGAATGACATTCATATAAAATTAATTTGCATGCTTTTTGTGTCTTTGAGTCATTATTAAAGAATATATTTTTAATACTGACGACACTATTTTGTGAAAAATGATAATAACAGTGATTTAAACATTAGTAGTGAGTTTATACGTAAATCTCACGTCACAAAAGATAATAAAAAACTCAATGAAATCCAGTGTCACATTAAGATAACGCATGTATGCAGAAGCAGTCCATTGTCGGACAAAGTCTTCTCATGATATTAGTTTCAAGTTCAAGTTTGATTTATTGATACGCAATGTTGACATTGCACAATCGTCCAATTGCACCACATTCACTCAATCTGGAAAGGGAAAATATGTCGTAGTAAATAATAAATGTAGGCCAAATAATAATAAATAGGACATAAAATTGTAATTTGATTCATATTTTTGGACAATTCCAATTCGGCACATTAATTTTATGCCAATAATGAAATCGTGCCATCATGTACTTCCATTAAATCTGGTCAATTTTCTACGTAAAAATTGTTTGATAAACAATTATTTCATACATCATTTCCTGTTCAATAAATACTTGTAAACACAAACTAATGAGGAAAACGGCATAATAATAATATTCTCTGGAAAATTCCACTACATGAAAGACTTGCATTTCCACTCTAACTATCTCACAATGCAAATTGCAATGTAAAATCTGCTCCACTTTTGCTTTGCATCATCACCATACGCAAAGTAAGCATGTGAAAGTTGCTTGACATTGAATACAGGCCGGTCGGTGTGCGGTGGTATTTCTCAATCGTTGTGCCATCATGCCATTTATTTTCAGCCCATCACCTTCGCTACTGCGGTCCCTTTTTCGCCTCTCGTCAGTGACTTCGACAGCTTTGCCGAGAAGACAGCAACAGCAGTTTTCCACATCCGCTTCCGCCCTTGCTTTCATCACTTTCTCCAAAACACGAACATCGGGACAATATTGTTCTCCACTCTTAAAATCAGTTACGGCTTCGTCTACTAACGGAAACGGCAGTGGCCACGGTCTTATTCCACCTCCCAACAAAAGGTTCAAAATGACATCTGCGTATAGTGTTGTTCAAAAAGGGAGTCTGGATGCTCCCGATTATCGTCTGTACTTCCGTAAGTTATTTTCTTTTGTTTAAAAAAGAATTTTCGAACGAGGTGATTGAAGAAAGAACGTCAAATCAAAAGGTTATGTTGAATTGACGTATAGAAATTATTGGGAAAAGATAAAATGAGGAAAAGGATATAAAAAATGAAGTAGAAATCAATACTGTGTGACCAAACGAATAGCACGGTCGATAATCAAATTAGGCCACAATTGACAATATGTTGCCGGTAAATGGTGAAGTGAAAGGGAGAAAGTCAGAGTTTGCCCTGTGATGATGTACTTTGTCTCAAGCAAAGTGATTAAATATTTTACAATTCGTTTTGTTTTGCAGTTGACCAGGCTGGCACTCCAATTTCGCCATTCCATGACATTCCTCTTCGAGTGACGCCGGACGTCAATGTTTTTAACATGGTGGTGGAGGTTCCTAGATGGACCAATGCCAAGATGGAGGTAATTTAATGGCTGATTTAATTAAACCACCCAAGCCTTCAAGTATGCACAAACTTGATAATAAATGAGTATGTACATGTATATTAGATAGCGACAAAGGAACCCCTGTGTCCTATCAAACAAGATGTCAAGAAAGGAGCCCTGCGATATGTTGCCAATTGCTTTCCCCACCATGGGTACATTTGGAATTATGGAGCTTTGCCACAAGTGAGTCTGCCCGATTAATTAGTATTATCGATTTTGATTAGGTAGAGAAATGGAGTATGAATTTAATTTCATATTTAATTGTAACTTGTAGACGTGGGAGAACCCTTCCAATATTGATAAGTCTACGGGATGTAAAGGAGACAACGACCCTATTGATGTCTGTGAAATTGGTGGCAGGGTAGGAAGAATTTGTGGAATAATAGCGTATTTACAGATGCAATAATTTAAATTTCTGCAATAGATTCACCCACGCGGTGCCGTAATTCAAGTTAAGATCTTGGGTTGCTTCGCTCTCATCGATGAAGGTATAGTTAAATATGTACACATGTAATATATAATTTTCTTTTTTAGGGCAATTATATTTAATACTTATTTATTTATGTTTACTTCGACACAGGTGAAACTGATTGGAAACTTATGGCAATTGATGTCACTGACCCCATGGCTGACAAGCTCAATGGTTAGTGAATGAATAAACTTGGTACCATTGATAAATGACAAATGCTATCTGTTCCATATAAAACTGTATTAATTACTGGTTTTTGCAGATGTTCATGATATTGAAAAGTTGATGCCAGGATACTTGCGGTCAACTGTGGAATGGTTTAGGATCTACAAAATTCCTGATGGTAAGGTTATTTCTACTGAGCAAATTGTTTCTAAATTAGTGGAAGCTATGAGCATTTTTTTCAAATTCCTATCATTGTTATAAATTTCAGGCAAGCCAGAAAATCAATTTGCTTTCAACGGTGAACCGAAGAATGCGGAATTTGCATTGCATTGTGTTGAGGAGACTCATAAGTTTTGGAAAGATTTGATTTCCAAAGAAGTTCCGAATGAAACTGAACTGTCTTTGTAAGTAATAATAAGTATGTAAATATTAGATTTCCTTTAAATAACTATATTTTTCATACAGAACTGGAACTAGCTCAAACGTGTCACCAACAATGACAACTCAAGAAGCGGAAGCTATAATTAACGGTAATCCTGAACCTGGCGAACCAGCCCACGTGGATCCATTTGGTAAGAACACATAAAAAAATCTGTTCAATGGAAATTTATAACTTCTGTGTAATACATTGAATTACATTTGTTTATTTGTAGTACAAAAATGGCACTGGGTAACCGTAAATCCAAGCACAAATTGACATACGGGGAAATCTATAGTGCGGCAACTATTATGTTGTGAATCTTGCACATGTCACGTTGTCTAATGTCTAACAAGAATTCGATTTTTAATTTCTTTCAAAATTGGAAATTACTGAATAAATTGTGAACTTTTATATAGCATTTAAGTGGCGTTAATTTATTCATCTTTAAATCATTAAAGTTTACACATAGTTTATCCGAGACAACATTTTTTCGATTTGAACCTTTTTTATAGTTGAGTATTCTAGTTTTCCTGTTTAGGCACTTAAAATGAGTAACTCATAATCCACTCATAATTAACAACGCTCGAAAACCTTGTACAACTCGGGTAGAGTAGTTAGTTGCACAATACAAGAATCTTCAGCAAATATTTTGGGTGGAAGAAAGTTCTTTTGTAGTTCAGGAAAAATAACGTGCTCAATAGTCCATTTCCAACTATGTCCATTCTATAATGAAAGTAAAATTATACAAGTAAGATAGCAATTATGTAAATACATCATACCGACGTACCCAAGTCATTTCTGCATTGGCGTTATCATCCCCAGGTTGAATTGCATAAAACTGAGAGGTTACATCACAAAACGTCTCGAAGCATCTTTGTTCGTTCGACCAGTCTACTTTTCTTGCCAAGTTCATCATGTACTTTGCAAGGCCCTCCATACTCGGAAAGTAATTGTCTGGAACAGAAAGACAAGACATTATGATGGAGGACGTGTTACATATTTTCTGAAAAAATTTTGTCGCACGTACCGAGTAGCATTGGAATGCTAATTAGTCGTCCTTCTGAATCGAAAATTAAAGAAAAATAGTCCTGCAACATTTTTCTTTTATCCATGAGCAGTTGACAAGCATTTTCAACCACTGTTTCCTTTTGTTCATCACAAGTTAGCCCGTCATCACATTCAATTGCCAGATCTATTAATTCCTTCAGCTCTATCTTATCCTAGATATTATATTTATAACAAAAGAAATAAATATTTCTGCAGAGTATTGGCAAGTATACATTATGTGAAATTTACTTACATCAATATTGATTTTCTCAAAATTTCCAAACTGGAAAATTAACTTCTGATAAAACAACTCCGAGCTGCAACAAAGTGTACAATTAGATACAAATATTATTCAAAATCGATCAAAACGTATCAAATCGATCAATCGATCATTATTAAGGGGTGAAAGCCCTTTATAAGATCGTTATGTCCGTCCGTCTGTCCGTCCGTCCGTCTGTCTGTCCGTAGCTCCGATAACTTTTGAACGAAAAGACATAGACACTTGAAATTTTGAACGTAAACTCCTAACGTCAATGGACAGGACGAGTTCGAAGATGGTCACTGTGACATCGTCACCTGTGACGATGACGTCGTCCCAGTGACGAAAAGTGACGAAAAAGTGTCACGTGTCAGTTTTGGCATGTGACACATGATTTTTAACTAATTTTCAATGAGGAATTCGAAAATTCATGTCATTTTGCGATTGGACGTCACCTGTGACGATGACGTCGTCACAGTGACGAAAAAGTGTCACGTGTCAGTTTTGGCATGTGACACATGATTTTTAACTAATTTTCAACGAGGAATTCGAAAATTCAGGTCATTTTGCGATTGGACGTCACCTGTGACGATGACGTCGTCACAGTGACGAAAAGTGACGAAAAAGTGTCACGTGTCAGTTTTGGCATGTGACACATCATTTCTAACTAATTTTCAACGAGGAATTCGAAAATTCAGGTCATTTTGCGATTAGACGTCACCTGTGACGATGACGTCGTCACGGTGACGAAAAGTGACTTAAAAGTGTCACGTGTCAGTTTTTGACATGTGACACGTCATTTTTAACTATTTTTCAATGTCAAATTCAATGGTGACCTCCATTTTGACCTCAGAGGTCATGTAAAGGTCATAGGACATATCTATTTCAATTTCAACTGAAATTTAACCCCGAATTCAATGGTGACCTCCATTTTGACCTCAGAGGTCATATAAAGGTCACATAAGGGTTATCAACTGTTAAATTTGACACAAATAAGACACAAAAGTCGAAAACACGTCAGAAGTGTCAATCTTAACAAATTTTCGAACAATTTGATATTCACATTGACGTATGACACTCCTTTCACCCCTTGGTTACATGCGTTGTAACGGTTTATTCAAAATCAATATCAATCTGTGGTATTTGCTATATGAAGGAATTACCTCAATCTCACGGTATTACAGAGATACAAACAAGTTTCATGTTGGAATAAACTTAATGTTCTGTCAACACAACCGACGAAGGTGTGATTTTTAAACACATTCATTAATGCTTCGTGGCAATCCAGTCTGATTTTCTCACGCATATTACTCACGCTTTTAAGACGGATGTCGCGTCTAAATAAATTTATCATAAATATTATTAGTAATCTCAAAGTCTAGATTATAGTTTTTGCCAACTCACTGAAGCTGATAGCTACCTTGGTAAACCTACCTTGGTGTGCTTGATTTTGTACTACTGGAAGCCGTTGCTGCACCGATGGACGACCTGCTGTCACTTTTTTTATCACATGGTTTCTTTATTGGCTCCGGGTCAATGTCAATCAAGGTGTCCTCATTATCAACATTTATGGACAATCTTGAAGGAGTGTCATGAAAACTCGTTGGAGTAGATACGTCAGGATTCAGGGTGGAGCTAAGAAAACGATCCAGCTTTTGAAGTTTTGGATCCGTCCGCACCATATGCTTGGGATTGATTACAGTACGCCCACTTTTAGCAGAGAATGAGCTAACTAAAGAGTCGTCCGAATCAGGGTCCTTACATTTTCGACCAGTACCAACTGACATTGAAATGCCCGTTGGTCCACTTGCTCCCGGTAGTAAGGACTATGCAGACAAACAATAATAATTTTAGTCCATTTAAATATTTAGTACTTTACAGTTTCATGAAGATTTACACAAAAGCTTTATAGTATGAACCTGGACTAAAAAGGTACGCGATTCATTCGCCCCAAGGAGTAGATTTTCAATTGCAGCTGTGATACTGGAAATTATGGCGTCCTCGTGAAGAAAGTGTACCTCATGTTTGGTAGGATGAACGTTGACATCTACATTTCTTGGTTCCACTTCAATACTTAAATAGGCAAATGGATGCATTCCTTTTGGCAAATAATTGGAATAAACTGCTTCCACAGATTTTCGTAAACCTATTCAAATTAATCATCTTAGTACTTTAAATGTCCAAATAAAAATCTTGCTTCCAAAACTAAATATCCTTGATAATACCTGTGGAATCCACCAAGCGATGGTTGATAAATAATGTGAACATTGACTTTTTAGTCGAATAGTTTACATTGGATACGTATCCCTGCATTTTGAACTTTGTTACAGAATCGTCACATGAAACTTGAATTAATTCTCTAAATGAGCAAACAAAAAAACATTGTACATTATGTCATAATATAAATACCGCTTTATACAATTACCTTGCAATTGCTGCTCCATATATTATTTTGATATTGTCCAAGATGGATGAATTTGCCGGTGTTCGAATTTCGTTGTTCGTATCTCCAAACTTTTTCAAACTAAATCCACATTGCGCATTATGTATTGCGTATCGAGAAATTACATCAAAGATTTTGCTGTGCTCGTCACTCGCATTCTTTAATGCCTTCCGCCTCGTCTCCATATTATAAAATAAATCTTCAACAATTAGAGTTGTCCCTTGTTTCCCTGCACATTTTTTAGGATTCTGAACACCTGCATCTTCCGGAAAATCTTTTAATTTTCCATCCGTGTACTCAGCTTTGAAGGCGCATTGAGATGTTTCAGTCTTGGTAAGAATACTGAGATGCGCGACGTGAGATATACTGGCAAGCGCTTCTCCTCTAAATCCATAAGTTCCGATGGTTTGCAAATCTTCAAATTTTTGAAGCTTGCTCGTCGTAAATCGTTCACACACAATTGACAAGTCTTCCTCTCTAATTCCTGAACCATCGTCTTGAATTTGTAATAATTTCATTCCTCCTGCTTTCACCAAAACTTGAATATTTTTAGATCCAGCATCCAGCCTTCATTATGCAACATTAACGGTGAGAATCAATAATGAAGACATGATGAATTATACATAGTTATCTTGAGTCTTACGAATTTTCCAAAAGTTCCTTCAGAGCATTTGCTGGACGTTGTATAACTTCTCCGGCCGCGATGCGGTTGACCACGGTCTCGTCTAGCTTTTGGATTTTTCCTGGAACTTTCTCCATTTTGCTGGTGTTCTAAAAGTAATGCCAAAAACCATAAGCACAGTATTTTATCATCAGTTTACGCTACATGTTGCTTTTTGGTTATTCACTTCAGTTCAAATTAGTTAGGAACCATTATTTACATTTACATTACTTACCTCCATAAAATAAATTTCAAATTATGGATGTCGTTGACACAAAGGGAGCACGAAGAATCAGGTCACATACAGAGCATAACACAATTATTTTGCAGTTTTTGAGAAATTTTCGATAATATTTTGAAATTAGAATTCACTGTTTACCAAAATTTCACCGTCAAACTTTTAACCATAACACCGGTTCTGTTTTTGGCGGAGTCGTGGGGTTAGTAAAGAACAACAGCTGCTGGCTGAAAAGTTTGGCTTCGTGAGATTTTCTTAAAATTTCAAATTTGGCATTATTTATAATTCGTTAAATTTTAAACTAACTTTGAAAATTAATGGGATCCTAAGGGGCGGGGGCAAAGGCAGTAGTTATTACTCGTTAAGGTTGGTTTTATATCAGCACAATTTAATACAATCTTTACAATTAAATCTTTGTAAATAAATGTGAAATTTAATTTATAATTTACAGAATCTGATTTTTCCCGATTATTGTGTTCCTTGGTACAGTGCCAACAAAGTCTGGTATGAAAACTAGTTATTACGAACGATTCTAAACCACATTCATCATCTGAAGGAAAGAAGATGATAACAACGAGAGAAATTTTGGACCTGGATTTACCGAATTATAACTTCAATTGAGTTTAAAATTAACTTGGATGAGTTCTCCTGACGAGCAAGATTTTCCTGGACATCTTTGCCATCAAGTATTTAATCCAATTACCTCATATTTTCTGCATTAACTATTTTTAAGATATAATTTTCATCATCAATTTAAATTTCTACAGGCAGCCTTGTGGGACAATGAGGAACTATTGCTTGATCTCTTAAATGGAGAACTAATTTCCCATATCAATTCGCTCGATTCTTGGGGGCGCACAGCTCTACATGCCGCCGCAACCACAGATAACTCAAAATGTCTCAACATTCTTCTTAAAGCTGGAGGTACAAACCAATTATTCCGTCAAACTATTTGATTATGATAACTGCATTCCTAACCGCATTAATGCCTTAAATATAACACAATAGCGGACCCCAATATTGCAAGCGGTGCCCAAGATAATTTCAAGACCCCATTGCATACAGCGGCAGAACATGGGTACTTTTCGAATGTTCGACTCCTCATTCAAGCAGGAGCAAATCCAGAGAAATGCGAAGGTCAAGGATACACTGCAATTGATCTTGCAGAGCGTGGTGGTCACACCTCGACATTCGAATATCTTAAAAAGGCTGAACTTACTAAGGAAGAAGCGCGAGAAAACTTGCATTCGAGTATCAGAAATTCGGTTAGCGTGGGTGATGTAGAAACTGTAAAATCGTTGCTGAAGGAAGTTGGAAAAGTGGGGGCTGAATCAATTGTGAATTTTACACCGAATGGAACCAACAGTTTACTCTTCAAGTAAGTACATTTATCTATGTATTTAAATGGTTATTTAACTATTCAATTTACTTGATAATTTCCAGAGCATGTGAAATTGGAAATAAAGAACTTGTACGAATGTTACTCGATGCTGGTGCTGACGGTCGTATTCATCCCGTTACAAAATATTCACCACTGTATATTTCCTGTTATCATGGACATAAGGAAATGGTGTCAATGTTGCTTAAGGTTTATATCGCAGAATTTATCATTTATCAAAACTTAATTATACAAATTATTATTAACTGGTTTAATTCTTATAGAAGTTTCCCCATCTTGTCCAAGTCCCTACCGTCGAAAAATGGCTTCCTCTTCATGCATGCTGCATAAATGGTCATGCTAATATTTTGGAGCTGGTAAGTATATTCTAGCATAATAATCCACACAGCCTTTAAGTTCAACAATTAATTTCTGATTGTCACACAGAAAATTAAAATTATACACATAACTTTGTTTTGTTACCGGCAGCTGCTCAAGTTTGATTACCCTGAAGACATTCTCATCACGTTGCGTCATTTTTCTGGAGATTGGGAGTATGAAATGCCATTTGATATTAATATGAAGGACGTTTCCGGGCAAAACGCACTGTACATTGCATGCCAAATGGGCAACCAAAGGTTGATTGACACCCTACTGAAGCACAGAGTTGAAGTCCGCAAGCTTGGGGAAAAACGACGCGCAACTATCCAACCTAGTGAATCTGAACAAAACTTTGCAGATCTGACTAAAAATACTAGTCCAAACAAACGACGGGTTTCAGAAAGCATACAGGGAATTATTAGCAAATTATCATTAGCTACGAATCAAAATTTAATTTCTTTGAAGGTAAGCATACCTAATATTTATGTGTAATTTAAAGTTTTGGGATTTCGATGTATTTTTTAATTTTTCTTAATACAGAGGTCAGAAAACCTTCTATGTCCCATCGACGTGAACGCGTACTGCGAAGATTATCAAACTCCCTTGCACGTTGTCGTAAAGCAGAGGAATCACGCCATTGCAACCATGTTGCTGAATGCAAAAGCTGACCCGAATTTACCAATCTTGCCATCTCCTAACAACTCCGCCGGGACAGGGACGATAAATCGTAGCAAGAATCCAGCTGACCAACGCTGCATTAAACGGAAAGATGAAGCGTCGACAGCCTTGTTAGAAGCCTGTTTACATCGTGATGTAAGCTATGGATATTTTTACGTATTCGGTCTAAAATATATATCATGTCTAACTTTTGTTTTGTTGATAATTAAAGCTTGGAATGATTGAACTTTTACTAAAATACGGATCACGGGATGACGACTGCAAAGCAATTGCTGTCATATCTCACGATGATATTATCGTTGGGAAAATATTAGCCTTAAAGTCTCATCTCGACTCGGAAAACAAAATAAATTCATCGTACATCAACGACTATATCCTTCTTAATTTAAAGAAAGTTTCTGCTCTTACCTCGTCGGTATTTCCAACTTGTGCTGTTAATATCAACTGGCACAATCAAAAACTGGATCGTGTGTGTGAGCAATGGTTGATCAACGCTTCCATTCGAATCAACCCAAGACTCCGTTTATGTCCAAGAAATCAAAATTTAGGATTACAAGCCATAACACGGCTGGATCTATCGTCAAATGTTTTAAAATCTTTGCCTCGAATTGTTTGGTGCCTTTGCAGTCTCAAACATTTAAATCTAAGGTAAGGTTAATCTAAGTTAGATTAATTTTAAATGAGTAGGCGTTTATTAACAAAACTACTAATCTAATCTTTAATCCCTAAGCCACAACAAGATTGAATCAATTGATCTTACATCGGGAACAATTGTGTCACCCAGTTTGGAGGAAATTTTACTGAATGAAAATGAGTTAGAAGTCCTACCAGAAGAACTGTTTACTCATTTTCCTGTCCTCAATTCCCTAAACGTGTCAAATAATAAGTAAGTTCATTTAAATTTATTTAACTACTTCATGGTGATCGTGCCAGGGTTAACATTTCATTCAAATTAATTCCTGTTTCTGCAATTTCATGTATATTCGCGATAGTTTCCTTATCATTTAATAAGACAATTAACTCAGCATTTGTGGTAGGCCAACGTGGTAAACTAAATCCAAAGGTGGAAGCTCCGCCAGTGCCACCTTTTCCTTTTTTAACAATTTAAAGTACTCACAAATGTCTCATTTTTTCCAGTTTACAAACGATTCCATCAACTGTCTGGTCAGCTCCAAAACTCCAAGACTTGAATTTATCTCTAAACCTATTAACCGATTTGCCTGCTCTGTCTTCTGGAATGGAATTTTCGGTTTTTGACTCGCTACCTTACCAGTCACTCGTTTCCAGTCCGGAGCCAAAGAGTCCCGATTTTATAGTAGTGGATTTTCAGAAAACTCGGGACCGACTTATCCGGAACTCTACGTCATCATCAGTATCATCATCAGACAATGCATTACAAGATTCTCAATCCACGACAATCGCGCATCATGCATTATGGAGAGAAAATGTTAGCATTGTTAAGGATCAAGAACTCGCACAAAAATCTTCAGCAATTGAATCTAGTCCTCTTCTGAATTTAAATCTAGCTCACAACTCTTTTCACAAAATTCCAAAAGTGTTGGCTTGTCTCGCCCCGAATTTACAGCGATTAAATGTTTCATACAACAATCTCAAATTTATGGGTCATGTTGGGGAATATCCGACAGACCTTAAACAGTTGGACCTTTCACATAACCAAATTGAGAGATGGTTCTACTCTCCAGACAACAAGGCTACCCTCAAACTATTCTGTTATGGATGCACCGTTGACGAGGTAAACGTTGCAGAAGATCGCTGCATTCATAAACGACATGTTCGAATGGATCACCTGAAGACGCTACTTCTGAGTGGAAATCTGCTCACCAATATCATGGTTCACAATAATAATAATGAAGATAGTTTGGCACTAGACGACACAACTACTTCAACCACTTCTACTAGCACTAGTAGTGGTGCTGTTGAGTCTATTGGGAAAAAGTCTGCAAACAAAAACCTTTGGTTCCCAAGCATTACTATGATTGACCTTTCTGATAACAAATTGAACGAAGTTACCCCCAAAGTTGCTGAACTGACTAGTCTATCCGTTCTAAATCTGAGTGGAAACTGTGATATAAATGATCTTCCACCAGAAATGGGATTATTGAGCAGAATGTGGAATCTCAACATTACTGGATGCAATTTGCAAGAGCCACTAAAGTCAATGATTGAATCAAAACGATGCAAAACAATGGATATAATCGGTATATTATATGGATGATGAGATTTATTTATTATTAATGGGATTCAATTCAACTTATAACTTGATTTAATTTTGATAATTGAAGGCTATCTAAAATCCGTTTTGGAGGATGCAAAACCATATTCCAGAATGAAACTGATGGTAATGTAACTCGAATGAATTGACTAATTGATATCTAAGTATATGCTTGGAGTCCTAACTAGAGTTTGTATGCATACGCAGGTAGTTGGAATACAAGGTATCGGGAAGACGACACTTTTACACCAACTTAGACAAGAAGGAAGTCAAAGGCACGCGAGTCAAGACCACTGGGCACGAAGAATGGGTGCAGCTAACAAAATGGCACTTCAGAAATCAGGAAAACCAATTTCGACCGTTGGTGTGGACATTGGATCCTGGGTTCTAGAGCGAAAAGGACCTAAAAGCAGCAATTTTGGGCCGGTTCAATTTCGCACGTGGGACTTTGGGGGTCAGCGTGAATACTATGCTACTCATGTCTACTTTTTGTCAAGACGAAGTCTATACCTTGTCGTATGGAATATTTGTGACGGAGAGAAAGGCTTGAATGAGATAGTTCAATGGCTCGTCAATATCCAGGCACGGGCTCCTAATTCTCCAGTCATTATTGTTGGAACCCACTTTGATCTCGTTTCCGAAAAGTTTCCTCCAGGATATCTTGACTATCTTCAACAGAAGATTAAGGATCGTTTCATATTTGTTACGGATCCTGAAAAACGTGGACTTCCCAAAGTTTTGTGTTCCGTAGAGATCTCATGTAAAACACGTCACAACATTCGTCACCGTAAGATTTTGCTATCAATATATATCTATTGCTCTTCTAGTTTCTGTAGTTAATCATACAGTCATAGTACAATTAATTTGTAAGTTTCTAACCTCATTTTTATTTACAGTTTCTAACCTCATTTACGAAGCAGTATTTAATATCAAAACCTCAACTGGTCGAAGGCTCCTGGAGCAAAAAATTCCTTCAAAATACATTCATTTAGAGGAGATCATAGCGTATCTTGCGACTGAACGAAAAACGAACAAACTTGATCCAGTATTAAACGAACAAGAATTTAAAATACAAGTTTCTGACTGGCTAGACAAAGGGTTTGGACTCACATTCCGCGATGACGCAGAAATAATACAAGCATGCTCTTTTCTTCATGAAAATGGAGTTTTACTTCACTACGAAGATAGTACTCTGAGAGATTTATACTTTCTTGACCCACAATGGCTCTGTGACATGCTGGCGCATGTGGTCACAGTTCGCGAAATAAATCCTTTTGCTAAAAATGGAGTCATGAAAGTTGACGATTTACTACATCTTTTTAAAGGCCAATCTAGAGAGACTCGAGACTACATTATGTCACTTCTCAGCAAGTTTGAGGTGAGTAAATATGTAAATAAAAAGTGCATTACAGTATTGAGATATTGTGATTTTGGTTAATTAAAAAATAACGAATATTATAATAGCTTGCAGTTCCATTCGACAATGTCAGACTTCTTATCCCTTCACTTCTTCCCTCATTTGAACAAATGAAAATAGGACAAGACGAAGTACGAGTTCGAGTCCCTATGAGGTCTAGAGGATGGGCTCTAAAGAATAAAGCTAATCGAATGAGTCGTCATATTTCTAATGATAACATTCAAGGATCATCTCCAACAACAAGTCCACTTCGCTCCCAATCAGGATATGATCTTGCCAATGAGTTGGATGACACTTCAAAATTCACCACAATTGAAAAGGGAGACATGCCACCGATCAATCGGTTTTTGCTGCTATCTTTTTTCCCTTCAGGATTCTGGCCCAGATTGATTAGCAGAATTCTCTCAGACGATCGAATCGTTGAAATTATTAGAAACTATTTTAATCCCCATCATTCTTCTGACATCACTCCAGAAGTTGTTAAAGTATTAGATGAAAAGGCAGAATGGTGTTGTTGGCAGACAGGAATGGAATTAAAATATGGTGACTTACTAGTCATGAGAATTAAAGAAGTCACTGGAGAGAAACCCTTCACTTTTATGCTCCGCAGAGACGATGGTGCTTTATGTGAGTCTGATGTGTGTGACGAAACCAACGCCAATCTTCCCTTCATCAAAGAAGACTCAAATTCTGAACAAGTTTGGGATGCTGTAGATTTATCTGAAACTGGGCTTCTTGAAATTCACATTCCTGCTCGCCGGATAATGGTCAAAATTCCAGTTGAAAAAGTGTCCCCGCAGCGAGGTGGAAAAGCAGATAATCCATTCAGATTGATAAAGTTGGAACCCTGCGTCGAAAGCATTGTGAAATTATTGGCTCTAACCGTTGATCATGTTGATACATTGCTTGAGGATTGGTACCCTTCAATTGGCACACGATTTGTCCATACATCTGAAGGAAAATATTTGATAACTAGACTGATTCCTTGTCCACACTGCTTTCCAATTGAACGAGTTGAACGTCAAGACCCAAATACAGATACCAATGTAGCCTCAACATCTCATCACGAGAATAATGAGCGAACATGGCCCTATTACTCTTCTCCTGGGACTCATCGACCTGACGTTTTTAAAATATTTGGATTTGGAATTGGAAACAGAAGTCCCAGAATGTCAAGCGATTCCGGAGTTGGAAATAGTCCGACCAATACTCGAGTTTCTTCAGTTGATTCAAACATTGACGTCAAAGAGAGTAAGGAACCAGAGGAAACACTGCCAGGCGGAATATTACTAAAAACAGGAAACAGAGTGGAAGGAATCACGAGAGAAACTTCCGGTCTCAACTACTTTCTCCGTGGATCATCAGGAACCGCAGCCAAACAAGTAGCCATGTATTCTTGGGTAAGTTTTATTCCGAAAATTGATATGTATGTGGACTTAATTATTTTCAATTATTAAGTGGAATTTAATTTTTTTTACAGAGTGTCGAATATTGCATCCTTCACGGACAAAAATCTTTTGAAACTGACGCTATCAATGTTGATGAAAGTTCCGAACCTGCTGATGCTGATAGTAGTGACAAATCACAGATTCAAACTTTTGGAGTGAAATGTCCCAAGCATGGCGATGTTCTGCTAAAGGATATTGCTCCAGATATTTTGTTCCTGGATTTGAATTCTCGATATTTGTTGAAGCATGCCGACATTCAAAGAGGAAAACTGCTTGGTAATAACAGTATCCTTAATTTTACCTGATTAATATAACTAAATGTTTCATTTGGGTTCATTTAGGTCGTGGGGCATTCGGATTTGTTTTTGGTGGAACGTTGACTCAAAAATATGACTCTAAACTAATGGACGTTGCAATCAAGACCTTCCAACCAATTGACCCCGGAACGGAAAACAGCGAGGCTGAAGTTGCCTATAAACTTGCAAGGTTTGATTCTAACTTTAAAATTAATTTTTAAAACTTTATGCATGGCAAGGAATAAATCCATGAAATCAATACCATCAACAAACGGCCCCCATCTATTCATTCACCTAAACGTTTATTTAAAAAATCGCATTAAATCTTTCAATCTACAATCTTGAGCATTGATCCTTTTATTCTAAAATTTCCACAAAACAGCCACATTGACATATTTTATACAATAAAGCCTATATGTAGTCACGTATTCTACCTAGATATTATCCATTCATCCATCCAGTAGTAGTATAATGTCACTGATATATGTCGACCTGACACGTAAATTAAATAGTATATTAACATAATTAAGTTCTTTGTGAAATATAAACAGTAGTGGCAAAAAATGATTGGATTATACATGTAAATATCTACAAATCACTTCTAGACGTATAATTAATATAAACAAGTAAACATTTTAAATTCAGTAGTTCAAAATATCAGATAATGGAACAGTTGTTGTCATTTGGATATGGCCCCCATTAAACGCGTCTGGTAATACCCTACTTCTGACCATATCTGCAGTCTTCTCGTCAAACAGGTCCGCATGAAGTTGCACTTGTTCCTCTAGTTGGGAAAAGAATTCTTTAAATAGTGGGATGGCTTCTAGTTCTGCTGAGTTCCCGATAGATCCAAGACGAAGTCGGTGCCAAGTTTTGGCTCTTTTAGCAAGCCTGCGACCTTTGTAAAGATGGGGAAAAGCGACGGCCTTTTCTACCTCCCATTCCATTCCTTGTTTCACCACATGCCTGTAACATTATTAGAATTTTTATCTTATACGTGTAAATAAATTATGTCAATAATTTATTATATATATATTACCGGACGACACAACCCCTTTCCGCATCAATGTATTCTGAGGCGAGTCCTCTTATGACCTTTTTCTTCATTTGCCTTGCTCTGACTTTGATGTCACTCAAATTTGTGTAATTTAATGTCTTTTCTACTTGTACATCATCTTGCTCAACTGGGATGAAATATATCCGACGAAGGTCATCATCTACGTATCATAAATATATGTTAGCATAATTATTGTATACAAAATGATGATAGACGTGTAATATATAGTCAAACCTTGCTTATCTTGTTTTGTCATCGGTCTACAGACCACTTTCTTCATGTCGTCGCAAGCAAAAATCATCTCGCCAATCTCAGTCTGGGATGATATAGTTTGTTGGTTTAAGGGTCGTTCTCCGGTTTCGTGTATTTTCTGATGTATAAGTTGGATTTCTTGTGACTTAAATTTGACCCCACACCCTTCATACATACAGACGAATGGTCGCTCATTTGAATGAACAGACATATGACGTCTGAGGTGTTGAGTGGTTGAGAAACATTTTGAACAAATAGTGCACATATGTCCAGTCTTCTTGGCACGATTTCCTCTATAAAATCAAATCGTTAAGTTAAATTAATATGATGGATAAACGTTTAGAAATTTTGGAGACTAACCTTTCTTGATTGTATGTACAATGTGCACATTCGCATTCCTTGAAAACGGAAGATTCTTTTACTTGTTCCTTTTTTAGTTTTTCAACCTTTTGAATTTGTGATTTTGACGCTAGGAATATTCTCTTCTTAAGCTGACCCCCAGTATTAATTGAACGTGGACCATTTGAAGTAGATGGTCCTTGAAAAGACGTAGATGATCGGTCACATGATTCCGGAGAGGTAGACGGGATCTGCATATACTCGTTTAATCTGTTGGTTTTTTCGTCCAATTGGTATTCCAAATAGTTTGATATTGACAGGAGACGCTCAAGTATCAATTTCTTGTGCATTTGTTGTGGTTGAAGTCCTACAAGAGTTGTAAAATAATTATTAAGCGATAAAGCACCGTTTGGACAATCCGACGTGCGTCATCGGTCATCCAAAACTAATGCTAAAATTTAAAAAATATCCATAAATACTTACCAAAGTTGGATAAACAGTATGACCAAACATCTATATATGTTTCATCTGACTCTTCTGATGTAGACGAACTTTTATTAATGTCGTTGTTGACTATGGGAATTAATTAATTAATTAATACTTTGGTAAGTTATATGATTATGCTACCCTTCAAATTATACACGTGTACTATTATATATTATTTGTTAACACTACCTGAAGATGTGGTTTTATCTTTGATCAGTCCTCGTGAAGGTTCATGATCGCGACGTTGTCGCTTGAATAGAACTCTCTTCTTTGTCCGAGCTCTTGTAGTCTCTATAATAGAGATTACAGTATATGAATTATTTGGATACGTATTTAAATCAAGGATTATTTATATATAAATTTATGAACAAATAAGAAATGATTATAATAATTTGGTTGATCTTATCAACATAATTACTTACGCACGACTAGTTCTTCGTCATCAGAAGATGACGAAGGATCCATATCAGTTGGATAATATTCTGGTCGGTGCTTTGAGTTATCATCGGACGAGTTCATATTCTTTCCTATAGCCAAAAAGTCTTCATCAGGCTGGCCGCCACCCATCATTGCGACATGTTCAGTTATTACTGGCGACAAACTTTTTGATGCGATTTTGCCTTGTTCGTTTTCTACAATAAAATATTTAAATATAATTAACAATAAGTGATGCATAAATTATTAACATACATGTAATATATTAAAGAAAATGAATTAATTGATTATTGAATCATACCTGGATTAAAACTATTGTTCTGCTGCTCGTCTACATGGTGGTTGTTTGATGATGAAGAGGCTTGACTGCGGGCGATAGTTTTCTCACCTTTTTTGAAAAAGAAGTTATGAATTATAATCTGCAAAAAATATTTTAAACGTGTATAAATTTGTACATCACACTTACGCTTCTTTGAAAATGCTTCCTCAAATTCCAGTAGTGATCGCGATGGTCCGTGGTCTCGACATTGTCGTTTGGGAAGGACTCGTCGCTGTGAACGTCCTCTTGGAATTTCTGTTAATAAAATTCATAAATTATTTAAACGTTTACTATGTTTTTTAGGCACTGATGAAGACATTAATATAATCTTAATATTTTATAAATGAATGTTGATTTCTTACCTGCGACGTATTCTTCCATTGACGATGAAATTCCTTCACTATTTGCACAATAATCTGAATCGTCGTCAGATGATTTTTTTTTAATTTTTTCGAGTGGACTTTGTTCTATAAATTAAACTTACTACATTACTGAACTATTAATGATTAAAATACTACGACGTCAACAATTAACAACTGCTTAAACATAACTTGAAACTTTATACGTTTAAGGAACAATCAAGTTGAAGGGAAGAATGGATGAGAGGGAGAGGAACGTTTTGACTGTGCCATGAGAAAGATTGACTGCGATGGCTTGACGCTTGTTTGCTTACTCGTTCGTTTTCTCCACCAATAAATTTGGATGAATTGTATAAATTATTCTAAAATATACTATATTATTTATTATACGTATTATCGCTTTTCGGGGCCATGATCAAATGATAATATGAAATAGTCGTGTATCTGTAAAAACAGCAAGAAGGATGAATTATGATTATGGCAGAGAAACAACATGTGAAAATTTGTTATTTTGCAGTATTAATTATACATATGCTTCACTATTATGTTGCCCATATAAATATACATACCTTAATTAGATAGACGTGTATTTCACCAGCCTTTACGTAATTTTTAGTGAATCTATAGGATAAATATGCAAATTTTAGATTATTTTTTAGTAATGTAGTAAATTATACGTGTAAAAATAGCCAGGTTGAAACTTGTCTTACTTTGTTGTGATGACTGCTCCCGTACGCACAAATCAAGTCGAAACAAGGAACCACTTCCACTCTCCTCGCTGTTCCTCTCCTCCCTGCTACGACTGAAATTTTCACCGACAGTTAATTAAACGTATAATAAATGTGTCTGAACTTTGACGACTATTAATTTGCGTTGCCCGGACAAAACAAATAATTAAAACTACCCGTAAATAAATTGATAAATAAAATTCTATAATCGTCAAGAAAGTGCACAATGGAGTGAGCAAAGAAGCGAGCGTCTAAACAACAGAGACGGCATTTTACTCCTCATTTGGTGTCGGCATCTCGAAGAATAAACGTATTGTTTCTCACGCTCCTAATAATTTTTATTAAACGTGTAAGTTTCAATTAAATAAATTTAGCATAATTGTTCAGTTCAATTTTTATAAGAATATAATCCCTATTTATAGTTATTTATTATAACCAGTGTTATAGGATGGCAAGAAGAAAAAAGAACGGGATATCGTCGGATGAAGACTTCGCCTTCTCTTCATCTTCAGAACAGGATGTCGCGATTGGTGAGTAATTCGGCAGTAAATACACGTGTAAGTATCTTATAAATTACAAACTGAATTTACAGAAACTCTAAGAAGCCGGACAAAAGAGAGAGTAATGACGAAACGACGACGCCGAGACCATGGACCTTCACGAGGACGAGTAGATACTATCAATATTTCGTCGGATAATCGTGAGTTCATGATACATAATTAATAAACGTTTATAATATTTTTCGTACATCAATTGAGCATCATATTTTTGCATTATTCCAGTTAAGCAGGCCCTCGTCCACAACCACTTGACAGGAGTGAAAATCGCAAATCGAATGACCTACAAGGACTCTGATGAGAAGGAAGAAAATGACTGTAACAGTTCTAGTGAGAACGAATCGACATCTTCGGAACAAGGTCGTTTTCTATTACTTTAATTCAAACATCGTATTCTTATAATTGTGAACAACTTAGAGAAAGTACATATATTGAACAACAATTTCAGGATTTTGTAATAATTTTTTCTTATCTTATCTTATCTTAGGTGAGGGAAATCTCATCATCAATCAATCATCATCTTCATCCAACATGGAACGACCAGATAATAAGAATGTGGAATGTCTCAATAAGCAAGATATGACCTCTTGTTATGTCAAACTTATACGTATAGATGAATCAGATAAGAAAACTCCAACTCAAGGTTTGATATTAACTACCTTTTTAAGATTATTTATGAAAATGCGAAATATGGGACATTTTTCTACTTTAGAATTTATAAATTATTATATCTCCAGAATGATTATTTGATAAACCTCAAGTAAACTGTCATTACGTGATAAACGTGTAGTTTAGGCGTCAATTTGTGTCACATTGGAATTATAGCTGATGTAGGAGCAGCCGAATCGGCCATTCCAAAATAATCATTCATTACGTAAAACAACTAAATTTCAACATGTGATAGATAATTATACAATAACAGAATGGTAACATTACCGGACTAACCGATAAGGTCCGTCGGACGTTCCATCACGATGAAATTCATTCTTTCTAATTTTATCTAGTATCATTTATGTATATATATTCATATATTAATAAGAATAAGTACAAGATTGATAGTAATCTCATGCATAATAATGTATTACTTATATTTTTTCAGACACAAATCTTCCCAACACTGATGAAGGAGACAATTATCAGATGGATTTAAAAATCGAATTTATCCTAACGAAAATCCGTCGTACCATCGGTCAACTTGAAGAAGTTACAGACAAATTAACCAAACATGAGTCACCAACTTCCACACGATCAAACGATACTTCAACCAACTCGTCACCAAGTCCGCCAAATGAACAAAATACTCGCAAAAGAAGAAATCACAAGAAAGGACCCCGTAAGATTCAACTAGCGTCAGAAGCAGAAATTCAAAAGGTTGAAAAACTAAAAAAGGAACAAGTAAAAGAATCTTCCGTTTTGAAGAAATGCGAATGTGCACATTGTACATACAACAAAGAAAGGTAATTTAGGATTAAATATACGTGTATACATCAAATTAATCTTATGTATTGAATATTTTTCGTAGAGGATTTCGCAGAGGGAACCCTGCCAAGAAGACTGGACATATGTGCACTATTTGTTCAAAATGTTTTTTATACACTACACACCTCAGACGTCATATGTCTGTTCATTCGGACGACCATCCATTCGTCTGTATGTATGAAGGGTGTGGGGCCAAATTTAAGTTACAAACAACCCAACTTATTCATGAGAAATGCCACAAAACCAGAGAACGACCCTTTGACAACCAAACTATAACATACCAGACTGAGATTGGCGAGATGATTTTTGCTTGCGACGACAGGAAGACAGTAGTTTGGAGACCAATGACAGAAGAAGATAAGCAAGGTTTGACTATACTACACGTCTATCATCATTTTATATACAATAATTATGCTAACATATATTTATGATACGTAGATTATGACCTTCGTCGGATATATTTCATCCCAGTCGAAAAGGATGATGTACAAGTAGAAAAGACATTAAATTACACAAATTTGAGTGACATCAAAGTCAGAGCAAGAAATATTAAGAGAACGGTTATAAAAGGACTCACCTCTGAAGAAATTGATGCGAATAGGGGTTGTGTCGTCCGGTAATATATATATAATAAATTATTGACATAATTTATTTACACGTATAAGATAAAAATTCTAATAATGTTACAGGCATGTGGTGAAACAAGGAATGGAATGGGAGGTAGAAAAGGCCGTCGCTTTTCCCCATCTTTACAAAGGTCGCAGGCTTGCTAAAAGAGCCAAAACTTGGCACCGACTTCGTCTTGGATCTATCGGGAACTCAGCAGAACTAGAAGCCATCCCACTATTTAAAGAATTCTTTTCCCAACTAGAGGAACAAGTGCAACTTCATGCGGACCTGTTTGACGAGAAGACTGCAGATATGGTCAGAAGTAGGGTATTACCAGACGCGTTTAATGGGGGCCATATCCAAATGACCACTACTGTTCCTCTTTCTGATCTTTTACACTAATATATTAAATACGTTCCATTGTCTATATTAATTATACGTCTAGAAGCGATGTATATTATATATGAAATACATACTTACATAAACAACTTAATTGTATAATTACATGAAATTTTTGTTCAGTTTTTATTAAATAAAAAATTTAAAAGTTTATAATCAAACTCTTTGACATGTAATCATTTAGGAATTTTATGAATTTTTGGGAATTTTGATATTAAGATAGATTTAAAAATATTTTGCTTTTGGATGACCGATGACTCATATCGGATTGTCCAATCGTTGGAACACTTAGTAATTTTACAGCTCAATTGTCCACAAATTGTAAACATCACAGCAAGGTTCCCAAGGTCAAAATATATTCGGAAAATTATGTACTTATTGTGCAAACAAGTCACTGTGAAATAATTATATATGTGGGTGTCTATTCCCATAAATTGTACTGTCTGGTATATGTAAATATGTATGTACGCTTAACATAATTATTATTCATTGCATGTGGATTTTGTCTTTTCTTGCAAGAAATAAATGGTTTCGAGCACCAGCACAGTCGTCCTGTCGAGCTTATATCGCAGCAAGAGGTTATTATAAGTTATTATTTAGATATAGGTTTAACCGTGAAGAAATTAGTTTTAAAAGTTTGAAATGCTCAATTATAGGAGAAGTTCGAGTACTGTATTGGGTCTCACATCCAAACGTTGTTCCATTCATTGGTTTATGTCAATCGCCGTTGTCTATCCTTATGCCACGCGCTCCACGTAAGTTCATTTTATACATGCCTTCTTTCCTCACAAATATAAATGTAAACAATTTGTTGACTTTCAGGTGGAGCTCTAGACGTTGTTCTCTCTGATTATAGAAGATCTGGAGACAAAGTAAAAGAGGAAACAGCCCAAGTTACAATTATTCAGGTAACATCATGAAAATTCTGCGAAAATTTTATAATGCACTTGATTCAAACTTGTTTAATTTTAGATTGGGAAAGCGTTGGAATACTTACACAGTCATAGAATAATTTATCGAGATCTTAAATCAGAGAACATTTTGGTTTGTTAAGAACTATTCACAAAATGTATTGAAAATTGTTGTATAATTCCATTTGGAAAATTTGGTTCATTCCGAAACAACAGGTTTGGACATTTCCTCAGCCATTTTCTAAACTAGATGACATTACGAGTGTAGACGTAAAAGTAGCCGATTATGGTATGCATTAACTAAGGACATGTAGTAGCATCTTAATATTTAAAAAAATATTTTCTAAATACTTTTTTTTTTTAATGTACAACAGGAATCAGTAGAGCGTCATTTCCAACAGGAAGTAAGGGGTTTGGAGGGACGGAAGGTTTCATGGCCCCAGAAATTATTAGGTGAGTAATCGCTACAAAACAGAATAATCTATGTATGCTAATTCAATGATTTAAAATATTATGTAGATATAACGGCGAAGAAGAATATACCGAAAAAGTTGACATATTCTCTTTTGGTATGCTATTGTACGAGTTAATCAGGTAAGTAATTTATTTAGTCACCGCACTTAGAATGTACATAATTCCAACCTAAATCATGTGTCTCTCAGTTTAAGGCAACCATTTGATGGCTGTGAAAACGTAAAGGAAAGTATCTTGGAGGGAATGCGTCCCTCGTTGTCACAAAGGGTATGACACAATATATAATTTATACTGCTGCAATAATAAAATTCTGTTAACTGCATTAAGTGAATGTAATTGTTAGGACTGCGAATTGTATCCTCTTTATCTGCTGGATTTAATGGTTGTGTGTTGGTCACATGCATCGAAAGATCGACCAACGGCGACGCAAATCGTTATGATAGCTTCTGCCCCAGAATTTACTATCATCCGCGATGTCGTATCGCTTGGCTCAGTTACCAACGTCGTGGCTGCCTTAGGGTTGCAGTATGGTGGTAATTATACATACAGCTTGACATTAAGATTAAAACCGTTGCTTGCGAATAATTTATTTACTACTATTGTAGAAGATCGAGAGATTTGGGCGAGTTGTTCAACAGGAGGGATTTATTGCTTAAAAGTCAAAACCACCAGCAGCGTGGATAGTTGTCATTTGTTTGAATTTATTTCTGGCGTAGTAACGGGTAAGAATTAACAAATAGATAACTGACTCGAGCTGGAGCTATTTCATGATGCCTGCATTTGTGGAGATATATATTTTATTTATTTTTCCACAGCCATGTGCCCTGTAGATGATTGTGTGTGGATGGGGGATACCATGGGAAAGATTAGTGTATTTAAGATCAGTGACTACAGCAAACATTTGGAATCTGACTACGAATCTCTAGTCGGATATGTTGGGGCTGTAGTATCGGTACAATTTCTTTGTTCCGTGGTTGGAGTTGCCTTTTCTAGTGGGAGATTATTTTTATGTGATAAAACTACTGCGCATCCTTTTACTGAGTTGGGAAAAACTCCGGTCATACATTGCTTAAGTTGCAGAACTGTTGAAGATGGGTATGATGAATAAATATATATTCATGAATATTTCGAAATCTATGTGGATGGGTTTCACAGCTTTGTATAAATTACAGGTTGATGGAGCTTTGGACTGGAGAGAAAGCTGGACAGATGACCGTGTACAGCATTAAAGAACGTTCGGTGTCATCGCAAGAAATCATTAATCATTACGAGTCAAAAATGGATGCCGTAGAAGTATTGCTAGTTGAAGGTCATGTCAATCAAGAACTTTTGTTTTCATACGTCTATCCTGGGAGCGTAGGTAAATTGACTAATATTTATTAAGTAAATAATGATATTCCTGTAAGCAAAAGTTTATAAAAATAACTAATCTGCATTGTCTACATATATAGTTTACGGCTGGGATTGCAACAGGAGAGAGATGATTTCAAGATTAGACGTAGGAAAACTTTTACCTGTTAAAGAATCCATGGAGGAAGAATTGAATCATAAACCACTTCAAGTACGTGATATTCTTTGTCTCAAAAACATCAACTTAATGCTATAAACAAATGGGACACATCAATTATTTGTTTGAGATTAAATATTTTATTCATGTGTGTATACGATTAATAATTTCAGGTCACGGTATTGAGGGCATCTCTTAACGAGGTATACGTTGGAACAAATCGTGGCTTTGTTTTCTTAGCAGACATAAAACGACTTCGTCCTATAACATTCTTCCGACCATTTGAACAAGATGTGCGATCATTTTGGATATTTAAAAATACTGCTAAATTTAGTGGAAGTGTAGGAAATCTTTCCGAGCAAAAAGACATTGTGGAACATACGGCTTTTGACAAAATTCATTCCAGCGCAAGCAGCTCAAATATAAGTAATTCGACTACTGATGGGAAAACTGGGGGTGGGGGTGGCGGCGATGAGCCAGGTGATATACGAGGAATTTCTCCAACCCCCAGTTCTTCTCATGACACGGCAGCCAATACCCAAATTGTGATTGGAATTGGAAAAGGATTTTCTAATTTGATTGAAAAAAGTGTTGGCGTGCAATTTCCTGAACAGAGACAAAGGCGCAAGGCATTTGCTATGTTGTGGCATATGTCAGATATTTCACTTTAATTATTATAACAGCGTGTTGTACTCTTATGAAATTACTCTTATTTTTTGTACCTGAACATTAGCATTGATAGTATAGTAATAGTAATAATATTATTATATGACGTATTATTTTGAATTTTAAATCTAAGGGTATAATGTGACGGATTGTATGAAAGTGAATTAGTTTTTCTATATAATATGTATTTATGTTGTTGACGTTCACGTATTGTTACCAATTCATTATACCACATGTAATACTTACATAGTCATTAAATTTGTCATAACTGGTGCTTAAGCTTCCTTAGTTTTAGTTTTTATTGTAATTCAGGTCAGTAGTATACTGTTTCATCCCGTTATATGTTTCGGTTTCGCAATAAAGTTCGCACAACACACTGGATAAAAATTTGTATCATTATTTTCCGATTACAATTAACGGTACTGAGAGTGATGAGACATGATAAATCACAAAACAACAAAAAATATCATAAAAAGAGAGACATGATTCGTTTATGAGGAATGTCCATCCACACACGAGAGACATTTAAATATCCGCAGTTTTTTTGGCTTTATAAAAATACTGGCATCATAGGTAGTTATTACTTTTGAAGTTCCATACCTTAGCACCTCCATTTACTTATTTAGGTAGTTATGTACAACAGCAGCACCAAAGTATTATTTTTGACTGAACCAGTTCTTTCTTTTTACCAATACTGTTCTCGGCATAATTTAATACAAGCCCACTGTCCAACATTCAACAGTCTTAATTTTGAAATCCTGTTCAGGGACTAGCGGTGGTGAATTGAAGGTTGAGCATTTTTCTGTTCTTCCTAGAAATAAATTATCATCGAGCCACAGGCCATGTCTCCCACTGAAAGTAAAACGACATGTAAACATTAATTGTATCGTTTGATGGTATGTACATATGTATCCGTATATTTCTTACTCGTCGCATCCCACGCTTATGAAACTATCTTGACCTTGGATAAAGTAAAAATTGTCTCCACTCCACTTAAACACTTCAAACTCGGGGCGACATCGAAATAAAAATGTTTCACCTGCAAACAGTATTAACATTACTTTCTAATGTCTTGAAAAAAACATATTTTTCATAAAATAGTAATAGCGTAATTTCTTACAATTTCCATAAAAATTTTCAGACACTTTAAAACCGCACGATAGTACCGCACCAAACACCCTGTTTTCTATATCTTCAATAACAAATATCACCGGAGAATCAAATCCATCAAGTTTTCTGTACAAATTATGCAACGAAAATCCATCAGTCGTTGTGGAGAATGTCTTCTCCCATGAATTTCCGATAGCCCTGGAATGGAAAGTAAGAAAGGTTAGGTTTTGCAGGATAATGCGTGTATTTATCGAATGATAAATGGTGCGCAAATTAATCCATAACAATTCAAATGCAAAAGACTTGTTACCTGGGTGGAAAGTTTTTTCCCAAATTTGCTGTGTCCGCTCTGTCCAGAATTTCGGATGCATCTGCCAATTCCTGGAGATACAAGTCCAAATCTGTCATGGTTTTTCGCAATTGTGGATTTTGGAATTTATCCGAAACCTCTGTTTTAGTTTCTTTTAGTTCAGCGCATAATGTGGAGTTTGGATTTGCGGACGAAATCTGCAAAACCCAAATAAAACTAATTATCTTATCTTATCTGTTTAGTAACGGTATGGAAATTTAATCAGGATCAGTAAATAAGAGATAATGCAAAATATTCAAAACATCTCATTACTCAATTATTACTCATCTCACGTCACATTACAGTGTTACACATAAATATTTACCTTTCTCGGTTTAAATACGCTGAAACACTGGAAAATCCGATCCCATGACGTATTATGATGGCTGCCTAGTTTATGATTGCAATTATTGTCATCACCATCCAATACTTTCTCGCCACCATTTTGGTGGTATTGTTGGTGATAATAATTGACATTGTCTCCGTGCTGTTGATCATGGAGAAAGTACTTTTCCTTGCAGAGTGAAAGCTCGGCAGCGTTCTCAAGAGGCAAAGACTGTTGCTGCTGATTCTCAATGGATTTCTTTGTTTCTCGGAGGATAGGAGTCAAAATTAAAGCTGTCTCATTGTTCTCGTTGTGTCCACGAAGCTGTTGATTTCTGAAGTTTTCTTGAGAGTTTAATTTGGAACTGGCAAACTGAAATAAATATACGTTTTCTACCGTCAGTTAAATATTTTTAAACCAAATCGCTCTAAAACCAGTATAAAAATCTATGCTAATTCAATGATTCC
Organism: Folsomia candida; assembly: GCF_002217175.1. Classification (NCBI taxonomy): domain Eukaryota; kingdom Metazoa; phylum Arthropoda; class Collembola; order Entomobryomorpha; family Isotomidae; genus Folsomia; species Folsomia candida. Next base: position 170,109 of record NW_019091255.1, on the reverse strand, counting down.
CAATGCATTAAAAAAGCGAATTGAAATATGTAAATGAATTACCTCTATATTATGATTCGATCTGCCATTCTTCTCCTGCTCGTCCCTTCCTACTCCCCAGTAATCTTGCTGCAGTTGCTGAAGATGAGACACGTCCTGGTCTTGATTATTATAATAATTTAAATTGCGGTTTATGACCAAAATGCCCTCATTATCAAGGCTTCCACTAATTCCCACACTGCTGTAGCTCCTATTTTGCCGATGGTGATGAGAAATCGGACCTGAATCCGTTAATTTCAAGTCATGTAGTTTTGCAATGTCCATTTTTGACGGTGAGTGTTCTGACTATTCTAAATTGGCAGCGTTCCACAACGGTGTCACTAATAACCATTCTTTGTCTGAATTTTTACAAGAATGTTCATTCCCTGTTGTGTTCCTTCTTGGTTGTTTTGGTTTTTAATTTTATTTCTCTATGTTACCAACCACCTGCTTTCTAGTTCTGTAACGAGATTTTAAATGAGACCCGTATCTGTCAACAAATGACAGGTAATTCTACTAATTGTAGAAATGAGTCACTCTATTTTATGTATTCCTTTTGTTCCAAATACATAAGCAGAAAAAAGTGTATATAGAAAAGTGATACGTGACTGAATTGGTTATTTTGCATGCGCCGGTAATCGCTTCTTATTCTTTGCTACCTATTTGTAAGTCAAATAGTTAATGTTCTTCTGCTGCTGATAGATTTGATAGTTAAATAAAATTTTATTCGGAGGGGAGATGGAAGGTTGGTTGGTTATAAGTACGACTTGGGATGCTAAGTTATGTCACTTTTATTATTGTTATTTTATTCCTCAAGTTGCATTGTGCGGCTTTATTTACAAAAGGCGTTAGGTGATGGTTTTGACGAATTCGCGGGTGAATATCTCTGGCAGGGAGTAGAATTTTGAAGTGATTTTTGGTAGACTGCAAGATAATACTCTCAAAAAGGTATTTCCAAAATTTTAAGGTGATAGCTTCAAAAATGACACCTCCAGTGTCCTCAGAGTTGGAGGGTGCCGTAAAAACACTTTCCAAACTTAAGTACTCGTATAGCATAATAACCTAAGAGGTCAGAGGTGAATTATTCTTAATATTATCACCCTAGATAATCATTGCATGTAATAATAAAAGAATCCACAATGAATTACATAACGTTGGCCTTCCATTGTCAATGAAATTTTTCCATGAAAAGTGATAAATCGGACCGTGCACGGGAAAATTGACCTGCTGACCTTGAATGCAGACCCACTGGGTCAAATGAAGATTGAGGGTAAAGCTGGAAGTGTCCTGAGTAATATTAAACAAAATAGTTAAGATTTTGAGTAAACAGTCTTGGAGAAGGACCCAAGCTAATCAGCTGACGGGGAATCATAAAAAACTCGTAAACTAATTTGGAAAATTAATGGTCAAATTTTGTTGAAAATAAATTTTAATAACGTTTTTGTGTCCCCTGCTACAGAACTATTTTGCCTACAAGGTACAAGTGACAAAATAATAAAATTACCAAGTTTTGGTTAGTTAAATTATTTTTGAAGTTCAACCTTGATGACGACGGAAACTTTTCCAAAAATTTTATTGGGTTTGATGAAAACTCATTTCGTGGGGTGTAACCACTTATCAAAATTTAATCAAAAATATTTACAGTGCAATATACTATATGTACCTTGGATAAAAACAACGTTAGGGATTTTTAGAATCAAAGTCCTAAAATGTGGGGGCCTTAAAAGTCGAGGAGTTGCGTTAACGAGAGCATTCCATTAGGACAAGTATGAAGCTAGACTACAAAAGTGACTTAAAAGATAAGCATGAGACAAAAATGGTTTTATATAGTGAAAAGTATGCTAAGTCTCTTGATAATACTCGCAAAGACGATTTTTGCATCAGGACCTAAGAAAAAAATCTTTTGTTCAACGCCATTTTATAAGAACACTGGTTTGGAAAACTAAAAAAGGACACCTCTCTATATTTGACCTTCCCTCATTTCGCAGAGTACACAAAACCGGAAGCCAGACATGTTTACCTATAGTTTGAGACACGGGCTTTCACATAAAAAATGTTAGAAATCTCTACAACTAAAAACCATCCCGCAATTAAAATATGAATTCGTCAAAACCATGTCCTAACGCCTTTTGTAATAGGCAGGAACAGCCACGTATGTAAATGTAATAAACCTATTTTGTAGTCGCAGCTCGCAGCATCGAGTTGTAATTATTATTGTAATGCAATCGGATTTGTTGTGTGGATATGACGATGCTATAATAATAATAATGCTATTGAACTAAAGTAACACGGTTAGATGATAAAGTTCTGCGCAAATAGATTTAGAAGAATGATTTCGTATTATGGATGCCTGCCTGACTGAAACTAATCCATAAACATGGACCAGCCAGATTATTATTAAAGTTGGCCCAGAAGGTAATAGGTACGTGGTTAAAAGGGAAAAAAATTAGTATAATTTTATCCAGACGTGGATGATGTATGTATTGTGTGAACAACACGACAGAAAATTATTCGTCACCTCCAATTGGAAATAGTACGACACGAATGAATGTTTTCTATTTGAGAACTTGGTGAGTTTGCGTTATTGTATTGTATAATTTATATAGCGTTGTTGGTTTAAACGTTTCTTGTTTTATGTGTATGTTTGTATATGATGACAGACTTTTGTGGGGTATTGATCCGTTCACTTTTAATAATCCATCCACTCCACTAAACTTGTTTTAACAAGTCGGCGACGAACCGACGATGCATGCATAACACTTGAAAGAAACGCTTATCTATAAGAAACCATCTCGAGGTGAAGGGCAGAAGGAGGATAACTCACTAACTCACTCACTTTATTTACGAACTCTCACTGAATATAATAATGCATGAATATTTTATTTCATCAATTTCTTCTTTCTTGGCAAGTACGAGGAAAGAATAAAGAAAACTTTCCTGATTCTTCTTATTATTACAAACAAACCATTTAAAAGGGGGATGCTTACTTATTATGATGAAATATTAATGATGTATCAAGTTTTGTAAAGTACGTTTCGTGTCTAGATAGCATTAAAGTGTTGAACTCTCTCATGTTACAATTTTGTGTTATTATATTATTGTCCAAATTTAAAGAGGCACAATTATTTTGTTTACACTGCACTTCAATTGAGTTACCCGTACATCACCCCCTCTTAGATATTTAAATGTTGGGTTAGTCTGCCAATACTGATTGGTTATAGTTAGTTTGTAATTAAATAATAGTACGTAAAGTTTGACAGATTTTCCAATCTGTTCCATATGCTAGGGTTTTGTCGTATGTATGTACACATTGCGAATGTAGCCAACAATATGCATTGTTTGCTACAGTCAGTGAAATGGAATGGAATGTAGCATACGGAATACGGGACTTGTTCTTCTGTGCCAAATATTTTATGGGGGTTGGGATTTTGCGTTTCTTGACTTGACTGTTTAATCAATACAGAAACGTAACATATCGTGAAATGATACATATAGTGCTGAATAGATATGAAGATGACATTGCATGAGGAAGGTTTTATTATGGACAAACATATATTTGTTTCCGGACTGCCCGTACTCAACAACCTTTTTTATTGTAAACTATATATTTTAATGGTGCCAGAGTTTCCCATCCATGAGAACTACATATTTCTGCCCATGCACGAAAGCTTATTACTTTCTTGCATGCAAACTAAATAAATGTCTAGGATGTTTTTTTTGCCGTTTTCCAGAAAAATCTGTAGACGAAAACCAAGTGATTTTTGGACCACTTTTCGTGTAGAGGTTGAGGTTAAAATAGAAAGTTTGCTGCTGCATGGGTAAATTTAGAAACGCATTTATACATAATAATAGCTCTATACATACATAACTGCATATGCAAATTAAAGTTGCACTTTGTTTAATGGGGGAGTGGGCAATTGAGCAGAGAGGAGAGGACGACATTAAAGCAAGTTACATACATAATGGTGATGGCTGTTAAATGTTCAACTAATTTGTATAATAATTAGTCTACGTCAGTCTACGCTATTGTTTGAGAAGTGGGGGAACATGGCAAGTGGTCTCATTTTGACAGGAAAGTGCAATCAGCATGATTTTATCCTATCGTTTCTACTACATCATGTTATTTATCAGAGAGGAGAAAATGTAGAGTGGAAATGATTCCATGAAATTGCGATGAGAGTCAAGAGACCAGCGGATGTAGCTACATACAATTCCATTCATACTTAATATTTAGTTGAATTCATTGTGGGAGGAAATGTCATACAAGAGATACTTGACTTTCGCACATTATTATGCATTTATGCATTATCTTCGACGAGTTTATTAATAGGAGCGCGTTATATATAAGTGCAGCATCCGTTTCATACATAAGTTTGGATTGTGATAGGAAATTTTGGTTTATCATTTCAGTCACAAAGTTTGCTTTCTGCATGTGACAAAACTTGAAATGAAGAGATTAAATGTGCTCAGGAGGAGCTGGTTATCTCGGCTAGATAAGCGACTTAAAATTTCTAATGAGCTTCTGCTTTTAATTGTTTAAAGTACGTTTCCGAAATGTATCTTTGGGATTAAAAACGTAACCAAAAGTATGTACGTAATACTGCGCCATGCTCCGAGCTATACTAGTTTCTTAAATCAAATTCATGTCTGGATGAAATTTTTTGAATGAGAAATATTTTTTAATTCTTATCCAAAGAGGTGATAATTTGCCATATGGCAATTGTTGTGGTTTGGTGAAAATATTTATGCAAGTTTACAAGGTTCTCAATTTTCCTCGCCACATTTCACATTAAAATTTTGTTTTATTTTTATGCTTGATTTCATGAATATTTTAAGTAAATCACTATTTGTGACATGTATAGGTACACGATAATACAGGTACACTGGTTTAAACAGGCTAAATCTTAAATATTCCCGACATTGATTCAAATATAAATAAATACGTGTTACATTTTATGCTAAAATCATGCAACTTCTGTGCGATTGTTGATTCCAATAAAAGCTGGCGATTAAATAACTGACTAGAAATTGTTAAAGAATTAGAGAATCTCATAACTACATACTAAATACACGACATATGTACAACATAACTATGTATATTGAGCTAAGAAAATATAAGAAAAGTGCATGCATGAAACTTGATAGACTATAATTTGCCAAAAAAAAACTGCAAGATGCTTAGATATCGCAACACTTATCCCAATTGAGCATCCATCATTACTCTCACCGCATAAAATTACGAAATGCATCCATATCGATCTAAGGATAAGTACTTATTTTACACGAGGGAAAACCCTGATTCTTCTTTCTTTGCATGCAATAATAATGTGTTGATAATGGTAATTTCTGATACACGAAAAGTCCTAAAAACTTTAGTAATGCGCCGATTTTGTTGTAATCAAACAGCCATGATTAATCCCAACCTTACTCCACTTTCTCCTTCTCGAGCATTAAATTGATATCCACAAAATAAAGGATGAGAAGCAAGAGAGGATAATACTTAGCACTAATATTATATGTACAGAACATACATACATACACAGTGGTTATATTGTAAGTATGTATGTATGTTTGCAGTATATGGCTCCATAAAGTAAAGTGTTTTACCATTAAACCGTCAACCACAATTAAGGGGAGATATATTACAGCAACCTTTTACAACTTATACTCGAATTACCACTTAACGAACGCTCTATATATCTACTTTCCTAGTACAGAGAATAATTTGTGAATTTTGTCATTGTCAAAAATCATGAGCTGGTTCATCTTACACCTAACTTTACAACTTCTTGGAGTGAAGTTGGTACACAAAATGCAATATTGGATTACTGATTGACTATATTTCGGTTGGATGACAATGATTAATTACTGGTAGGAATTAAGACTGGGTAAAATCATTTTGATGTTCTTCTTGCCAAGAAAGTACTTACTTTCACCAAAATTTTGTTACTAGGAAAGTGTAACTTTAATGCATTAAGTATTTTTCAAAAGAAAAGTTACGAATAAAAATGGCGATGAATTGGCGTCCTCAATAATCACCTCAAAATTCAACCCATCCACGAGATCGTATTGTTGTGGTTGTTTTCAGGTACATGTCCATTGTTCTTTCTCTTGCTCCTTTCTCGGTCACGGATATACTTTGCAAGTGCCATTTCATGACCTTGTTACATAAAGGAATGAGGGTTATTAGTTGCAAGATCGTATATTATCCATCTCACATAAGCTTAATAGGCTGCAGCTGCACACACCTAATATATACATATCTAGTTACTTGTGCATATATGTATTTACCTGGATTAGTGCCGATGGCTTGGCCAGCCGCCTCAATGTCAAAGTCAGGATGTGATCCAAGTGCAGAAATTGCACGAGATACGCCAACGCCAGATTTCCTGATCCCATGTTCTACAAGATCTGCGCCCAGTAACTCTTCATGTGGCTCCATTCGCAGTTTAATGATTTTGTTGGTGATCTGTCATAAATATAGTGGTGCGCACATGTTGTACGTATTATTACTATTATTCTTTGTGCAAGTAGGTAGCAGTTTGTCCATTCCATGCATGCATGTATGTATGCCAACATACATACTTCCTTTTTATGGGCTACTTCCGAAACAAGCATTGATTTTATACATAAGTGCTTACGTATAGCAAAATATATGTCACCACGCTTGACCACAAGACGTAGCTGACTGCTGCCAAGAGCTGCACCCCAAGCAGGTAACCTCCTCCTCCTGTAAATATTTACCTAATTTATCCAATCCCCTTGATAAGCAGCTTAGCTTAGCACAATGCTTCCACCTCGAAAGAGAGAAAGCAATCCCGGAAAAACCTCATCCTGTCACGATTTAATCGTGACAGGATGAAGTTTTTCTTGGATTGCTTTCGAAAAACCTTTTAATAGGCCAGGGGTTATCTTGTTTGGAGGCATCAGCAGCTTTTCTCCTGAAATGCGACAAGAATTCTTTTTTTGCTCAAGGTTATTAGAAATTGTTTGTAGAAATTGTTCGCTTTATTTTACCCTCAGCAAACAGTCCGATGGCTAAAACCCCCCAAAATGCGGCAAGACCTTGAACAGAGATGAGGTTGAAATGAAAAGTAGTAAAAGACAGGAATGTCATAAAGCCAATCCACATGTCCAACCACATAAGTCCGTAATACTCGAGTTATTCACGTCTGTATGTCCGGAAATGGGAAAATCTTATCGTTTTTATGGATAACTTACCATGTACTGCAGATGCACCGACAGGGTCATCAACGCCCAACCAGTCAAAAAATGGAATGCCAAAACAAGCCAGGGCGGCGCCAATTGCTCCAATAACGATGGATTCCCATGGCTTATACAATGCACATCCTCCTTTATTTTATTTATGGGAAGAGAAAGTTCATTTCGACTGATAATATGCAGATACATAAGTGCATGCAGTCTTCGTACACGTGTAGTTTTTTATGCTACCTGTAACAGAAACCAGTGACCCAAGGACAGACGAGATGAGGTCGAGAATGTCAAATTTTCCCTTAGTCCGAACATATGAGTAAACCAGGCCGACCATTCCACCGCCAAAGCTTGCATTTATCGTGGCCACGGCGGCTCGAGCTGCAATTATGTTTAATCAGCGAGTTTGGTACTTGCATGTCATCAAGTTAATTAATTTGGAATTGCAACATGTGACGTTGGTATACCTGAGAATTTCCATTTGTGACCACTAACCCCGAAAACGCTGCAAAAAATGATCAAAATTAGGTTTACGACCGAGACAGCAGACAGTGACGTCATTGTTGAAAATAAGCATGCACCCTTCATTACATCCCCACTTCCGGTGTGCATATACAATACATACATTTGTATCGTTAACAATTTCCCTGAATAAATTACTAGCGGAATGTCATCAGCATATTATGTAAATCATGTGACGACGGAAGGATACAAACAAAACCACTTTGTTTACCAGCAACAAGTCATCTGCCCCATTTATTCAGCATCCATTTAGCACATTTCATTTGCACCAGCACCACCACCACACGCGTCAAATAACGGACGTGGAGAAGCCATCCTGGAGAAAGACGTGGTGTGACTTTCTTCCCCACGCCACGAGCAACAAATGGTGTGTCAGATGACGCACGGAATTGCAACAACCGTTCCCGTCAGTTGACACCACCATTGCCGTAAACAGCCCCATTTCTCAGCTTATCGTTAGTCAACTTTCTTCTCCGCAGCAGAAGTGCCATTCTTTCCGAAACTTTCTTTGTCTCAGGACTGACAAGACGGTAGAGTTGTTTTGTACATATAATGCACCTAATTTAGCACCATTCCAATATTTGTGTAGGTGTCTGTCCACCAAATCCTCCAAAAGTGCCATATCTCACAGATGCTTTCTACTAATGCCACAAGTTTCTGTCAATGCACTCATTTCGTAAACGACGTGTCATTAAATACGAGCGTGACGTGCATACATATTTAACAACAACTGCACATCTCTCACTTGGAGATCGACCAAAGGGTTAGCTACAAATGAATCTGTGGATGGAAATTAATGGTCCAGAACTAATTTGATAGCGTGAAGATGAGACTTTCGGTTTTATCGATAAATGGAACATGCCAATCATATTGTAAGTCATGTGGCACAAGATCAACATCGCGAGGGACAAAGTTATCTTACATACCTGCCAGATGAGAATGCCAGCCAGCCCCACCAGAGCATGAATAAACCCAGCAAAGCATTGGTGGGCGACCCCTGAAAAAATTTCACCACATTCGTCACTGAAGGTCCCTTGTTGAATAGCAAGCATAATAATTCATGAAATTAATGTATTTTTTTAAAACCATCGGCAAAGGATCCCGACCATTATCATATCTAGAAAGTGAAAGATGGCAGAAATTAAGGTGCTGAAGAGCCAGATAATTTTCAAGTCATTTTTTTAACTCACCGTCCTAAACGAGGCCCCAGCATCCATGCTGCTACAAAAGCTGTGAACAAAAATACAAATATGATAATTTTACATAATAACGCCACCATTGATAGCCAGAAGTTCTATTTATTAACCAGAATCTGGTAAGTAAAGTGTCATAAAATGAGGCACACATGCTCGACACTCTTTTACATAATCTGTGATTTTATGTATGTACACGGTAACCTTACACCTTGTTATCATACATAAATACATACACCAATGACTTTTTGTAGATTTTACTTGTCATCTAATTCAATTCGTCTTACTAACACGTAAATTTCCTAGAATTGTGTACGATCTGAGATACATATTCCGACTTTTGAACTTTTTAGAACTTGTGAACTTTTTTTTGTACAAAACTTACTCAAAGATTCAATTAAACAATACACTAATTAATTAATATGACGTTAATGACCGTGGCTAACGTCGCACTTTTGACTTTTCATTTACTACGTCTCATTTTCATTTTTTACAAAGTTTTTTTTTCACCAAATGCACCCATACTTGATATCGTGGCTCTTACGAACAATTAATTATTCAATTTTATTCACAACTTTTGTCAGACATTTACTCATTCAATTGGGTGCAAGTGTCAGACCATGAAGTGATTAATCATTGCATGGACGGAAACCTTACGCCAGGCACGTCTGTCTGTATGTCTGGCAAGAAGCAATTCAAACTTCCATTATGAATACGAAGGAAGAAAGTATATATTCGTGTACATACTTTGTTCACCTTAAAAGCCCTCTTATCACTCATTTCAGACAATTGTCACGCTCCGACCATAACAAAATTACTTTTATTTGCTACCAGTAGTCTCACGTAGTTCTAGAATATCTGGACGTGACACTCTTATTTTGCTTTGTCCTTATAAATATTTGGGTGAAAGTGAGAGAGAGAAAGTGAGGAAAAAAGAGATGGTCTGCACACAACAGGTGTCGATAAGAAGAAAGGCATGTGCCAGCCAAGTAAAGTACGTGTGAAATCAATCACAATTGGTCCTCTGGGTTTTCAAGTGGAGAAAATCCTTCCACCGATGAACACAACTTTCAAGGACGTGGCACTTTCTCCGCAAAATCTCTAACTGCGTATCTCAATAACAAATCTTATACTCCGAATTGGATCTAACTGCATTTTTTCATCACTCTCGTGATTTCATGAAGGATAGATGTGCAGATAATTGCCTGCTATGCATAACCATCAGGATTTTGCAAACTTTTCCCATTAGAGCTAATTCGGAAGGAGAAATCTCATCTTGCCTCACTTTGCAAATTAACTTTCTCCCCACTAATAGGCACAGACAGCCGGTGTCAATATTTGCTTGGTCCACCCATATGTATTTATCTATAAGGTCATGTGCTACTGATAAGCACGTGAACGTGTGTATCGTGATCTTGGGTAAATATTATTGTACGTACATCCGTCATAAACACTGAATAATAATGCGTGCAAATATAATTAATAAAAATTGTGCAAACCTGATGCTCCCCCGACAAGGTGAACCGGTCCAGATCCACCGATATCAATTGCTCCCAAATGATTCAGGAATCTAGGAATTAAATAAACACATGAAAGTCGGCCGGATATGGAAAATAAGTACATGGAAAAAACCAAATTGTTTTCGAACCCGTGATCTCCCCAAACCCAACCAGCCGGGACACAATACACTTTCAGTAATAAAAGAGAAGCAATCAATCTTTAAACCTAAAATAGCTTTAAAGCAAGTAAGAAATTACCTATCGTATTCAAAAGCGAGAATAAACAGTACGCTCGGAAGTTGCATCTGTAATAAATTGCAAGTACACGGAATAAATACTTGAGAATTGGGCCATGATGATGAAAGGTCATCTTGTTATTGTAACTGCCAGTCACTTTGCCATTATTGATTTAGGCGACATAAATGTACATATTTATAGTATAAGGACTCTTGTGCCATACCTTTCGGCCATCGCCCCGCTGTGGGTAACGTTTAAAATTTATGTAAATCAAGTGATCAAACATTATGACTACATTATGATTACAAGGATAATATGTACCTGACAATAGTCGTCGCTGTCGTGGCAAATGAGAGTTGAAAGAGAAATCTGAATATTGAAACGCAATCATTATGAACATATAAAGATTTTCATTTTATATATATATGATTTTCTGCATGTTTATTATTGAATCTGCCCATACTTGGAGAAGAGTTCGCCCATCTCGTCCAAATCTGTGACGTAACAAACAAGTGTTGTCATAAAATCACCGTAAACTCTGAATAGCACACACACATTATTTTCACGCTGGTGGTGACGATAATTGGGAATTTTATGGCTGCATTGACACGACGAAATGGCACAGTACTTTCACCATAAACAATCCCAGTCAGACCAGACCAGACCAAAGCTCTCATGGCGTTAGCCCTCAAATAAATATTATTCAACGGAAACACGAGAATATGCCGTAGACATGCATGCGAAATGTATATGGATACTCCAAAATATGGATAATTCATCATATGCATGTAAAAATTGAACTTTTGCTCTATTTATTTACATACCTTCATCCACTGCAAAGTATCCAAACGCGAAAAAGTAGTTGGAGTAAGTTTTTCCTATATTAAACCAGGAAAAAAGTAAAGTTTCATAAAAAAGCAATTTAAAAAACCACTTTTTACTTACCATAAGTGAGACCAAATCCAAAGAGCCAGTAGGTCAGGCCTAAATTTTGGTACAAACGTCAATGGTTTTAAAATCATGGCATGTAAGATTACGCAAGACAATATTGTACCTCCAAAAACTATGTCCACGACATTTTTCATCATAATATTAACTTCATTCTTGAGGGAAACGCAGCCAGATTCCAAAAGACCGAAACCTGTAGAGCAGTAATGTAAACATTTATGCAGGTTTAACTTAATATTAAATACAAATATACTGCATGAAATTCAACAAACAAACCTGTCTGCATCGTGAAAATAATAAAAGAAGATCTAGAATTAAAAGAAGAATAAGTTTGTTACAGTTTCAGTCTAAATATTTTTCTAATAAATGGCAATATGCAAATAAGTACGTGAGAATCCAAGTCGCGTCATCCCACGTAAAGTCGCCATCTTTTCCATCCGATCCTGTCTCATTTTTGGAATGCTGTTCATCTATAAAAGCATTTTTACTTGTCACTACTTGCAAATTCGTCATTTAATTAATAATCTTGCCAACTGTCCTGATAAATTTGCGCATTTAACATCGCTACAGACATGTTGGGTGAAAGTTGAAAGTGGTTTTTGATTAAAAACTTTTCTCATTGGAAATTCTGAGAAACTTGCCGTTTTATTAGCTTTTCCATTATAAGTACAACAGTCTGGTTTTAAGAAGTGCAGTGCCCAAGGGGTTGTAAATATGGTATACATAAGAGGGCATTATATTATGACATGATATACGAAGAGTTTGGACATCTGGATAACTACGAGGAGGAATTGTATAGGAGCTGGTCATGGATGCTTTCACCAGTCAGTAATACATTTAATGGGTTTCAAAACAAAAAACAATGGGCTGTCTATAGCTTCTAGACAGATAATGGACATTTCGCGTCAAAGAAGGTTACACAAATAGATCTCAAAGAAGGTGATTAAAGGGTTTTATACGTATATCGATTAATCAACGAGGCCTGACTGGCTGACGCTAATGCCTGGCTTACAGAGGGATACGTTTTATATCGAGTCAAAATTGAAGAATTAGTTGTAATCTGTAAATACTAATTAAGTAGAGTTTCATGAGATTAGAATGGCTGTATCCTTATTAAGCGTCAAATTTTCGGCAGGCTGTTGCGTTCGATGAAAATCAGGGAATATGAGACTGCCCTGCATGTAATAATTCCCAGAGGGTGTCGTTAAGCTGGTATGAATTTGGTTATGACTCTAATATGCATAATATTTGACGTTAAACCTCATCCAGATCACATTTCAACAGGAAATCACCTATTTAGTCTTACGTTCCATTAATCTTGGCCCACATATTTACCTACATCTTAAGAACACAATAAGCGTTCACTTACAGGCCTGCGGTTCCACATAATCCGGATTTGACATTATTGGTAGTGTTTTTTCTTAAATTCTGTGCACCACAATGGCACTGCACTGCAATTAATTCACGTATGTAATAATTGAGCAGTGATATCAAATATTTGCTACGTTTTCTATCCAATATTTCCCTCTAAACAATGTGTGGTATCACTATTCACAGTGTTGTCATTATCTCCGGTTGGATGTCTGCACCACATTATTTGGTTTCTCATGGTTGACTAAATATTAAAATCGCAATTGTAAATATTAATGTCACTTTATATCTTAATGATATTTTTGACACAATTATATTGGTTTCTGGGAGATTTGCATGTATGTATTATCGGAAGCAACAGTTGACCGTTGATAACGGGGGTTGAAGTGAGATTTGTTGGATAAAGAAAGGAGGCGTTCTCTGGGCGAAGGAAAACACAGCACTGACGAGGACGGAAGGAGACAATGATTTCCTAACTAGAATCCTAATTCCTTCTTTCTCCTTGGAAGCAGATTCCCCACTTGGGAAAAAGCAGATCCTCCGAATCGGGTCGTGACAAGACACAGACGCAACAACTGCATCGCTCCTGCTTTTCGTGCAGATATGTTCGTATCGCCACATCACTTGGCATATCCACCAACTAACCATGAGACTCGGAGGCTACAAATTTCTAAGAACGTGGTGCTTATGATGGTACGGCTTCTTTTATTTTATGCAACCATTTAATTTCCGTATTTGGCCACCCTGGAGAAGACCTCATTACATTATTATTATGCGTCGATTCTGAAAAGAAGAAGAAGCCCTTGAGCATGTCAGGAAGCTGACGTGTGTGTCCTGTCAACAAGCGTCTACTTAGCTGCTCCCCTATGGTGATTTTTGGCTCATGGGGACTTTACAGACACGGGGAATAAGCCAGGCTACGCATCAGAGTTGAGTTGGTGACGATTGTAAAAAATAGGTTAACAGAATTGGAGAAGTAAATAGCTTCTTCAATTGAATTGGGTGTCAGTGTCATGTCCATGAAAGGCTGGAAATTGACATGTCAGACGACTTAAACTCATTCATTCTTTATTATTCGACGATCTATAAATTTTCCTACTCAACAAGACAGGGACCTAATCCTTCCTAAGTAGTTGGGGTCGGGGTCGTCTTATATGTTGACCAAGTTTCTTAAATGAAATACCATTATTTTTCTTAGTGAGGCAAATACCTAACAACGAAAAAAATTACTAAGTATGCATTTGACCCACCCCAAAAAAGTGACCATCTGCGATATCTCAGTCATTTCTCAACCGATTTTGATCAAATTTTGCACCGATTATTGTTACATAATATAGAAATGGGATCTGATCCGACTAAGCGATTACGTGATCTTGACCGGAATTATGGGCAAAAATGTAGCCTTAGAAACACATTTGTAATTATTGCTAGTTACTAGCAAACGTTATCAACAGTTTGATACCCACGAATTGTAGGGCAGTTTATCCCGAAAATTTTAAGTATGAATATATCAAAATCCGTTAAGAATTGGCTTAGTTATTCCAATTTGAAGTTCAGAAATTCCTGCTCGTGCTACGAATCATTGCCATTGACAACGACGCAAGACTAATAAATTGAAAACAAATTACATTCAAAACTGTAAACAGCACAACTAATCGCTTCTGTAACATGCTTGGTAAATTGCGTGAAATTGTTGTTGTTGGTATTGCACCTCCAGATCAGGTCTTTTGGTGTTTAGTAATCTAGGCCGGACATTTTGACCAAAATGATATAAATCGGTTAAGAAATAACGGATTTATTCAATTTTAAACACCCAGCATTTAATAAAATTATTCCGCATCAAACTACTGAAAAGGGGTAGTGCAATGCAGTCATCCAATGGACAATCTAATTACCCAATTAAAAGTTATAAATAAACAAGGTCCCTAAAAAGGGGAAATCTTAGTGAGGGAGTGCAATCACAACTAATAAATAAAATTAGATTGGAGAATTTTTGCATCACCGCTCTCGGTACCATTTTTACTGGAAGAATTAATTTAAATAGAACACTTGCTCCCTCGAAAGGTTCGATGATTTTGCATAGAGTAGCCAAATTAATATATGAAGTTGAAATTTGTATATTTTTTTAAACAAATACGTAGCTCATAATTATTTGGTCATTAAATCTTACATATCTACCTCAGTTAATTTAACCCACTTCTCGTTCACTACACAGTAAAAATGTATTCCTTCCTCAATTTATTCAATAAAACTAAGAATTCATGCGTATGCAAAGAAAAATTTATACTGCATCCAGTAAGAATGGAACCGAGAGCGGTGATGCAAAAATTCTCCAATCTAATTTTATTTATTAGTTGTGATTGCACTCCCTCACTAAGATTTCCCCTTTTTAGGGACCTTGTTTATACTTGATAAGCATGTAGTTAAACGAATAAAGTGCAGGAAAATGCGAAAAGTGACGCACGCACTGGTTTTCTAAATTGAAATGTGTAATAAACATAAACCTTAATGTGAAAGTAGAGGTTGTTTTGTAAATGCTAATTGTATTTACTTGCATAAAATGAAATAGAATACACTTTCTGACTTTCGGTTGGCCACCCATTAAACTTAATTAGCAGTTCGTAATAGTTTTTGTGTTGGCCATGGTCAGATGTATGTATGACATATGACGGTTTCATGCT
Organism: Folsomia candida; assembly: GCF_002217175.1. Classification (NCBI taxonomy): domain Eukaryota; kingdom Metazoa; phylum Arthropoda; class Collembola; order Entomobryomorpha; family Isotomidae; genus Folsomia; species Folsomia candida. The sequence continues at coordinate 154,428 of NW_019091255.1, read as the reverse complement.
GATTTTTATGGCTTTTACTTAGAACTTGCTCATCTAAATAATTGCATATGTGCTTAACATTACTTGATTTTTAAGGGTATAAATAGGTTATGGTTGTCCCGTTCAGTTAGTCCTAACCACCTTCATTTTTTGGATATAGGTCGTGGAAATCTATACATAAGTGCTTTAAAAACCATGTCGAAAAAACTGCTCTTTACAATCATTGTGCTCACCATTTGCCTATTAACTTTACCTGACTTGGGCAACTGTCAGGTTTTCGGAGAGGTAAAATTTCTGTCTCAAATATTGTCGTACTTTTTTCTCGCATAAGTAGCATACCTGAGCTGATAACAGCAGATAAAGTAATAGAAGTATAGATTGCATTGCATACTTAATTTAATTTACAGTAATCAGAATTTCTTCAGATTAGATTACATAGGTTTTCTGCAGATTACAGATTAATAATCAGATTATCCATGGGTGAATAACTTTGTAATTTGTAATCTCCCCAAATTTATGATAAATAAGTGACTAATTATTCATACATAAATATTTCTGGCATTTTTTTCTTGCAGTGTCTTCCTGATGGGTTTGCCTGTAATCCTGGCTTAACTGGTTGCTGTTCTGGTACTTGTGTCGTAATAAATGGTCAAATTGAAGGTATATGTCAAGATGTGGATGACAAATAAGGATGTAAATAAGCTTTCTAAACGAAGTTGTTTTTGTTATTGTTGATTATTTTGTAAATTTGTGTCAAATAAATGATTTTCAAAGAATTTCCAGCTTAAAGATTTAGAGTTTCTTCATACATTAGAGCATTACAATGGTAAACCTCCGCATTCTTTGATCAGTGCAGGTAAGATTGGTCGGTCTCCAGCATCGGTGGGATTGGTTTCAACTGCGGTCACAAACTCATAACCCTCAATAACCTAAAATTGAAACCAAAAACGTTCAGGTTTGATGGGGGATGAATAATTTATCAGTCTACCAGACTAGAACGTTACCTTGCCAAAAGCTACATGTGCTCCGTTCAACCATGGGGTGGGCACCGTTGTGATGAAGAATTGGCAGCCATTCGTATCTTTAACACGATATGCACGATGTAATGAAAGGAAATCGGTACTATTATGATCGGTAATTATTATGATTTAATGACTTACTTGGTCCCGAGTTAGCCATGCTAAGGAGTCAAAGGTAAATATCATGTAAAGCGTTAAAAATAGCGTATTAATTAATATGCATATGCAACTTGTATGTATCACCTTAAATATGAAGGACCGGAATGCTGTACAATGAAATTCTCGTCATTAAATCGAGGTCCATAGATGCTAAAAATGACAGTTAGGAGTCAGAATAAATTTATATGATGCCAGTCAAGTCAGTAAAAATGACCGCACAATTCTCTGTGTGTAACTAAAAGAACTCATCGTTAGGATATTTACCTAATTCCTCCGGTCCCGTCATGATTTACTATGTCTCCGCCTATCGAATATTTATTATTCGATTAACAAATGTCCTTAATAGTTTAACGATGTAATAAATACCATATTATTTATGCACATACCTTGAATCATGAATGATCGAATAACCCGATGAAATTTTGTCCCATTGTAACTCATCCCTTGAATCCCTTGTTTGCAAATGGCCGCAAAATTCGCCACCGTGTACGGCACAGTTTTTCCAAATAGTCCAATCACAATCCTCCCCACATCTTCACCTCCGATCGTCACGTCGAAATAAACTTTCTCCGTTACTTCTTCCGGATTGTCTTGCTGAATCTCTAGCTCAACTTTGGATGCCCATACGACAGCCGCAGCGATTATCGCGAAAAGCAAAACGATTGCGAAATATTTGGTATTCATTTTTTCAGAAGGATTTTTTGCAAATGTAGGGTTTCGCTATACCGAATACGAATTTTGAAGTGAATCGTGATGTAGCCTCATTCAATCAAATTTATCGATATTTGTATACAATGAAGCAGATAGGAAATCACTATCACGGAGAAAAAGATATGATTGAAATTGATTGAATATAATCCTTTATCAGGCCAGACTTTGTATGATTTTGTATTGAATTTGCACGCTTTGAAAGCCATATACATATGGAAAATCTGTTTATTTGTACGTATTTTACACACATATCACCCAAATTATTACGTCAATACCATGTATATAATTATGCCCGTACATTTACTCCTGCTTCCAATTTAAATTAATTTCATCCAAGTCACATTCACGCAAAAGTTGTTCAAGCTCACTTTTCAAGTGACCCATCAAACGGTCCATCTCATCTTGATCGTGAAATAGAGCAGGATGACCGAAAAGACTGAAATCACATTTTGTGCTGTGAGTAGATGAGCATCCCAAAATTACTGTCAACCACAAAATATTATGCACGACTGAAAATGACGTAAAGTTAATTGGATGACATCCATTCGGCGTATATTACCTGCTTGAGGAAAGGAGTCCTTCATTACTGGGGCATGAAACACATTTATGACCTTGCAACCCATCAAAGTATACTCGACCTCGGACTGCAGCATGCAAGACATGCTCGCCCGGTACCTGTTTAGATGGTCCAAAAACCACATCATTAAAGTCCTGTGAACCACACCACTCTAATTTAAAACGAGACCTGAATAGGCTCAAGTTGGAGAATGACATGGAATAGTTGAGGAATGCTGGAAATAACCAGGGCAGCCAGGCCACATATTTCCATACTAAATAAGGTCCTTGCTGCCCCGTCATTTTATTAAAAGAGTCGTTTGACGCTAAGACCTGTAAAGGTAAATAAATTTGTAGTTCAGTTTGATGTGTGGAAAGCCAGTGACCGCGGAAGCTGTGGGGACATTAGCATTGTAGGATAGGGAAGGGAGGGGCTTATATAACACGGACAGATGATGGGACATCGAATAACCGTGGGGACATTGTCCCTCTGTCCTCACCCTTCCGCGGCCTCTGTGGAAATCCATACTCTTTTCAAAGCGCTATTTTCCCTAAACGGAATCTTCACGGTTCCTCCACTCCAGTGATTTGTTAATTTATTCCTTGGATGGTTTGGGACGGGAAATGATGTGCTGAGCAGCGTCTCCTTCATGTCAATGTCAGCCAATGCTCTGCTGAGTGCCCCCACTTGGAGAGAGTACACGATCGATGGGAACTTTAGGTTCAGTTTTCTCCGAATCATTTTAAGAGGTTGAAGGTCCACTGAGGCAAGAGCGATAGGTAACACGGCCTCCTCGGTCAATTTGGGGAGGTCAGTTGGAAATCCGTCCTTGAACCAGAAGTGACGAAGGAGATACTTTATGGCCACGAGGGGAAGAGAAAATACGAGTTGGATCTAATTGAAATTATGTAAAAAGTATGTATTATTTCTGAACATCTAGCATAGTCTCAATCTGCCTCACTGTTTCAATCCTGGAGAAGTTTTCCTCTTTAGCACCCAGTTTCATTGGTTGATTGTTGCACATTGTGTCCAAAATATGTACGAAAGAGTAGCCATCCATAAGGGCGTGGTGACCTTTGAAACCCACCCAAGACTCGTCACTGGTGGGTGAAACTGCGACCAACATTTGCCAGAGAGGTTTACCTTCGACATATTTTTCTTGAAACCAGGCAGAGAATTCTTTCTTTATATCTGTGAGATTCTCCTCCTTGTAAATGAAGTGGTCCTCCCACCTCGGCAATGTAAAATCCTCAACAATCCTCCGTTTGTAGAGATATCCACACCGCTTGACGATGTCACAATACAAATTTTCATATCGATCCAGATTTCCCTAAATATTTTATGTGAAAAATAATACAATTATACTAGGATACAATTTTAATAAACCGTAGTAACGTTATACGTAGCTCACCCTGCCATAATGATTTGATATAACTTTGCACCAAAGGTGCTGAATAAGCCGACAGAATAGATTATAACTCATAGATTCTTGCACCAATGGTGCAATATAAACGGAAAATATATTACAAAAATCCGGAATTAGTTTGCACCACTAGTGCAACATTAGCGACCAACGGTATTCATAGTTTTGAAAACTTTGAAAAAATGGTATGGTTCTTTCTCCCAACATTCTGCATCATTGGTGCGTAGGGCACCCTTCCCCAATTATTTATATAAAATTTATATATTTTAGCTTCAATGGTGCAGAAAAATGGAACAAATAGAACAAAATTCTGACTTGATTTTTGGGGGGAAATAGATGGTTCAATTGTTACGCATCAATTTTAGTAACCAATTGCTCGGTACTAATGGTGCTACTTATTCCAAAATAATAGTCCTATCTCGATCTATTTGCTGAATTAACTTGCACCATCTGCGTCAACGATGGTTCGATACCAAAGGTGCAAGTAAGTTAATCAATAATGGACAAGGGGATTTTTAATTAGCATCAATTGATGCAAAAAACTCGTGAAAACACAGACGGACAGACGGACAAGAGGAATTCAATAGCTCCCGTGCTACGCAGGGTGAGCTAATAATGTTTCATTACTTATTACCGTTTGAAGAAATAGTTTGAAAAACTGTTCCCTAATGCTCACAAAATCTAATTTTCCATCCACTTTGATAATTAGTCCACCATTTGCAATGGGCTGCTTGTCTGGTGCTTCTCTGATAAGTAAGATATCATTTGGACTTAACGGAGTCAATGAAGACTCTCTTCTTTGTACAGCATAATTAATTGTACACCGAATACAAAACCCAATTAATAGTGGAACTGTATAAACACAAACGAGCACAATCCACAAAACACAGTTGGCCAAAAACGATAACAATTTTGAAATAAATCTGGAACACTGAACCATAATTGGATTTAAATATTTAACTGTTAAATCTGCCTAGCTGAATCAACCCTTTAGGTTTCTGCAATACAATACAATGAGATCTTCTAATTGAAAAATCAAACACGATGAAAGTTGGCTATCAAGTCACAGATCAAGATCTTAACACGCACTTACTTAGCACTTTAAACGGTCAAGCGTCTTGTATATTAAAATCTTGCATGTTAATTTTAATATCAGATGAATCTATACTGAAGAGAGCGTCACAAAGAAGCTCTTAATTATTGGCGAGCAAGGAGTGTAGCTGGTTGTTTTATAATTTGCGATGTAACAATTAAATTAAATTTACTACCACCTTTGTATCTATCAATGTGAGATGCTCAACAATCGTCTATATAACATGTTGGATTGTTTTAGAAGTGGTACTAATTCGGCATTTAATAAAAACGCATGTCCCCTTTTTTGCTGGGTACATTTTTCTTTAGCATCCATTATTGGTGCTATTAATTTGGCATAGAATTTGCACCCTGTAGATCAACAGGGGAGATTTTAATTTTATACAGATTTTTGCACATGGACGAATTTTTGTACCTATTTAGTTGCTACGATAGCAGCCACTAAACGAGACTTGAGAAATTCGCAAAATAGGTAAAATTCATGCAAAGTCTACATATTTATAAATAGTAGTCTACAAAAATTCCTAATTTATTTTTTTTTTAAAACTCATTATCCACCACCAATTGGAGAAATATGACGGAAAAAGTAACGATCGCCTCTCAATTAACCAAATCAAGAGGGGACTCGAACCTTCCTACCAGTGAAAATGCCAGAAACCCGACCCCATTGCCAGTCCCAAATAAAGAACCTACCCCCTCAATCGAAACGTCTGCCTCGACTTCAACTTATCCATCCGTTTCCGTTTCTTCATCAACTTTTGGCACCACGACAGCTTATTCGAAATTGGACATCTCTGAAAGATCAGACTCGTACGACTATCCCGTACTACCTCCCGTTCAGATAGTACATCTTTCAGCACAGAATCGTAAAATTGTTGCCACAAATATCAGACATTTCCTCGTCCTGTTTTGGATTTTATTATTTGCATCATCAGTACATACATATGATAAATCAAAGTTAATTATGTTAAAAATTATTTTTGGGATAAACAGCGATTATAAATTTTCTCCAGATTCTGATGTTCACATACCTGTCGGTAGGACAAAGGGTAATCCAAGACTTCCCTTTGTTCAGTTCGCTAGAAATGATGTCCTTTCTTCCAGCATCGATTATGATCTCATGCATTCTTTCACTAGGACATATTCTCATAACGCATTTCAGAGTGGATAAGATGGGGTCAAAAATTGTACGTCGAATCGTAAGTGTTTTTTGCATACAGAAGTAAAATGTGAGTACGAGATACAATTCTCAGTAATTCTCGCGTCAATTTGTTCAGTACTTGGCGTCTTGCGTGGTGATGTTGCTTCATTACGTGGCCATGTCTGCTGCCACCGGGACGGAAATGTATCTCAAGTTATCAAGTCTTGAGGAGATTATGATGGCAAATTTAAATAAATCAATTAAAGAAGATATGATGACACAAGAGTTTCATAGCACTCAGAGAAAGGTGTGCCAATAATTTGAGATATTTATTCAAACAAACTACAAATAGTCGAAGTCATCATCACTTATCATTTGACAAATTATTTTACGCAGAGACGCTGTTGTGGGGTGCATGGTCCGCAGGATTGGAAATTGCTAAACAATAATGACTGGTGGCCTGTACTGCAATCATTTAACCCGTCTTCGTGTTGCCAACAAGAAGAGAATTCAGAAAATGTAATTCACGGCCACGTTTTTTTCAGATTTTTAATTTATTTGAATTTTCTATCCTATAAGGAAATTAGTCTGTGTACGTCTGACACAGTTTGGCCAACTGGTTGCTACGAGGTAGAACGCGGTTGGATTATCTGGTATTGTGGGTGGTATATTGTATTGCTGGGAATTGGATGTGTCCTCAATGTAAGTGTTAGTTTAGACATATTTATTTTAATGGTTTAAAATTAATGATTCATATACACGATTCAGGTCTTGTTGCACCTTCAAATACATCGGCTGATCAGTTATTGCAAAATATACAGGTTGTACACACATGTACGAAATTATAGATTAGTATTGAGCCAGCTACTAACATTTGATATTTTAAAATTAGGCCACATTGGATATACCCAGACAAACCTAGACAATCAAGCAAAACTACAAACGAAGCCTCAATTGATTAGTAGTTGTGTAGCTGTAAAGATGTACATTTACGTCCACAATGTGATTAAAAGGCAAACAATTTGCCTGAATTGGTAAAACGTCCTGTAATTATTGAATACACCCCATCATAAATAATGTATGTAATAAATATGTACATACGTCTCATGCCAATTGTACCGAATGCAACGTAGTTTCATGATTTATAGGTTTCCCAATTTCCAACCAAACGTAACGCACATGTTTACTTTGTCCAATGTATGAAATTCTGAAACAACGTATCTATTTATTTAACTACAGCTTCCGTGAAAAGTTATTGAGGAAGACTGGGAAAATATCATCAAAACAGATTGATTTCAATGATTAGAACCACATCCACAAATGTCAAGGATATTGGATAAAGCGATCATGTTTACTCTTTGACACCGCATTCCATGTATCACATGCAACAATCTTCAGTGCCAATTAACCCATTCCTCTCTGTTGACATCTGATAATTACAGTATTCTAAAATCCGTCATGTATTTATCGCATTTCAGTCGCGTTTCAATTATCCATCTGGAAACAACCTTGATGAAGTAAAGTGAGAAACGGTAAAGAAATTAGGAATTTGCTTGCAGTCATCAAACAGTAATAAAATATTTCTCGCGAGTAAAATCCATGAGTTTATTGAACATAAATAAATAAATGCATTCTGAACTAAATGGTATAACATACACAGCATGTAGTTTGAAGCTTAATTTTTAATGAAAACATTTTATGGGACCACCAAACCCGGATGCTAATTTTGCACTGCCACCTCCACCTCCACCACTAATACTATGAGCACAATGCCTTGAATGAGAATGATGATTATCATGATGAGTCCTCTTATTACTACCGCCACCACTACTGCTCGCATAACACGAGGAGCACCGTTTGTTAATTAATAGTTTCGGATTAAACCTGACACTAAATCCTGAGGGGGGATTATGAATCCTCTTCATAATCCGGAGTTCCATTTCTGCCCGTGCAGCTTTTTTCGCAAAAGTATCCGGAGCCAGTTTCTCTTTAAGCTTGTTCCTCAATTCTGCCGCATGATGCGCTCTTATCCTCGAAATCTGAACTTTTCTGTCCTTGTCCTGCTTCACCCTCGCAGTTTTGCACTCTTTCGATTGAATCGTGGCCTTCAAAAGACCTCTCCTCTGCTCCTCCAACTCTTGCACGCGCCGTAGCATTTCCGAGCTGCGTTCCTCTCGCAAAATGCGATCACTTGCGACACGAATCCGCCTCCGGTGGATTTCCTGATTATATTTAATTTCCGCCCGTTTTTGTGCCTCCATATGGAGCTCCAATACTTTTTTGTGCCATTCTTCCAGACCTTTGAGCAAGTCGGAATGAATGGATTGGACTTTTTCCATGGCTTTTTGTTTGTTCCCGGACCCTTCGGAGAGAGCTTGGTCTCGGAGGCGGATGCGATTCAAGTAATTCATACGAGCTCGATGTTCTTTTTCTTCGATTTGAATTTTTAGCTCTTCAACAGATTCGCGAGTCTTTTGTTCCAGTTGTTCCAGTTTTAGGGTGCGTTTTATGTCCTCCATTCGGTTCATTTCTGACACGTGCTATGTGTGCATATCAATTTGGTCAAGTTTCATTTAACAAATTATTTTTTAAATATGTTTTCCTTCATGGAATTATTTCGAATACAACGAAATGAACAATTTACCCGGAAATAGTCTCTTTCTCTCAGTCTTTTCCGGGTATCAGCCTCTTCCATCTGCCGTTGTAGTTTGTCCTTAAGAATTTGTCGGTGTGTCCTATCTTCCTCCACCAGTTTCTCGATTGCTTTCCCCACTTCCAATTGTCTCAAAGCCTCACGCTTCTGCTTTTCTAGCAAACTTTTCTTCTACATTGATATGTAAAAAAAACAACCTGCTGCATTTCTCTCAAAAATCATAAACAATTAAATTTTCATACCTTTTTATAGTTCATCTCCTCCAAATATCTCTGCACTTTTCGATCCCTTTCTTCTATATAGAGCATCAAGTTGCTGCGACTTTGCAGAGATTTGTCTTGTATGTCCAAGTATCGCTTGGTGTTTTCCAAGTTCTCATAATGCCTCTTTTCGGCCAATTTGTCTTGCCAATTTTGCATCAGTAGTTGATTCTCCTGAAATGCATAAGCATTTCTTTTAAAACAAAAACCCGTATGTAAGCATAAATACAAAATAAGTAATATATATAACTTACGGTCCATCTCTGCACGCGTTCTTTCTCCAGTAATTTTCTCATCTCTTGAGATTTTTTCTCCCACTCCATTTCCTTTCCTTTCTTCAATATGAGACATTCCATAATTTTTCTGTCTTCAAACGACAAGTCGGGAGAATCTAGAATGTCACTGTACCTGATCCATACATAAAACACACAAAATTTAAAAATTACCACTGCAAAAATCCAATGAAATTTCCGAAATTTTAATTCTCCAAAACTTACTGCTTTAAATACCCTGCAAGCACGTTGCGATCCGTAATTTCCCAATTGCACGGACAATGACTTCTCGGGCTTGAAGCAATCTTCCTAAAGTCCAGATTGGATTTTGACGTAAGATCGGGCACACTTCTACTCGAGGCATAGTACGGATTGTCAATTAGCAAAGTGTGACCTCCATGCTCATCCGTGGCGGACTCGGTATCGGACGTTTGATGAAACACGAGCCTCCTCCCACTGCTGCTCCTGCTTTGTGCTCTTGGAGACAACGGGGTCAGACTGGACTTCAAGTTATTTCTCTTAAAATTAACACCATAAAGATTTGGTTGGGACCCCGTCTGCTTGTTTCTGGATGGGGCGGAAGCATATCTCCGCGCGACGGGAGAAGATGAGCGGTTATTGTTCACATTTTTATTATTCTTTAGAACACCGGCGGAACGAATGTTGCTCCGAACACTGGACCGGATAAGCTGCTGCTTATCTTTATTATTCCGCTGTTGCTGTTGAGAATTTGGTCGTTCGTGTCGTGGAGGATCGTCTGTCGTGGAAGAAGATTCTTCAAACACTTGAGAAACTGCCATGGTGTAGCCGTGTCTTATAAGTTCTCGTTGTTCTCGACACTTCAGTAACAACTCTGAAATTAAGATACGGAGTAATTATGTAAGAATAATCTAGAAATAATTTGATTTGCATACGTAGAAAATTACATGTGTCGGAAGCACATTATTATGCAAAGTAGTAGCGGATGTGTGTAATTACCTTGTCTTTTAGTCTCATTTTCCTCGTAAATCCTGTAGATTTCTGATAAAGGAAGATCACACAAAGCTTCTTCATACTCTTCCAAACTTCGGTAAACTAGTTCAATTGGCTAAACACGAAACGAGAAAACTTTAGTTCCGCATGATGCAAATCTGCAGAAGAAAACGTAGTATGCACGGTCTTATATTCTTACTTGAACACCGAGAACAGCACAGGCTTTCAGAGACCTCGGACTGGTCAGGATGTACGGCGTATCTCGTGAGTAATCAGTCTCAAAATTGTCCAAATTGAGACTCATTTGCAAAATTACAGAGTATCCGATCCAGTCTTGAAAGGACTCGAGTTTGACAAGATTTCACACTGTTTGACAAGTTTGACCTTAAGAAAGTACAATGGAGAGGAGTGGAACCGCTCCAATTAGGTATACTCGCAGGTTAGAGGCTAATTACGGGCTGATATTTTTGTGCGTATTTACATATATCCAACACAGAACATTTTGGTGAAATGCACAATTTCCATACAAGTTTACGCCAAGGGTTTCACTATATCCCGTGTCTAGTCTACTATCTAAACCTTAATACAAACTTGATCCTCGTGTGAACACAATTGAGGACAAAATTGAACTATCTTCTTGGCACAATGTATAAATATACTTATACCAAAACTATTCAATTATGTATCCGAAATACATATATACACACGTCCTTCACTCACATGACCTTATAAATATGAACCTACGATGCCGTGATCCGACGTGATTCAAGATTTATTCCCAAGGTTTAAGTGAAAGCAAATATCTAACTAAACTGACAATCTATTCCCAACTTTCTTTTTATAACTGTGAGCAGAGCACAAACACAACATCCTACGCTACGCTACTCTCTCTCTCTTTGTGCCAACTTGGAAGAGAACAATGTGTCACGAATTTGACCAAAGGATGATTTTTGTGGGACAGGATTTATGCGAGGAAATGACTTTGCAGAGAAGAATGAAAGTTTTTCGTAGGCAAATCAGAAATCGGAGAATGGCACGATCAGTTCGGTTGTTGCTGGAGTCGCAGCGTGGTAGTGGTACTGACATGACATGAAATGAAGTAAAAGCTGAATAGCAACGGGTAAATAATAAGACTGATCGATTTCACTAAAAATGAGTTGGTTGGCAGGCTGCAGGTGGTACATATTACGCAGACTTGGCAATGTCCATACCTTGGATACATCCGGGTATCAAATGCGGCCAGGAGGGAGAAATACCCGATTTACTTATACACAAGCGTACTTCCTGCTTCATTTCTTTTATTAGATGGGAACTTAACTACGCTTATTTCCACCTGGTCGTAGTCGTCGTAGGTGAGTTGAGTTTGTTGGACTTGAAATGCAGGAAGTCATTTACTATTCTGCACAAGACAATATCAAGGATGGACAGTGTTGTCGTTGATGAAGTGAAACTAAAGCTATTGACCCGGGTGGCGAATATGTATGGCATATGTACACATGCAAAATATTATCATTCCATCGTGTCGTCCAGGTGTACAAAGACCATTTATGTTTGCTCTTTCGGTTAGTGACTATGTAATATTGAACAATTTCTGAGGTAGACAATGACACGGGTCTATTTATATGGATGTGTTGCATAAACTGGATTCATGGTATTTTTGGCATGGTTGATGTTGAAAGTTGAAAAATGGCACATATTACATTATGTGTTAAAAAGATGCAAGTATTTATGACATTCAGGATTGTCATTGTATATAAATTAGAAAGTGAAATGACGGTAAATTATTATTTATTTTTTCTCTGGGTCATAACAATAATTAGCATTCAAGCTTGATTCCCTCTGCTCTGAATGAATAGTATTTGTGATTAAAATTCTAAAATAGTGTTTTTTGATTTGTACAAAAAATGAAAAATAAAAATAAATTGGATATTTTATTATGTGTATTTTTATCCATTGTCGCAACACATGCAGAGTTCAGATTTTGTTACAAGGGACCACATCGAATGAGTGGTAAGTTGATTATGTATAAAGATTCCTGCATTATAACCAGTAAACAAAATGATATGGAAAGATACACTTGCAATAATTACATATTCACAGAATTGGATTGTCCTGGAGGTTTTTTTGCAAAAGAAAAATTGAACCTTACCTGCAAATATTTTGCACGAACAAAGAACGTGTCTACTGCAGGGTGAGAGCAATTAATTCTGGTATTAAAATTAAGAATCATGAAATTAAACCCTGTGCAATTTTCACAGCGCAAAATTTGTTGGGGACGTGTGTGATGCTGGTACAACGTATGAAATTGACGTTCTCAGTAATAATGAAGACGACTTGAGTAAATTTGGGGAGGTACAAATATACAAATTCACAATAGAAGTGGATATTAAATATTTTGATATTGGAGTAAAAGTACATTTCTTAGAACCTCCAACAAGTCATGTTTGATGTCAACGACGACCCTTTGGAGTCGGATACAGGAGGCAAATGTAAGAATTACTTAGGACTAGATATTAAATAAAATTACAAATTCTAATAGAAATCACTGCGTAAAATTCTACAATAATGGACAAACGCTAAATTCATATTGTATTCTGCATAATTTTGTTTACACAATTCTGCAGAAAATCTCTGGGTTTTATATATTCTGCAGAACTATAAATACATTCATATTCTGCATAGTTTTCTGCACAAATCGCTCTGCATAAAGTTTTTCTGTAGAAAATTAGGCCAAATTTCTGCACGAAAGCAATTTAAATTTTTACTGGATAATGTTCCCCTATTTTTTACACACTTGATGTATGTCATAGTTGACCCTGAAGATATTTGTCTGTCATCCTGTCTCGGAGAATGGGTTGACCCTGCTGCCGTCGAAGACGAACCGTTCATCGATGACGGCACCAATCCCAGCAGTATTAGCAACGTTTCACAAGTACAAGCTCTATAATTAAACAAGGCAATTTTCTTGGCCTTACTGGACGATGACGAAGAAGAGGATGGCGACGAGGAGTTGGACCAAATTCTTAGCGAACTTGGAAAAAGTAAAAGAAAGCGGAAACGAGATCCGTTAACGAATGATGTCGATGACGGAGAGCATCTCAGAGTTTTGAAACTTTTAGGTAACTTTGATTTGTTGACTTACTAATTAAAATTTTATTCCTAGATTTAACAGATTTTAAATTTTCAGCGAAATCAATGCGAATTACCGTGGCGGGGTGTACTCCATTTGTGGATGAAGAATTTTACCGACAAGTGCTCAAAGCATTTATTTACATGGCTTCTAAAAATGAGTCAGTTATTCAAGATGTTACCACCAATGAGTACAAAACTCTGAACATTGCACTCAATCGATGCCTACAAAAGCGTAATTTGGGATTTTACCTGAATGGCACGGTTTGTGATGGTAATACGATTATGACATAATTTGGGGATTGCGTACACACACATCAGACTAAATAATTGCACGCATTGTATTGTGTAATATCTAATATTACGAAATGATGCAAATGCATACGTGTTTGTAAATAATATCTGATATGCAAAGTATATGTAGCTTGTTCTTTTTTGTATTCTATCAGGATATCCAAAAGTAGATGGAATATATTACTTCAGATCGGAAGAGTACTGGAAGTACCGATTGACTGGTTACTCAGCTCGATGGCGGAGACATAACCCGTTCGTAGAAGCAGGATGGAATGCTGTCGAGTTTGTTCATGGCTACTGCTTCGAAACCTTTGTGGACAATATTATGGATTTACACACTTATGAAATGGCGTTGGAGGGCTTGTTCACTGCTATGGTTCTCAAGCATTGGTGAGTAATTAACTCGCTAAATTACTAATAGTAAAATGCAACGCGTCTTAAATGCCAATTTGAAACCTTTTTTTTCAAGGCAAGTTCCCGTAACTTTAAAGCAAGACATATTTTGGAATAATGTCCTAAACACGAAAGACATTCAACAAACTATGAGAAGTTTGGACGCTTGTGTGATCGGTGGCACCAAAATGTCTCCATTTACTAAACGCTTAGATCGACCTTATGTTGGACAGTGAGTGAATATATGTAACCACATTTTGAATATGCCAATGTAATAATTTTGAATGCTGTTGTTATTTGCACATAATTTCAGGGAGGCCTCAGAGAATCCAAAACCCGACACGTCGACCAGCACAGTAGACTCGGGGGCAGAATCATCATCAAATGATACACAGAAAGGGTGGACCAAAGGTATCGAGGCTTACTGGGAGTGGTACGAGTCGAAAGGAGGATTCAAAGAAATTTCGAAAAATTTTGGATTCTGTATCAACAATGCAAATCTTGTTGGGAACAAGGATGAAATGGAAGATCATGTTCAGTCGTACAAGGAGATTGCGTGCCCTGATGCACAACCAGAAAGTGGTGGCACTGCCGCCCCTCCAGCTGCACCACCACCACCTTCAGACGCTTGAATTAGTTCATTTTTTTATAGAATTAAAAATTTATTAACAAGTTACATATACTAAATATTTACTTTCGTGGAACCATGCACAAGTTGAAGGGCTCATAATTATTTAAAAATACACGGCCAGGTTTCATCTTCAATTTTGCTCCTTCCGTGTCCTCAAATCGGAAACTCTTCAATATGGATGCCATCGTCATTTGAATTTCTTCCTTGGCAAACCTCATCCCGATGCAGTTGTGGGGACCTTGGCCGAAAGAAAGGAACGCGTATTGGTTCATGCTTTCCTTGTTTTCTGGAAGAAATCGCTCCGGTTTCCATTCGTACGGTTCGGGAAAGTTTTTCTCGTCGAAATGTACAGCAAAGGCAGACACTGGAAAAAAGTGAAAATATCCAGAATATTAATCTTTGCGGACAATGTAGGCCAAGTGGGGGGCAAGCCTCACTATTAGTGCTTCGCTGCTTACGGGTTTGTTAAATTTCAAAGTAATTAAGAAACGCAAGGTGCAAGAAATATGCGCTCTCCAGCCACGCGCCGTATAGCGGCAGGGCATAGTTTCTTAGCGCCTTGCATTTCTTGCAGGTCAAAATAGCTACAAGAAACCACTTTCTTGCACTTATTTCTTGCAATTATCACCTTGAATTGCAGTATCCTTCTTCACAGTCAAACCGCTTGGTGCATGTGTCCAATCCTTCTGACAGACGCGTTCAATTCGGATCAATGCCGGGTTCATTCTGAGCGTCTCGTTCATGCAGGCGGTCAAATAGACCAATTCACTGAGGTGGTCATGCTCTATTTTACCGTTGTGTCGCTTATAAAAATCATCAACTTCTTGAATAAGCCTGTCCTGAATTTCTGGGTGCTGCGAGAGTCTGAACGCCATTAAGGTCAAAGTTTCTGCAGTGGTTTGGAAGCCGGCTAGCAAAAATATCATGGCCTGGCACATCGCAGTATTTTCGTCTATGCCCAACCGTTTGTACTCTGGATCGGTTTTGCACTTATCAATCATGTCATTCATCACGTCGACAAAGTCGTTTGCACGCTGTTTGCTTTGTCTTCGGGTGGAGAGGATGTTTTTCAATAAATCGCCAAAAAAGTCCATAACTTCTTTGGGGAAAAATGGCTGAAGGGTTGCCAAAAATGGGAACATTTCTACGTATAAAAAAATAAATGCGTAAAAACATGTGAACAGGAAAAGCATTTCATTTTGACCACTTACGGATCGCACTAAACATCCAGTTGGGCTCTACATCATCAAATGACATTTTTCTCACATAGTTGAAAAAAGGATCGTTTGGGTCATCTAAAACGTTGATCTTTGTCCCAAAAGCACATCGCGCTATCACATCGACAGTCAGCGCCGTGAAATCGCTAAACAATAAATATTTATAACTTAAACCATAATTTCTCATATTTTGAACTAAGTTTATTTGAACACATACGTTCTGAGGTCAGCCGTATAACGCGTGCCATCCGCCTTCTTAATCATCTTCTTCATCCAATCATCAATTGTCTCATGCATTTGATAACTCATACTCTTAATCTTTCCAGTTGTGAGTTGAGGGGAAAAATAGTTTCGAACGACCTTCCATTTATCATCTGAAGGGTGTACACCAAGTTATAATTAAACAAGTTACGCAACTCTGAGATAACAAAATATATACGTATTTAGAGATAAGCAACACACATGGCAGAATGTCCATCATATCGTTGATTAATTCGTGTCCAGTTTCAAAAATTCGCTTGTTTTGGAAATGGTCAAAGTCTTTTATGAAAATCAATCGAATAAGTTCTGGGTCGGTGATGTAGATATGTGGAGCCCTACAAAAAATAATGTATTAGAGGTTATATTGGTCACAAACGCAAACCATTTGTACACAGTGGCCTCGGAAGTCGTGGGGACATCTGGGGACATTAACATTGTAGGATAGGGGAGGGAGGGGTTTGTATAACATGGGCAGATGATGGGGACATGAAATAACCATGGGGGCATTGTCCCTCCGTCCTCACACTTCCGCGGCCACTGATTTTACATATGTATGAACCTTTACCTGCCTTCGTACATCTGCAAATAATAAGTATATGTTTGTGAAGTGGCTGTTTTTTATCAAAAATAGCTCGGATGGATGGATAATAGCTTACCCCATAAATAGGACCGTACATCTTGGCACGTCTCATGTCATCCTCACAACAAATACTTTTGTAAAAGAAGGGATCACTTCCTCCCACAAAATATGGCTGTATCACTGCTGGAAGGCCTTTTGTGCTCTCCAAAACTCCATAATTCCACCGAGTATAAATAATCGCTGTTGTGACCACCCCCACCAAAAGGGTAACAAACAGGTATCCTGCCCAGGTTAACAATTCCAAAATCATGATGGATGATAGCAATATGCACAACCAGTGTTCACGATCTGTTGAATTAGATTGAAGTCGAGTATCGTTTGATCTGTATTTATATACCAGCAAACTCTGTAACTCCAATCAAATTAGCGAAGAAAAAATCTGCCAGTCGACCCATTCAGAAGATTACTTATTATGCAGCATTTGGTCAGCCTCTATATGCACTTAAAACCAGTGTCCAGTGTTCACGTTCTGTTGAATTGGATTGGGAGGTTGTTCTTTATTTATGTACCAGCAAACATGCAACTCAAATCAAATCAGCGAAAGAAAAAATCTGCCAGTTGACCCATTCAGATAAAGTTGAAGGAGAAGGGCTCATTTTTGTAGTACTTCGAAAGGTCCAAATTAGGTCCTTCGAGAGTGAATCTCACGGATCAACAACATGTGAAATTAATCCCTCGTCAAGAAGACCCCAGAGGTCGAAACGTTGAAAAAAGGTCTAATTTAGACCCTTCGAAGTACTAAAAAAAGTGACCTTCCCCTTACACTTTATCCTATTGTTATCCTCTATCCTCGCTGCACATTTTTTCATATTATGTACATATACCATTTAGAAGATTACTTGCATATTAGCATTTGGTCAGCACAAGCCACTCATCCTCAGTTCGGTGTCACCTTGAAAATCTCAAGCGTCATTTTTTGTGTATAATGCTGCATGAGCCCAAAATCCTCTGGTTGTTTTTGCATGATACTGCTTACTGCAATTTTCTAAATAAGTGATGTTACTGGATATGTTTTGTATGTACATACATAAATTAAATACATATGTATGTATGTATATGCACAAGGTCATACACATTACTGTACGGATTCATATTCAATGTGATCAAGTAGCTAAATTGTGCTTTATGAAGATAAATTGAAAATAAATTAATAGAATATTCCTTCATTGTCCATTTAAATGAAAGTAAATTGTATTTAAAACGTGACGCAGGAGTGAAAGTGAAAAGATGCTTATCCCTGGAGATGGTGTAAACCGTCTAAATAAATTGTGAAATTTGTACTTTCTTTATAAAAATTGTGTTATATATTTTACATGTCTTTACTAACCTAACCTAACTATTTATCATGCATTTATTATAATTTTTCTGACGCATGCAACATTTCTAATAAATTTAACTAACACAATTTCATCTACATATGTACTTCATGCATCCATTGCATTTCCAATTGTTACATAATATACTTACCTACACGATAGAAAACCATGTTCAGTCTTAATTTGGGTGACGTCATTTAAATATAACTATATTTAATGTGTTAAACTAGATAACTTTATTTCAATTTGAATTTTATTATACCTTCCAAACGTCATTGATAACTAATCTTGTAACATTTCACATTTTACCAAGAAGCGTCAGCTACTTATTGTGATCGCTTCGTTTTTAGTGATATACATGTCAGGTTACTTTCTTTACCTTTTGTATATTTGCAGTCTTTCAATCATCCAAAGATTCTCTTTGAATTAAAAAAAATTGCACAAGTTGATCTCAGGAAAATTAAATAAATATCTAAATAGCCAGAACCAGTTCACTACTCTTTTTGTGAATATTTCGAGCAGGAATATTTTACAACTTTCATTTATTCTGCATGGATGATTGTTGAGTTGATAATTAAGTTCATTTGAGATTTCATCAAGTGAGATAATCAGTATGATTTATAATTTCTTTAAATTAATTTATAACCCAGTGTTTGGGTCCGGTTACTTGTTGGGCCAGGGCTCCTATGCCCGATAACTCTCTTCAGACTTACTCAATTAACTTAAAATATGGTGCTACACTTATTTATTGCATAAATTGTGAGATTAAGTTTAAAGATGTCCAAAAAATCCCTCGATAAAGGTTACCTTGTATAAACAACCATTTCTATTTTTGTTCACCTTATTTACATATTTCGTTTTACAAGATTCACAGAGAAAGATCCATAATTGTTGATAAACAAGCGTCCTGGTTTAATCTTTAACTCTGCTCCAGGACACTCTTCAAATTGGAAATGCTTAAATATTGAAGCCATCGTGAGCTGTATTTCTTCTTTGGCAAACCGAGTTCCGATGCAGTTGTGAGGCCCTTGTCCGAATGCGAGAAAAGCATAAGGATTTAACTTATCCTTGTTTTCTGGGAGAAATCTGTCCGGCTTAAATTTGTATGGCTCTGAGTAATATTTTTCGTCATAATGGACAGCAAAACAGGGAACTGCAAAATAAAGAACAGGATAAAGTGTGATTCTGGACATAGGTCAACGCCGCCGACAAATATTATTTCCTAGGGGCTGTTCTTAAATTACGTAACGCTTGAAGGGGGAGGGGGTTTAGGCCCCAATGATATCGTGCCTATGTACGCCATGTTAAAGGGGGGAGGGGGGGGGGTCGAGAAAATCAATTTTTAACGTTACGTAATTTAAGAACGGCCCCCTATGGAACGCCATGCCGCCAACGCCGTCGAAAAATTGGGCCTGACGCCACCGCAAAATTGGTCGTCGTTGACCTCTGATTCAGGAAACAATTTCTAGAATATGTATGCAGTTTTACCTTGAACGGTTACACCCTCTTTAATATGCAGCCCAGTTTTTTCACAAATCCAGTCCTTCTGACAAACCCTTTCAATTCGAATCAGTGGGGGATGCATCCTCAAAGTTTCGTTCATTACCGCATTGACGAACACCAATTCACGTACCGTCTCGTGCTCAATTTTTCCATCGTGGCGTTCCAAATACTCATCCACTTCTTTGATAAGTTTGGCCTGCACTTCTGGAAATTTGGCGAGATGAAACGCCATCAAGGACAGAGTCGTCGACGTAGTTTCGAATCCTGCCAAGAGGAAAATCATCGCTTGGCCCATGATAGTAGATTCCTTAATGTTCAATTGAATATATTCCGGATCTGTGGAACATTTTTCTATCATGTCATTCATAGCATCGACGAAATCATTAATTCTTTCGCGACCACTGTCCCTCCTCTGCTTCAATATCCCTTTGAGAAGGTCGTCAAAAAATTGCATAACTTCGGAAGAAACGAATGGCTCTAATGATGCGATAAATGGAAATGTAACTGAAATTAAAAATGATAAGTGTCGACTTATATCTAAGAATCAGCCAATAATTATGGTACATATATCATTCTTACAAGTCCCCGTGAACAAAATATTAGCATCACCATCATCAAAGGACAATTTTTTAACATTTTTTACAAAAATATTGTCTGGATCGTCAAAAGTGTTGATCGTGGTACCGAACGCGCATCGAGCTATGACATCAGTCGTCAGCGTGGTAAATGCGCTGCGATAATAACAAAAGTTAAATAATTTGAGCGAATAAACAACAAGTGAAAAAAATAATTGTCACAATAAGAACTGAATAGTAACAAATAATATGTATGTTTATTATTACTGCTTGGGCGTAAAGGTGTAATCTTCCTCATCCATTTTGGCCTTGAGTTTATCGACCCAGTTATTAATCGCTTCCAGCATTTGATAACTCATCGCTTTTATTTTGCCCGTTGTTAACTGCGGAGACAGATAAGTCCGTACCACTTTCCATTTGTCGTCTGAAATTCCAACCACAACAACAAAATCCAGTAATACATACAAAAATATAAAACAGATTCATGTGTATGTATGTCATCTTCACGCGTGTCATATCATGCAGTGGATATAATTTTAGAGGAGAGTATGACATACAAGGTAGGACATCCATCATCTCTGAAATCAGAGGGTGACCATAATCCAGAATCCGTTTGTCATAAAAATGGTCAAAATCCTTGATGAATATTGATCGAATTAAGTCGGGATCAGCAACAAATACTTGCGGGCTTCTTCCCTCGTACATCTGTGTTTGGATTAGTAATTAATAAAAAATATTTCAAAATTTATAATTATATTTTCAAAAAATAAAACTTACCCCAAAAACACGACCATGTTTCTGCACGCGTTTAATATCTTCTTCACAGCACACACTTTTATAGAAAAATGGGTCACTTCCTCCAATAAACCAGGGTTTGATAACAGCCGGCATTCCAATGGAATTTTCCAATGAGCCGTAATGCCATCGGGCGTAGATTATACTCGCGCTAATTACCACGATTAAAAGACTTGTTGAAAAATATGCTAACCAAGTTAAAAATTCGACCAACATTTTTAAAAAGACGCGAAATACAGAGACTTGGAAAGTTTGTAATGTATGAATTAAATCTTGAAATGAATGTCACACTTTAAGTGAAATCTTCATATATTCGGTTTACTCGGCTCTACAAATACATAAAACAAATACACACAGTTGCAGACACAAACATTATGCAAGTCCTTATCAATTAGAATTCCTTCATAACACTTAAGAAAAAAATTAAAAGTGTAGGAATCATTCATTCAAAGTGCGTCAATCCCGAAAGGTCAGGTCACTCCTGCTCCACAAATTATCACGGATTGCATAAGGTGACAATAAATCAAGTCGTCCATATCCACTTTTTTTTAGAAATTCTTTACATGTTTAATTACATTGTGCATATGTAAATATGTATGAGATAAGCGTTTACATAGTTTTTAATAATTTTCCAATTTATAATTTTATTTATTTGTGCCTTATCGGGATTATTGATAAA
Organism: Folsomia candida; assembly: GCF_002217175.1. NCBI lineage: Eukaryota > Metazoa > Arthropoda > Collembola > Entomobryomorpha > Isotomidae > Folsomia > Folsomia candida. The sequence goes on along the minus strand of NW_019091255.1, from coordinate 132,758 downwards.
TACAATGCAGGTAGATATCACACTCAGAATGTATGCATTAAAGTGATTATCATTTTTATTCATATTCCAACAGGATGTGACATCAAGTCTCAAGTGTGAACGGTGTTAACAGTATTAATCGAGTCCCCATTTATCACAACACGTGGATTTTAGATAATAATGTGCGTTTAATGTCTCTTTTAGCGTTTGATTCAATGGCAGGACTGGGTAATATCGGACATTTAGAGGACAAGAGCTTATTTAGTCGCAAGTCGGATATTGATACCATTTTGGTTTTACCAGTTATCAAATTCGTATGGATTCACATTTATGTAGCGAAATAGGAAATTTCTGGCATTTAGCTTTCCATTCGAATCCTGCAGATACATAAATTAGACAACTCGCATTAAGAAATCGATAAATTTTACTTATGCATATCACATCAATGTCGCACATGTAACAACAAGGCCGTATTGATTAAGAAATGAGCAGGGCAACTTATTAGCTAAAGCTCATTAACACATTGACGTCATTTCCACAGGAAAAGGGAAGATAAGCACATTCTGAGCATCCACAAACTGCATTATTAACTGATGAACCGAACCATTAAAGTTATAATTTTCTCACTCACAGACACCACGATCTGTGAGATGAGCTGTCAACAAGTTGACATGTTTAGTAATAAATCACTGAAAACAAAATCGTCTTCTTATTGATTACAGGACCAAAAAGAGCTGCAAATTGAACCTGCAGCGTGGGCTTGATTGACTAAAATAAAACTCCAGCGTTGAGACGGATTGGTTTGAAAATTGCAATCTGCTGCGTGTAAAACGTGGTTGTCGCTGTTGTTAAAAAATTAAATTAGTTTAATTTGTAATTCTGAAAATGTGTTGTAATGCAACTGACAATGGAGGTGTCCCAGCATATGCTCTCAGATTTTGATCAAATAAGTCTCAATCGATCACAAATTTAATTAATATGAAATTAGCTAAAGACACGATCTCCCAATGGACACGTTTGGCAGAGATATTTGCATCTAGAGAGGAGAAAACGGGTCCTCACGTTGACAAATTTTACACTTTCTAAATTTACTGCGCGTTTTCTCCTCATCAGATGCAAATATCTCTGCTAAAGCGTATTGGGAGATCGTGTATTTTGCAAATTTCATATTAATCAAATTTGTGATCGATTGACACTAGTTTGACCAAAATCTGAGAGCATACGCTGAGAGACCCCCATTGTTAGTACAATTTGACAATTTTACCCATCGCTTTGCAAGCACTTTTTATCCCCAGTGTCATAAATGGCATAATACTGCGTCATGTTTTTAACAACTGAGAAGAACTGGACATGAGTTGGGAAATAAATGATAAACTCTCCACGAAGCTGGGCATTCAAGTCCCTATCCAAAAGCTGAGAGTAGAATGATCTCAGCTTATATTTCCTTTTAACACCGAACGAATCGCCTGAGAAAATTTCATACATGCACAAAGTGAGGATTATTTCAGACGCATATGATAACGCACTTATTCCCGTGATAACCCACTGCTGGTCATGACTATTTGTACAATTTGACGAAATTGTGAGACCTCGTTTAAAAAGTTCCACCTTTTCGCTGCTAAGTATTGGTCCAACTGTGATACACTGAAACATCGTAATTATTACAAGAATGCCAATGAATAACCAGCAAAATTATGCATGTACCAAATCGTCTTGTGCATTTCGTATGAAATACGCTGCATGGTCCGCCAATCCCAAGGAAGGTGGAAACTCGGTGTAAAATATTAATATCAAAAATAGGACACTGTGAAAGGGTGTCACTTTAGTCATGTTATATTATTAAACTTATTTCAAGCTAAAATATATTTCAATAGAATACTCAACACACACTGCGGCGTCTATCTCATTTTAAAGCAATTGGAAGTATGAAATTTCAGTAATTTCATTATCGCATGTTGGCCCACTTAGCAAGTTTGAACACGAACCTATGTACATACATACCAAGACAGATAGATACATTATTATTTCACCCGTATATGTACATGCATATTATTATATGGCCACCACAACCTACAAAATATTGTCGATAGTACACATTCATTTACGACAAATTGAGACGACTATAATTACGTATTATTGCATATTTTCTATACTTTGTCCAATTTAGGAAAAGCTCTCATCGAAAATTTTTCGGCATCAATGCATGCATATTTCAACCGAAATTATTTGACCATGCGGGTGTAAGTAAACAAATAAATAAATATTTCCTGGTGACAAAGATTTCATAAATCGATATCAAAATTTCTCCGTCAGGTCTTTGCACTAATAAATTCATACCGTTGAAAATGAAAGGTCAAGCAACCCAATAGTTTAATTTTGGAAATAAATAAAGACGATTCCTCCATCCAGACATACATGCACCATTTACAATAAAATATTCATATTGTCCAGCAAAACTGATGACAGTCTACGTACGTATGAATGTATAACTTTCTCCGGTGCTGTATGAATGTACATACTTTCCCCACGTTGTCAATTTATTTGAGCTAATAATTGGCTCCACGCTTTCCACATGCATATTTACATACTATCCAAATTTCCTCGGTCTGATATTTCATTTTTCTAATCTGCATCAGGGTTCGGAAAACCCCGGGGTTTTTCTAGAAAAACCCAACCCCGCGGGTTTTTCCGGGGTTTTTGGGGTTTTTGTGGGTTTTTGGGTTTTTGTGGGTTTTTGTAGATTTTGGGGCAGGTTGAACCAAAATTCTTTAAATTATATATTAGATAAAAAGTAATTTAATATACGATTTTGACATGCAATTTTAGGCGTTATCATTGAGTTGGACTGTTAAATCGAAAATTCATATTTCGCATGCAAACTTGGAAATATGCAATAAAACTTGGAAATTCAAGTCGCACATGAAAATTCTCAAAATTTTATGATGAATCCGTCAATTTAATTAGCATTGATTTAAGTTGTAGTTTAAGGGATTTTGTTTCAATCTGTCCCAAAATCTTACAAAAACCCCGGAAAAACCCACAAAAACCCCATTAAGCATTAGGGTTTTTCCGGAGATTTGATACCCCAAAAACCCACAAAAACCCCAAAAACCCCAACCCACAAAAACCCGGGGTAGCGAACCCTGATCTGCATGCAGAAAATGGGACGTTCACTTGAACCCGGTTATTGCCCACGTACTCGTACTCGTACCTAACCGCTGTACACAACTTGTGTAACACAATTGTGCATGCAAACTTTGCATCACGTCAAAATTAAAAAAAGAAAACTTTTAAAGTAGATCCTTCGGCATTTGCTGAATGATTTCGGCACAGAAATTTTCTACCATTCCTACGCCCTTGTTTGTCTTGAGAAATGCATAACTGCTCCAGATTAATTTCTGTGTCACCACAAGAATCGTGTAAGCGTTCGATATTGGAAAACGTCAACAAAGTGCAATGGATTGGCAGCAATGCAGGCGTCGCTCAGTATCAGGCTTATCAATAAAGTGTCTTAAGAGGACTTTATTTGCATTGAATAATGAAGAGGTATTGATTCACACTTTTGTACCAAACCATTAAACGGTTATCGGTTAATTCTCCTTAGTTTTAGTGCAAGTTCTGAATAGGCTAGACTGTCAACTGCAAGTAATAAAACCCAGCATTGGGAAAATTACTTTATTAGATGAGTTTTCTCTCTGAAGTTGAACATGTAACTTTCACACTATGCTTTTGACCTGGAATTAATCCTTAGCGTCAAACAGTTCCTCCAGTTTCTAAGAAATTCTCTCTGCAAGTGTTTTTGATGTCAAATAATCAAGGACATTGTGTGGCAAGCCTGACCGAATTGGATTCTTAATATCACGACTTTGGTGGCACGATTCCACGAAAGGTATGCAATTAATTTCTTCAAAAAACTTGCGTGCAAATATTGTCGCTGTTACATAATTATTTAAACATTTAGCCGGAATGTTCCCAATCACATCGGCTCGTGGCATTATTCACATAATTTCCCTACTTTCTCCGCTCATTTTTCTCTCAAATGTATCATCTGCAGATGAGACGGTGGGATTTGGTGAGCGTTGCACAACACCACAACGCAAATTGAGAGCAGTAAAAATACAACAGAGGCAAAGTCCCATCCTGAAAGTTCAAGTCCACTCTGATAATCATGCAAAGTTACAAAACTTGTTCAACAAGTTGCAATCTAATCGTGATGATAACCACGTGACGGATGAGAAAGTTGGAAATGTAAATATCAAGTATTTCGCAGAGGAACAGCTGGAACAAGCAGCTGATATAAGCCCATTGAAACAAAGGGATTCATATGATGAACCCAATTACTTGACTGATGATGAGACAAGGGCTGGGTCGTCGCAATCAGATTTTGATGATAATTTTGAACAAAGACCAATGCACCCAAGTTTATCGAGATCGTTGTATAATGGAGAAAATTTTGAAGCAAGGTTCGCCAGTAATGCTGCAAAAATGGAAGATTTAACCACAAATTCTTCTCAAGATTATACACCTTCGCCTCAAAATTCTTCCCCATTTGTTCAAATGTCACTTGCAGATCCAATTTCAGAAGAATTGACCACTAACGGTGATGCAGCCACTTTCACAACTTTGCCTCCTGATGTCACGCCTACTACGTCGTCCACTGATTCGACAGTGAGTGACACTTTTAAATTAATTTCTTTGACTCAAAACCAAAAGTCAACGGAGGAAACTAATCGCAACGCTGATGAGACTGGGAGTGACACTCAACCACAACAGGAGACTTTGACAACTGTGATGATGAGTCAAACTGAGACGACGACGAGTATTTCGAGAGAATTTAGTTCTCAAGTGAGTCTTTTTATTACCTATTTATTTACATGAATATATGCACAAAATTAGAAAATTGCCTAATTTTTGCATGCAGCAGCTTATGACTGATGGCATATCATCATCCACATGGATGGGACAAGATGGGACGACGTCTCAAATCATTAATACGACGCCCATGGAACTTGTCACATCGCCAAAAATGATGGAGACAACGGCACAAACTGTTTCTCAAGCGGGGGTGACAGCATCCGGAGAAAGTTCTAGCTACACGAGCAACGAGGCAGTGCTAAGTTCCACTACTCAATCCATGGGTACTGATCAATTTAGTTCAGCGTCTCAAATAACGACAACGATACCTACGACCTCACACATGCAAGATGACCCTGAAACAACAACCTCACCAATGCCAGACTTGGCTAGCATCACCACCACCGAATCAATTATGGGAACAACTCAGGTGCAAATGTCAACGTCTCCAAATTCTTTATCAACATTCGTCCCCGAAACTTTATCCACTACATTGCCAAGCATTACTACAAACACAAACAGGGCAGAACAGGATTCTGTATCCACCACTCGAGTAATGGAAACGACGACTTTTTTCAGCCCAAGTTCAACGATATCATCAACATCTGAGTCAGATTCGAGCGATTCGAGCCCAGAAACAAGCTTATCTGCAAAGTCAACAACAACTCCGCTGGCACCGGCGACGACTAATTCACAAAATACTGATAAGTCAACGACTGATTCATCCATAACGCATGATAACAACATCAATCCTACACAACTAACCACTTCATCAGAAATAGTTCCTGACCAAAAAACAAATTCTGATCATGATGATATGTCCACTACTCGAATGTCAATCATCACCACATGGCAGTCCTCATCACCACATGCTGCTTCCCATGCCCCCGAAACTTCAACCTTAAATCCGCCCCAATTTTATTGCAACGTAGCCCAGTGGTTGCACTGCGATACAACTAATTTCACTTGTAAATGCGGCGAGGGGATGAGATACGACGAGGAGATGGCGACATGCGTTAGCGAAGTGGGGAAAGAATGCCAAAACGGTGGTGAAAGCAAAAATAGCACCAAGTCGTGCATTCACACCATTTCACAATTACAAGCTTGCCACTTAATTTTGTATAAAATTCAATAATTATTCGCATCCGTACTTAAAAATGTTGAAGGTTTCGATTCTTCTACTGCTTGGCTGGCTGGGGTCAATCATCGAAATCATCGAAATCATCGAATCGACTCGAATATCACGCACGTACACATGCGAAAAATGATCTGTGTGATGTTTGATCTGAGTTCTACAATTGAGCTCGTCACTGCCATCCTAATTAATTCTGACAAGATTTATTAACTGAATGTGTAAAACTGCGATAATATCAATAAAGAAAATAAGCATCTTTACCTGGCAGTCAAAGTTATAACTTATTCAATGGTACATATAGTTATGCAAAAATTGAACAAAGATACATTTGTACTTTATAAATGAAAATGTGGTAAATTAAACAACTAATTCATATGTATACAACTATTGCTACATAATGGTTCATAGCTTAACCAAACAAACTAATAAGTCATATGCATTTTTTTATAACAAAGTTAGAATTATAATAACAGACTTAGAATTATAATACTTGGGATCCGACGTACTTCAAATTTTTATAATACCGTTTGGCGGATCCAGGACCGTTGTATTGGTGTCTTACTATTCCTATATTCGGGAAACATGTTTTAAGTTCCATATTAAAGAAGTTTATGCTTAAAGGTTTATCATGTCCGAAATTTTCAACGTACAACGGGTACACATCACTTTTTAACACTTCTTCGTTTTCCTCCATGGTAAAGTTGCGCAAGATCCAATCGTGTGTTAGAACAGTTGATGTTATTTGACGTGACGCACGAGATGATCGTTTGTCCATATCATCTCGCTGGACATATTGGCCATCCAAATCCGACAACATTGCAGTAGAGTCGGCTTGGTTTACCTCCACTTTTTCAATTCCCTTATGCTTGGATTTTCCATCCTTTGCTCTCGTCGCGTGTATCTCTTTAAAGGTTTTACCAACCTTCCTACCGAAAGCCATTTTACTAATCGTAGTCTGATTTCTTGTTGAATTCTTGTAATGAAAATACACGTCATTCTTATACACGAAATGATCTTTGGAAGCAATGTAGTTCGTCTTCAACCATTCTATAATGGCACAGTTTTCTTGATCGAGGAGGTTTTGTTCTTTTGTTTTGTTTTCCTTGATCGCCTGTAAGACTTGTCGATCTTCAAAATTATTCATATGCATTAATTGCTGGCTTGTCTTTGAAGCATCAAGTAGGATGTCACTGAGTTTGTCAAGATGGAAATTCCATGGGGTGTTTGGCGTCACTTCCGATCCACGAATAAACAAACCAAAGTTTGCGATCGAAGCGACGGTAAAACGTGAGAAGGGTACTTTTCGGTTGAGTTGGTCCAAAGTAGGGAGGATGACTCTGATTTCAGGGATGTTTTTCAAGACGTCCAATATGGGTGCGAAGTACGGCTTAATATCAAGAAATCTGCGACATGGTGAGTGAATACACACAGCATCTAGAGCGGCTATAAATTATTCATAAGCATTAGTTGGTTATATAAAATTAATGTACACCTGGGGAGTGTACCTCTTAAGCCCATTTTGAACGTCACAGCACCATGGTTGGATGTCATATACACGTTTAGAGGCTTCGAGTCATCACCAAAGTAGATCATCTTACCACTTTGTAGAAAATATCTACGTAAATACAATCAGGTAAAACTATGAGAATGAGGACTTGTGTTACTCTTATCATGATATACATAAACATGGAAATAGTCCCAAGAAATTGTTACCTAATGCCGCAACCTCTGGTTTTCCCCTGGCCGTGACCAAGTGACTGGTGCAAACATGCGGATGCTCCGTGGCATACAGATTCGTAGGTTGTGAAGCCAATCAGAAGATGACCGTTGTACTTTTTATCTTCTCCACGGAGGGGCGTGAAGTACAGCTTGTGTACTGCACATAAAAAAACATGTTTCGATGTAAGTTAAATTAATGCATATGAATTATTTCCCTCAAGCTTACTTTCGTCAAAGGAATCGCCTTCTTCATAAAATATTACACCATTTTCTCCCCATGGTTTATGCAAGATTTGTCTACATTTTTGCTCCTGGTACTCTGGATTCTCCATGCAAATGAATGATGTAGAGTTCACCGTGATCTGTTCGTTTGAATCTACGTAATACGATTAGCATGTAACACTTGAAACTAATTTCCTTCCATGTGTATACTACAATTTAATAATTACCGGAGGGTCGTTTCCAAAACCCGTAGTTAGAGATTGAAGCTACTGTGAACTTTGAGAACGGTTGCTTGGTTTGAACAAAGTCAGCAGTCGGAACAATTTTCGCAAGATTGGGGTTTTGGCCTAAAATATCCACGAGTTGTTTCGCAAAAGGCAGGCACAGCATATAGTCCTCAGATGGACAGTGGACGCAAACAGCGTCCAACATTCCTTTTAAATGAAAAGATTTATATTAATTTGAGATTAACCTATGGGTATTTAAATTCAAGAAATACCTCTGAGACCCATTTTAACATATGTAGCCACTGCATTCGTCGTCATGTAGATATCAACGTAGTAGGCTTCTTTAGGATTATAATCCATGCTCCCATTTCTTAGGAAATAGCTAAAGTGACAAAAACATTTCATAAGTATATCTTGCATTGCATAATATTAATCCACGGTAGTTTATGCAGGAATAATTCGTATGCATTATTTTTACCCAACGCCGCATCCGGATGAACTTTCATCATCGTCAAGATCGGCACTAGAGCGGGATTTTCTGCTGTTCGAAGCCATGAGACATGAAATACTTGTGTTCGAAAAATTTATTAGAATATGCCCATTTAGTTGCTTGTCCTTTCCTCGGAGTGGTTGGACAAAAATTCTTTGATCTGTAAATTCATAAAACATAGCATGTCATGTATGTCGAATCTGTGACACTTTTATACACATACTTGCAATAAGTTCATCCCCCTCCTGATAAAACAGGAGCCCATGCCTTCCATACTTCATACATTTGAGGGAGCGATCTGGAGCGATCTGGTTCGATCTGGAGCGATCTGGTTCGTTCTTGTCGGGGGACAATGTTTGTTGATTGATACATATAGATGATTGTTCTTCTTTCGGCAAGCGCTGAGTAACCTGTGGTTTTACTAAAGTACCTACGTCTGGTTTAATTTTGGAGTTTGCCGATTTTTTAGAACTTGCGTCATTGTTCTCCTCAGAACCTTTCTTCCGTTTAGCTCCAGACAGGGTGTGGGAGGTTCGATGTGGCATAAATTCAATCCTATTTGCTTTTGAACTTCCTCCAAAGTTAGGTTTGCCACCCTGGAATCAATATTACTTATTCTTATGCATGTTTCAATTAGTTTAATCTATCTTATAACCTGATTTGGGAGTTGGAAGTTTTTCTCCGGCTTAAAATCTTCCTCATCGTCGTAGCCTGTCTTTCTTGAATTTATTAGTGTTCGTTCAGCCTCCTATTTGCAATCAAACACTTGAAATACTTGTCCAATGGTCATATATTTTTAAACATTTCTCTCACCTCCGCTTCTTGCTCCCATTGTTGTAGATTCTTGAAATTCCATATATTGTCGTCGTTATCCTTATCCGTGAATTTTCGAGTCGACATTTCTTCTAGCTTAAACAATTAATTTTGTGGAGGAACAATTAAAAACATCCAGAGTGTTCGTGGTAGTGGGGCTGTGATTGGGAGCACTTGTTAAAAAATACTGCACAGCAGTTTGACAGGATACAACACGGAAAACCTGGTTGCTTGCTTTCGACTCACTTCTGGCGTCCATTTTAAGCAATCCGTCAAACGTTTTGTTATAATTTGGAAAATATATTTATGCATGTACAATGACCATACCTTTGACTGCGAAGTAAAAATGTTTATTTTCTATATTGATATTGTCGCAGTTTTACTTTTTGCAAACAAAGAACACATTCAGTTCATAAATCTTGTTTGAATTAATTAGGATGGCAGCGACGAACTCAATTGTACGGTTGGTAAGTTGGTAGAGCAATATATTTTCTTATTGGGTTATAAATTAACTGATTAGACGAATCTGAGACTTATACAATCTTATGCAAGTATTGTCATCGTGTCAAGTGGCGTCTGCGTCTGGTGCAATGAAACCATGAAAATGTTTGCAAAAGCACCAACTTTCGCATACATACATACATAAGCACAGTTTTGTAAATTACAAATGATATGTAAGTATTTTTTTTGCAAATTATTTATCATAATAAGCACCACAGCAGAGTATGAATTTCTTATGTACTTTGCCAACCAGGGGAAATATCCACATGTACGCATTCTCTTTATCATTAGTTGATGAAAGACTAATTAATACGCATTTTAATAACTGAAACTAGTTCAACAAAGTTCAAAATTCCTTGGCAAGCGCAAATGCATATACACTCATTCTTTTCATATTTTGTCATAACCCACCCCCTTAGGATGTGAATTTCGCATGGATGCCAGCATGGAGGATTTATGAGATATACATAAAAATGAAGAAGACTTGTACGATTTTTTAAAACAAATTCCACAAATCCTCCATGCCGGCAACATGGTAAAAATTCAGGCCACAGAAACACCTTTGTCCCTTAACAATCTTTCTTGGGCGACGCAGATGCATGCAAATTCATTTTTTTCATATGTACATGCATGATATTGCCTTCACTAATGAAAATATGTTATATAACTATTTTATAGTAATTTTTTTTTAATTAACAAAAGATTTGAGTCATTTATATTACTCAAATGGGTGTAACGTCATTAAGAATGCTGCCTGCATCGCCGAGAATATTGGTCAGGTGGGAATTTGCCAATGTAAGGAAGGATTTTTACCAGGGACGGGTGGAGATTGTTTGGTCGGGCTAGGGTTTCCTTGCGTAATTGTAAACGCGTCAAGTAGCCTGTCGTCACCCCCTTTGTCCTGCTATCCGGGAATGAAATGTACTAAATCCCACGAAAATGGTACTACTGGTCGTACATCTTGTTCTTGTGAGGAGGGCTATACCCCCGGAAAGCCAGGAGAGTTGAAATGCCTTCTGAATTATAATGCAAAGTGTGATTTTGATGATAATCCGTGTAACACTTTCACATTTCTAAATTGCTCAGCCGCCACGAACGAGTGTAAATGCCAGGATCCTTCTAATCAAATGTGGGACGAGGTGGGACAAACTTGCGTCGCAATTTCGGGTGCCAAATGCATGCTTCAAAACGACAGGGAAGGTAGACGGCTTAATTGTGTTAAAAATGCGGAATGTAAATTACAAGATGGAGGAGATGATACTAAGAAGGGCCCAATAATTGCAAGTTGTGAATGTGTCAAAGGCCATGAGAATGACTGGAAGGGAAATTGTCAAGCTAGAAATAGCGGAGAAAGTGGGGCAAGAATGGGAGGATTTTTTGCAATGTTACTTCTGAGTTTTACACAATTAATAATTATATTTAATGGAATGTGATCATGATTCAGTTAAAATATTTACTTATTTTTATCGTTAAAGCTTATTTATTTACCCTGCAAGCATGAGTAAGCGTTTTATTTTGCATTATAATGTAAATTATCAGACTGAATAAAATAAATCCTCATCGGACAAATGATTCATACTGTTTTATTTGTCGAATAATTATTGCGAATCGCAAAATGCGAATTTATGCTATTCCATCAATCCGAATATAATAATTTTCCAATTCCGCCCAAGTCCAAGCAGTGATAAGATAATTTGCTGCTTTATCTGATAAGTATGGATGGATGGCATAATTATGAAGCGAATTGACGCTCCTCACCTCAGTGATCGTTCACTACACATACGTTCAACAATATCCCGAAACGATTTTCATCATGGAGAAAAAAATCGCAAAATTTGTAAGCTAATATTTACTAGCAATAAGTACATTATTCCAATTTTAATAAATTTTAAAATACACATGGAAAAAATAATTGTTCTGTTAATTGTGATGAAGCGTTTTTGGCAGCTCAAGTTGCAATTTTCAAAAGAATAAATTATTCATAAACTCGCATTCATTTTTGAAGTAAAAAATAACTTACCCATTTTTTATAGGTTTTTGCAACAGCTTTGTTATTCATATTTGTAACATCCATCTCTGGCGTTGAGTTTGGAGAAATCTGCGATGCTGATGAGCTATGTAACGCCACAAAACCTTACAAATGTTCCCTCGAAGACCCACCCCCCGAGAACCCGGTAACAAAATGTGGTTGCCTTGATAAGGCTACTATGCGGTACAACAAGGATAGGCAGACGTGCCTCGTAAATGCGGAGGAACGCGGGTGTGCCGAACATATCAGTGGAGGACACCAAATTCACGTGCATTGTACAGAACATGCAATTTGCGATGCTCCCCCGTCACCACCGGATCAAATAGGAACTTGTCATTGTGACAATGGGTTCATAAAGGACGACCCTTATTGCAAACTTGGGAATGAGGCAGGACCTTGTACCAACAGTCAAGACTGTGCATCTTCAGCTTCCCTCGTATGCTTGGAATCTAAATGCGTATGCAATAGTACACACATTTGGGACAATGCAAAAACAAAATGTTTAGGATTAGTGGGAGGTAAATACATTGTTACATTGGTACCCTTACTTATTAAGGGGTGAAAGCCATTTATAAGATCGTTATGTCCGTCTGTCTGTCCGTTGGTCAGATAACTCTTGAATGCAATGATATAAGGTCAAAAACAGTCAAAAAGATTAAATTGTGCATAGATATATCAATTTGAACGGAAATTTAACCCAGAATTCAATGGCGACCTCCAAGGTCACGAAATGTGAACGAAGCTTTCAATCAACCTACCCCATATTCCGAGCCTTCACCCCTTTGTTATATGCGTTGAAACGGTTTATTTCATATTGACCTCAATTAAATCATAAATCTGATATCAATTCCGTACTGATTTTATACAGCAAGCTGCTTTAATGAGACCGAATGCTCTTCCAACATGGAATGCACCGATTCAGCGTGCAAGTGCTTGACTGGGTATAATCTATACAACGGAAGATGCGTGCATACTTACGACGGAGCCTGTCAAACTGAGGCCGACTGTCACCCTGACTTTCCTCGATGCGAGATCCTCCCTGAAGGACCACCAGGAAAATGCAGATGTGCCGAAGGTCAAGAACACAATGGGGGCAAGTGTCTCATCCTGATTGGCCAGACCTGCAACCCTGCCGACGACAAGTGCACCACGTATTCCCACTGCAACGAAACGTCTTCCCTTTGCGAATGCTTGGAAAGCTATACCGAGTCGAATGACCACCACTGCAAGGGGAAACATGGAGCAAATTGTACCCTGGCACCTGGCACTGATTGTTATGACGAATGGAATCTGCAATGCAACAACGACACGAAGGCGTGCACCTGTAAAAATGACTTCAAAGTCACCACTGAACTCAAATGCTTGAAGGATTATCAAAAAGAATGCGACACTGCGGCCGCCTGTCATCCAGATTTTCCAGTCTGTCCTGCCGCTCCTAATAATCAATGTAATTGTGACGAGGGTCTTCAGTACGACGACAAAAGTCTCAAATGTGGCATCATTCCGGGAAATAGTTGTACCTCGGGGGAAGGAGTGGAAGATCGTTGTTTTACTTATTCGCATTGCAACAGCGACACCCAAGTTTGCGAATGTGACACCAACTATGCGCACGTGGGGGATGCATGCGTCGGAAATCTGGGGGCTGCCTGCACAGTCAGTACGGATTGCAAGGCCGATTCGTTCCTGGTATGCAGCGAGGATACTAAAATATGCTCTTGCGAAGCTGAATACACTGAAAATGATGGGAAATGCAAAGGAGGATTAGATAAGCCTTGCATCGACGGTGATAACTGTCTGGTAGGGACTTGTCTTCCAAATAATGTTTGCGGTTGTCCCGATGGCACGGTCGCAGCAGGGAGTAAATGCGAATCTACGTATGGGAAAAGTTGCGACCTTGGCTGTTATGCCCCATTCTTTCTCGAATGTGACAACACAACTAATCAGTGTGGATGCATAGCAGAGAAGTATTACACGCCAGGTAAAAATTCGTCCATGTGTTTGACCGGGGTGGGCGGCAACTGTGTCGGGGAGCCTGATTGCATCGAAAATGCGTACTGCATGTCAGAAGGGAACAGTTTGTACGTGTGTAGATGCGGTAATAACTTTAGGCCGAGTGGGGGCCTGTGTGTGGCTGGGGGGGCGGATGCTATGGTAAAATTGCCGGCTTTCTTGACAATTATGGTGCCCATTTTTATCGCTATTTTTAATGTGAAGAATCAGTAATTTAGAGCATGAGGTATGATTTATTAGGTATACATAAATATTTAATACAATTATATTTACAACTTTCTTTTCAAATTATTGTATTTGATGTAACTTATTTACGTATCAATAAAATGTTTTCTAATAAAAAACCTTCGATTTTGTGCTTTATCTGCATGCACTAAGTGGCCGCGGAAGCTGTGGAGACATCTGGGGACATTGACATTATATGATAGGGGAAGGAAGGGTTTATATAACTTGAGCAGATGATGGGGACATTGTCCTTCTGTCCCTACGCTTCCGCGGCCACTGCATGCATTTATAACAATTCATATACATAAATATGAGAGATACATACATACAGATATACATTTGCAAGTCAAAGGTTACAAAGCATTCTTATAAAATATGGAACAATTGATTTAACGATTTATTGTTTACAGGAATGCGAAAGTCTTTCATAAAGTTTTCTATATTTAAATAAATAATTAGCTTATTCATTTTGTACAGGTCGTAAAACGAAGAATATCACCTCTAATCTACTAACAGGCCAAAAATTACTGGTTGCTACAAGTATTTTCTGTACAGTGTTCCTCCGATGTCTCCAAGTCCACGGAATTCACTAAGCTTTCATCCGATCGTTCCGTCAGGTCGGACAATGAGTCTGAAAAACAGCGCCTCCTTCTCGACCAAAGCGTTTGCGACGGATAATACTGCGGGTGTAGGAGGCTGAAGTTAAAACTGTGCTGGGCCAATCTAATCTTGTACTGATCAATCCCTTCCTTCTTCTTTTTATGCTTATTCTTCTGTGTATTATTGTTCTTGCTGGGCACACCCCGCGGAGCCTTTTCTGAGAAAAATGGGCACTTCTTATTCCGATTCGTGAAGAATGAGTAGCTCTTTTCTTCCTCAAAATCGGTAGAAAGGCAGCAAAATAACCGAATAAACCAGTTACAAATGATTTCCAGGGAGGATGACATGGTTTACATGTGTTTATCAAGGTTTGCTGAAATTGGAAAAATGATCTATAAGATATTTGCACAAATTGAACTTTGAAAAATGTTAACAGCATGAAAATTATTACCAAAACCCGAATTTTTGGTAATAATTCGAAATTTTATCAATAATTCTAAACTTTGTTAATAATTGGAAATTTTGTTAACAATTCTTTAAAAAACAATTCAACTTACCAGGATTAGTCAGTCAATTTCGTGCAGAAGGTTGTTTGTCTCGACCTCCTTTCAATCACACCATTTCGCCAGTAAAGTGCAACTTTAGAGAACTTTTCGTCTTTAATCGGATGACTCTTCTTCTTAACGTGACTTTGATAAGTCAAGTAGTGACAGCGGCACTCTAGACATTTGGACGACTAATGTTGCATGAGCTGGATTTGGAATTTATGTCTCATCACTAAAAATATGTTTCATTTTATGCGATAAAAGCTTATGTAGTTAACTGAACTCCTCAAATAAGTGAATTTCACTCTTTTACCTCCACACTATCTCATCATGCACTCCACAGGACGAAATGAACTTGAAGCTTATCAGCAAGATGGAATTGCTTGTGATCTCGTTAACTTTTTTCATACAACGGTTTATGAGTTGACTGAACCAGTATTTATTAATCCCGTGGTCAAATTATCATCGCTGTCATTTTTATAGATTCCAGCATGAGAGCGTGGAAGAGATGTATGTATGCAAGTGGTTTGAATAAATTGGTTAGACTATACATACATACGTACATATTGCAATATCCTACTTTAGTTATAATGACCAAACAATATACAAAATGCGAATAAAATGCATTGTAAATTAAATAGGAATAGTTACAATTAGTTTATGTAGAGTACACACTGTTAGAATCTGGTATAGTCACACAGTTATTGAATTCTCGGTATTAAGTTGCTACCACTTGGTATTAAAATTATACCGGACAGTAAAAATTCGCTACAGGTATGGTAAAACTTTAATACCGAGCTATTACTACACGGTATTACTTATCAATACCATATTTGATATGTAGGGTCATATATGAATGCCTGTTGGTATTATTTTAATACCAAATTTCTAAGAGAGCAGCTCTGAACATAAGTAAGCACCTAGTTTTCATACAAATCATGTTAAGTCGAGGCATAATATGAGTTATGAAATATGCATTTGACACACCTGCCTGCACAACCAGGTAGATGTTGCAGAATAATCCTTTTTTGAAAGGCCCGAAAGGCCAAGGTTAGATTAAAAGTATGGAAGTGTATTTTTTACTCGGCTCATTCCTTCTATTTTGTGTTTTATTTACCCTACTTAAGTGATCCCTGGATTCCAGTTTCTTTCTAATATTCCACTTCAGGGTCCATTCCAAAAAGGTGAAGGGTAAATATTTAAAACATGTAACAGAGTACTGGCAGTTGGAAAAAAAATATTAAAAAGAACGAGGACAAATGAAAAACACACCAGTCACTCGTTTGCATCCAGATACATTCATTCATTTCGGATTTTAGTAACTAAACAAAGTCTAAAATGCTTTCAAAATTCACAATTTTTTGCGTCCTCGTCGTATTTGCTCAACCAAGCCACGGATTAATCAAGGTGTACGAAGACATCAATTTTGGTGGTAATTATTACATTTTTTCTATTTTAACGCAACAAATTTATTTATTCTACTTACTAAATACTTGATAAACAGGTGCATCCCGAGTCTTACCACCGTTCAAAGCTTGTCTGGAAGTGAACAATCTGTGGAGAAATCGGATCTCATCCGTGAATACGGGGGGAGGCTGTGTCATCCTTTGCGAACAAGTCGGATGTCGTGGGCACTGCGAGAAATTGTATCCAGGAACTGCCAGTCACAATAATCTTGAAGTATTAGGTCTAAACGATAAGGTCTTATCGTACAAACAGTGCGAGAGTAGAAATGAGAACAGAATTCCAGCGTAAAGCCATATGTAATTTTATTAGAATTTTTATTGAGACTTGTTAAATCAGTTGTATCTCGTTTTTTTAGAAATTAAATAATTTTAGGTATTTATTTATTATGTTTTATTTACTTAAATAACAGGCAACATTAAGTACGCAGTGAATAAAAATGTTGAAATAAGCAGAACTGAGACAAATACTAAAATCGGTAACATGATGACGATAAAGTGATTATTATTCACATTTTGTCTCAAAAGCTTCGGATCCGACGGCTGACCGGCTCTCTTTGTGGAGAGTGTATTTTACTTTACATTCGCTATTTTACAACACATATAGTCAATTTCAGCCTTAATTAATGACAGGTATCGCCACCATGCATGTGTCGACCATCTATTATTTAACCACGAGTTTGACTTACATTTCGGACAACCTTCAAATGATCGATTCCTGTTCCTCCAACCCTGGTTTTGAAATCACCTTTGTTGCTTTAAACGTGTGTTGTGAAGCTCGTCTATGTTTTAATTTCTTCCTGCCACTCGTACCCGTGCTATTGCTGCATCTTTGACCGTCGTCGTCCTTTGTACTGGCGAAATCGTGATTGGAGTTGAGAGTAAATATGAAGCCGACCAGAATAGCCACCGTTACAAGGATGTTGCAAAAACCTTTCCATAGGAGTGACATTGATATCTGATTTTCACGACTAAAACTAAAACCACTCTCTGGAAAACCCACCCACACCCACACACACGAAACAAAATGAAATAAAATGATGGATGAGTCTAAATGACGTGTTGTATCGTATTTATTATCATTAAGTGTATAGAGTTGACAGTTAATTACAATCTCCAGGACGGACACGCAACAAAAATATGCCAGATTTTTATTAATAGTAAATATTCTTGCCAATCGTTGTGTGACCGTTTAATCTTGGTGTGGGGCACGTAAAAAAATTAATGCTCATTAAAATGTTGATGAAAAGTAAATAAGTAATTTTATATTATCAATTATAAAGTGGGAGGTTGTATCCGGTCGGTCGGACAGTTAAAAAATTATGTCATTAGTGCTGCCAACCACTTGTGGTAAAACTTATTTTTTTCAGATAACACCACCATTTGTGTCAGATAGCGTTTGCATTCATTTGAATTATTGGTTTTGTCAGGATATAAATACAAGTTGTACAGTAATACCCGTCTTAAGTTGCTCTCTTTCTTTGTGTTGTTGAACAGTGGCCGCGGAAGCATGGGGACAGAGGGACAACGTCCCCACAATTATTCCATGTCCCCATCATCTGCCCATGTTATATAAACCCCTCCCTCCCCTATCCCACAATGTTAATGTCCCCAGATGCCCCCACCGCTTCCGCAGCCCTTGTGATTGAGCATATATATTCATACATACAAACAATATCACATTTCTCGTCGAATCTCTCATATGCAGATACATAACATACAATAGAAAAATCTGCCTTTATCCATACATTTCTGCTAGATTACTTCCACCAGAGGAGATTAAATGTGCAGCGATGTAGACAAATTCGATCTTTCTTTAACACCGAGTAACTCACCCGGAACTTGTTCTCTTATTGCGTGGATCGAGGAACATTACAAAATTCTCTAAATATTTCTCCCAGTTTTACACATTTAGTATGTGCATAACAATAATGAAGCGGATGTACAATGAGTTGTTGCAACCGAGTCGTTGTTGCAATCGGAAACTAAAATAGTGCATTTCGCATTTCGCCATGAAGTGAGCATACATATATCAAGCTGACTTTTCGCATGAATGGTTCAACTCCCAAGACACTGCTCGTCGTCGTCGTCGTCGTCGTCGTCGACTGTTTTGGCCTTGGCCTTGCTTTGTGTATTTTGTAATTTCTTGCCAAATTCTTCTGACTTTCTTAGTACAAGAACGAGTAAATATCATTTTGTGGTATTTTGTCATCCCACACTCCTCCCTCGCTCCTCCCACGCCCCTTCCTCGCTCCTCTTGTTGCTATCTTCTTATCTCAACTTCACTTATTGATCGTTTAGTGAAAGGCTTTGTGAGAGACTTTCTCGGAGAGAAAGTACCAAAATAAATATGCCTGACGTACACGTATTCACGATGATCGCCTCCTTCATTCATTAGGCAAAAAAAATTTTAACTTACGAAACCATTTTTATAAAGATTTCGCAAAGTTGCAATTATAAATTAGTGCATCATTCAAATAAAATGTTGGGCAATAATTTGATGATGGTGATGATGTTGTAATCACTTTTACGTGTTTAATTCATTCAAAAGTTTACGAAATGCAAAAAGTGATATCAAATGATATTTATACAAATTATGAGGCAACTTTTTTGTAAAACTGAAATAAAATGTTGTCAAAACTTTTTGCATTTGCTGCATCGATAAATTTATTATTTACGAGATGCATTGAAGCAATTTTTGCATTCAGAACTTGACACGAAATCATCATTACTGATTTTGCGTCACTGTAAATAAAAATGACAAATAACATTAATTCCTCTCTCATCTCCAATTCCAAATATTGGCAAAAAATTGTGTCTCCTCAAGGCCAAGTGGACCATATCTCGTCCATTCTGAGTGACACCTTAACTCTTGGCTTAACTCTGTGTGTATGAATCTTAGAAAAACCCGAATCATCACAATCGTACACTCAGCCTCACTTCACTTCACTTGAGACTGGACAAAGAGAGATGTACATAAAAAGCCGAGTAAAGTAGTGCTGTCAAAAAACAATTGGATTAGTTGACAGCGCAGTAGATCCAACAAGTGTTACAGTTATTACTTAGGCTATCAAATTCAGAAGAAGAAAGTTGCTCTTGTCACTAGTAATGCATTCTTCGTGTGCATTCGAGTTACAGAGGTGTAGATGAAACTGGAGAGGAAAAAACTGACCCATATTCGTCTCTGATCAAAATGCAGTATCACATTGCCTCACATAGCAGAATAGACGTCAGCCTTAGGATGTGTTAAGGGGTGAAACCCGTTTATAAGATCGTTACAGATGTCCGTCTGTCTGTCCTTCTGTTAGTCTGATAACTCGTGAAAACAACGACAAACAGACTTAAAATTTCGAATGTAAGTTCCAAGGGACACCTCAACAACCGTGTGGATGAGGTTAAAGCTCATAAATCTCGAAGACACGTTCAAACGTGTCAATATGAAAAGATTTTTGACATGCAAAAACATTATGGTATTCATTTTGATGCATGAATGGCACTGTCTCACCCATTAGTTACACGCGTTGCAACAGTTTATTTGCGTCGATGACGATAACTCCACATTATTAATGAGTAATGACGCCTTGATTACAAAATATTGATTGCAACATATTTATCTTTTAGCAAGATTCGTCTGGATATTTAGTAGTGCTTATATATTTATAAATTTTTTGCACCAGTACTGCAATACTGTTTATTTTTAAGAATCACTCATCCATCCATCCACCTTAGCCCGCAGATTATGTATTCCCACCCTCCGTAGAAGGAAATGTTTATTCTTGATAACTCATAAATATTAATGCATACGTAATCCTTTTGAATAATGGCATTCAAAAATGTATGTAGCGTCGTCCAGCTGTCTCGCAGGGTTTAAAAAAATATGGCTGTTGTTACCACATCGTACACGAGGCTTGACTATGATGAAGTGGAGTTTGGAAACACCACAGACGAGGAAAAATTATGTATTTATTTACTCTTTGGACTGTTATTTCATTCGAATTTTGCCCAATTTACTCACCAATTCTGTCCTGATCAAATTTCAATTTATCAAATTTACACAAGATAAATAACTTGACTCATAATGTAAATTGTGGCAAACTCCGTCTTTACCCACTAAATCTCGTCGTGATGTCAGAGCGAAACCAAACCACATGAAATGCACCTACTATTTACTTACGTAAAACAACTCTTCCGAAATTGTGGGAATGATTAGGAACATGGTTTGTCCTTGAGTGCAGAAGAACAGCGGCGTGGCGTCTCGATTTGCACACTTTATAGCAAACCAAACACCACCAACTTGTTTAATCAATCTCACTACAAAGCTGGTTCACAGTGGAAGGAAATACAGATTTGTAGCTGAATATCAATTAACAAAATCAAATATTTTGACTTAATTATTACACACAAAGTATTTTCCAAAATCAATCAGCTCTATTGAATCGTCTCACAGGCTTTACATGAAGAACAACTTGTTGTTAAATCAAAACAGCAGTGTTTCGTTTCTGGCAGGTTTGTTACATTTCGTGCAGATTTGTTACATTTCGTGCGGATTTGTTACATTTCTTGCGGATTTGTTACATTTCTTGCGGATTTGTTACATTTCTTGCACTGCAAAGCAAGAAATGCAAGGTGCAAGAAACTGGGAGAAAGTGCAAGAAATAAGCGCCATTTCTTGCAGGTCAAAATACCTGCAAGAAACAACTTTCTTCCCGTTATTTCTCGCAATTGGTTACTTGCACCCGAAACACTGCAAAGCATTATATAGCATTTCAATGATGCGGCGTAGATGTACACATGATTTATTTCCGTACCATATTATTCTGGTTAGATTAGCTAGCACCGCACACCTTCCTTCCTTCAATTATTTGAACCTTAGGTTAAAACGGTTTTGGTTGAGGGAAATTTCGTTCTCTCAGCAAAGTTAAAACTTCTGCCCCAGACAGGGCAGAGTTTTGTCCTTGAATTTGACGGGTCTAATTTGTCGGGAGGTTTACATCCTGGGCCGAGTGGGTGGTGAAAATTGTAACGCGACACCTAAAAATCAACCGAGCAATTAAATTCAGGACGAGAAAATGAGAAAACTTTTGTTTCCTTCATTGTCTTTCGTTTCGTGGTTCAACCCACATCGTCTGCACGTTCCGGCATACCCTTAAAACTATAATGGAAGATAGGTGCGAAACTATTTTGAAACTGTAAATGAAGAATAATGATTGGACAAACGTGGTTAAAATGATCAAAACAATGGGCTAAATATATTTTCAGGAAGTAAAAATGTATACACGTGTCCCTGACTTTTTTCCATATTCTATTTTCGCCACGTCCAAATAAATAAAACTTAGGGTGCAGATTAAACCAGCCAAATTTGCATTTTATATACTTTCACCTTAATCTAAAACAAAAAGCCTGCCCTGATCAAAAAACTTATCGAATCTCCACCAGGTCGTGTATACACAAGTATTTATAAATCACCCCGTAATGACTTATGCCGTGTCACCACCATCCCCTGAACTTCTCGTCTTTGATAATTAAAACATGGTATACTTTAATGGATTATATTCCACTTGGAGATTACACAAGCGAGAAGTCTGCCACAACGTGATATCAAAAATCAGTTCCCGTCGGAAACATATTATCAACCACGAATTGTTGTCATTGTGTCGCCACGCACGTAGCGAGCAGTCCCACCCCGAAGATTTACTCAGATTTGTGCCCAAGAAAGAAAGCAAGTAGAATAAGAAATGGAGAAAATAACACAATAGAATTTATGTAAAGAGAAGTCTGATAAAAGATGCTAATTAATCCGAAGACAAACTTCATAAGCTCTGGAGCTTATTCAAATGAGCTAATTAATTTTCCTCTCCATCCTTGCTTTCGCTCCCTCAAACACAATCGAGCCCCAGTAGTTTAACTCTCTCCAAATCTTTTGTTCCTTGTTCCTTGGCGAAATGAACTTCTTCTCCTCGAGAGAAGAAGCAGCGTCAGAAAGCAATGATGGTTGGGTGGCAGTCCTCTCTCTCTCTCCTTGAACATTTCTTCTTCTTTTTTATTCACTAGAGAGAGACAAACATGCCACCACATTTTCCGTCCTTATAGCTTTCTCCCAATTCAAACAATCTATCTGTTCCTCCTCCGGTAGAGAATTTATACAAGTCAGTCGTCTCTCTCAACTAAGTAATCTCTGCATTCTGAAGCGTTCATTTGAATTTTTAGTTGTAAAAGTAATAAGAACTAATAAGAATTCCAGAAGGTAAATACCAAGTTGGAAGGGTTTCGTGGAAATTTCGCCGACTTGAAGGTTCAGTGGCGGCGGAAGGAAGGGGACAGGGGGCCATGGGCTTCCCAGAAATTCGGCAAAATTGGATCTTTGCCTTGTGTGGTTTGAAATGTAAGTGGTTTTTTGTGTGGAAAAAGCACATTCGTAATTCGATACCATATTTTTATGGAAAAATGTGGGTAAAAGTCCCTCCATCTCCAATCCCACAATGCTAATGTCCCCCTATGTCCCCCCAACTTCCGCCGTCAATGTGTCCAAATGTATAAAACTGTCTGGTGGATATGTATAATAGACACCGCGATGGAAAGGTGGGAAACCAACTAATGATGTTTTCCAACCGTCCTCGTCATCCGTATAATCATAATCATTATCACGACCAACTTTCACCGCAGTGCTAACTACATAACTCATCTCTCACCTTAATGTGTAATCCAATTAGTTGCATTGGCTAATTTTCAAAGGACGCGTGGAACCACAAATGGACAAATGGGGAAATATTTTTCTGTCTGTCGCAAGGTCCGTTTATGTCTCGATATCTTTTCTTCACTGGTCTGCTGGGCTGCAAATGAGCAAAACCCTTACAGAACTTTCCCCCGCACCAACGACGAGTGACATTTAGGATTTCGGAACAATAAGAAATAACAAGAAAGGCGAGTGACGAAGGAATAAAGCGGTCTTAACACTAGAGCAGAGACAGACAAACAATTAAACTCTGAATTCACCAAAAAGGTCAAATTCGCCGCCGTAATTCAATTAACCTTTGGGGTGGATATCGAATAAATATTTTTTTAATTGGATGATTATTTGCATAATTGTCAGTAATATTTTGTTTATGTGTAATATACCAACTTAAACCTGTAAAACTAACAAAATTGATTATACGACTTCTCAAGTAAAGAATGGGCACCTGATTGACACCCAACTTTGCATCTCCATCCTGCCGAATTTAATTAAATTCGCACAATCCCCAATAATTTCTCGGGAACGTTTGTTTTTGAACTTGTTTTTATAACTGTAGAGAATTTTACGCTTCATAGTGCAAGATGTCAACCCGGGGGATACGTAATATCGGGAAAAGTTTTTCGTCGCTCTATTTTCTATTCAGTATGCAATGCAATCGTTAACTATCAGAGGAGTGCATGCCTGTTTGTACACGTCAACTTGTGCACTCCATTAATCTTGCGAATGCAGAACAATCCCAACATTTGTAAAGAGAAAAAGTGAAATAGGAAAAATGTGTGTCACGAGAAACTCTGTTGTGCAACAACTGTTAGCAATGCGCTGTTTCACTCTCATGCATACATAAAAGTGAATCCTTGTTCGATTTTCAAAATTTTTAAAAGATCAGACACAATTTCTGTCCAGTGAAAATTACATACGCTGGCTGGGTCTGGCTTACCTTTACATACATACATACAACAGATACCTTTAGATGTTAAACCGTGTCATAATCAGTGGCCGCGGAAGCCGTGGGGATATCTGGGCCCCAGTAACATTATAGAATAAGGAGGGGTTTATACAACATGGGGGACATCGAATAACCTTGGGAACATTGCCCCTCTGTACCCACCCTTCTGCGGCCACTGAATGGTGATCGCTCATGTGAAGAGATGTTACTTAGGATTAGTTGGTAGCGCAAGAACAATACCGCGGAAGCCGTAGGGACATGTAGGGAGTGGGGACATTAATATTGCAGGATAGAGTAGGGAAGGGTTTATATAACATGGGAAGATAATGTGGATATCGAATAGATAACCGTGTGGAAATTGCCCCTCTATCCCCACACTTCCGCAGCCACTGACTCGTAATATCTGTCCAATAATAAATAGCGAGGTGAGCAAACATGACAAATGTTTACACAGTTTACTTTCACCTGATTCAGCAACACGCTCCGTATAAGAAATGTGTCTCTGTTGAATTTGCGAAGGGTCCAGCTCGCTTTGTGAGGTGTAGTATATACCGAGTGGTAAAAGTAAGGACGCACTCATATCGGAAATTGGTTCTTGTTTTAAGACAACATAAACAAATCCTCAGGGACACTTGTGTCTGTTTGCCGATGTATCCTTGCTGGTACATAGAATCGCATTTTTACACGATTTTACACGTTTAACCACTTCATCGCACCACTTTCATCCACCTCTCGCCGGGTTAAAACTGTTGGATGACAGCTTAAAGCACTTTCACTCCGAGCGAGCGAACCTAACCCTCCAAAGTCCCAAAAGTATCAAAGTAAATGCTGGTTAACGATTAGCCGCAAAAATTTAGGGATTGCAGAGAGGCTTTCATCCGCTTCAATGAGCTCAGTGCTGAGCAACACTTTAGCACCAACCAGAGTATGTAAAAGCTTAAAATGAAACTTTATGAGAAAAACAAGGGGGATAAATATTTAGAAAAAAAGTCTTGTTAAACCAGAACCACGAGATAAACACCTACCTCAAAATTATTGGCATTCTTGGTATCATTTTACCAATCTGCGAATTATTTCGGCTCATGCAAAAACAAAAAACACTTGACTATGATCAATTTTGCATAAAAACTTGAATATTTGCAAGTCGTACAGGTAAATTAACGCTGTATCTCACGTATGTATGGTGTTTAGGAACAATTCCATCCAGCATTTCCTATTGTTTTCACCAATGCATGCTTGCAAAAACTTTTACAACTGAGTGAGCTAGCTGCACGTGAAGTGAATCGTAGTAACCAGTAAGTTTTAGTAGTGTCATCCAGCCCAAAAAATCGGAGCTTTCACTCATAAAAGTGATTCCGTCCGTGGAATGATTGCATGTTTCCATTTGCATTATGTTACGTTTTTGTGCACGATATAACATGCAGATGGCCGAGACCAGTCTAAATATTTTGCTTTGAACATCAAGTGCACTTGCATTTGATAAGCACGCGATTGGGAATAAAGCATACATTTGATGCATGTAAACATTCGTGTCAATAATGTTTGCCTATTCATTTCACTTGAGCTATTTCTACGTTGTTACATAGTTCCACTTATTTCTAGAGGTCTGGTGGTATCGGTTCAAGGCATTAATTTACCGGTATACATAATTATTCAACCAAGGTTTAATATTGTGTAATATTTACGCTTGTCAAGATTGTATGATGGAAAACAACAAGAGAGGGTAAGGTTTAGGTTTATTAAGACGATAGAAACGTTATTCTCGATAATTTATCAAGATTGAAAGGAGAAATATTGAAGTGTGTATTATTTAACCAAAAACCAACAAAAACTACTTACATAAAGTGTTGAATGCAAAATATTATGGTCAACTACAAGAGAAATTGTTTCTCTAACGATAAGAGGAATGAATGATATTTATAGCATTCCAACTTTATAATGTGGTTAAAGGTGATCGCACATGTATGTGAAGAGATGTTATTTAGTTGGTAAAACAATAGTCAGTGGCCGCGGATGTGGGGACATCTGGGGACATTGCCATTATAGGATAAGGGAGGAAGGGTTTATATAACATGGGTAGACGATCGGGGCATCGAACAACCCTGGGAACCTTGTCTCTCTGTCCCCACACTTCCGCGGCCACTGAGGTGTAGTATTAATTACCAAGAATTTATGTTACGTATACCACTAATTAATTAAGATTACCATGCGGTTCAACACATTCTTCCAGAGATTCAAAATTCTCTGTAATAAAGCTGTTACTTTAACACCTCTAATTTGTAACACTCGACCAATTTGTCAACATCCTTTATATTAACGTTTGTCCCCAACTTTACCGCCCAACTAATTAACAACGCACGTAGGAGAAACTTCTAACTAAATACTACTCAGAAATGAATTATCGTCACCTCCTACGTATTTACATATCGCCTTAAGGTACCACAAGAGGTTGAATATTTCAATTTTTTATGGACTTAGCAACATGATTTTTTAGAGAACATGAGTCAAGACATGAAGTACAGCTCTGCATAGAAACAAGGGCATTGGGGTATTTTTAAGAGCTCCCCGAGATGGAGGGGGAGGACTTTGAGGTCATACTGGTTGTTATTTGGAGTCACTATATATTTCTGCAGGGTGTATAATCGGTTTGTGGGCTCATTTGTGTCGGGTAATGAGATGTGAACCATTTTGTCCTCAGAAACATAAAATAATAGGGAGGGGCAAGTGTAGAAATACTATTTCGAAAAGTATGGAGGGCAATATGGAAATGAGACCCATTATGCTCCCCATGTAAAACTATTTCGCACGATATGGGAATCGTCGCACATTTGTGCTCCGGATGGTTTTGACGCTAGGACGTTTTAAAAAAATTTCATCACTTTATACTATTTTGGCTATAAATACTTAAGTATAAGCAACAGCAGAAGGGGGCATTTACCAAAATTTAGAGCAGTATATTTTTTACAAAATTTCTATTTGAACCAAATTTCTACCTACCATAATTTCTGAGAAAATTACAATCAAAGTGAGTGGTATAATTCCTTGCCAACTCTCTTGTGGTACCTTAACCTCTTTCGTACTACTGATTTTTAAATAAAATTTCCCTTCGGTACGATTTTGATTTCATAATTATACCTGATAGCAACCAATTAAAATTTTCCACCAGTTTGCAATATTCGAGTTTTTGACCAAAAATACGAAAAAAACATTTTTTAACATTGGTCGGTATAGGGAAAATTCCAAAATTTTGGGTGAAAAATATCGAAAAAAATCCACTTTTCACCATCGAGTTTTCCACAAAATACCGAAGAAATATTCTTTTTTTAAAGAAATTTTGGTGTCAAGGAAATTTCTGCAGTACACACATTTGTGTATTTCGTCGTCAACGGAAAAATAAAATAACTACACAAATGTATGTACTTCGTCGTTAAGAGGTTAATTGCTAACATAAATCCAGGAATGAGTTAGTCACAGTCGAATTGTTATTTATGTACATATGTACGAATCTAGTAGCTTAACAAGTTTGGCTTTGATTTGAAATGCACACGTAAAGTAAGTAAACATCAATCTGACACGTTCAGCAGTTTCAAATTTCAAAACTTCACCAACCAAAATACAGAGATCACCCACACAATTGCTTCATCCTCCATCCCCAACGCCCACGAGGTTTGACCCGAATGATTCTAATTCAAATTAACCCGTCAAAAATATTAAATTAGAATTGCGAAACTTTAATAATACTACATACGATTTCCACATTTCCGCAGCATTTGTGTGTTTGTTAACTTTTTTGAAGTCATGCATCAAGCAAAAATCGTTGGTAAAGGACAGCACTAGTCATCAGAAACTGAAGGTTGGGTGGTAAAAGTGGCCTTGAAGTTATAAATGTACTACATTTCAATTTAGGCGTAGTTTGACAGTCAGATTTCATTTGATGTCTGCATTTAACCCAAATAAGCCCAGTTATGGGGAACGCTGCTGACGAATGGAAAATTAGTTTCTCCGTATGTAACGTAGATACGTGGTGAAAGTAATTTGTATTTGGCATGCACTACATACCTCCGTTTCATTTCATTTCATACTCGGTGCGCCATAAGTGTCAAAGACTTTCTTCCTGTTTCGGCACGGCTTTGAAGTTTTTGACTTGATGCGTGGAATTCTCGTGAATCGAAATATTTGAGTGAGTGAGAGCGTCTGCTGAGTCGAGAGAGAGAGAGGAACCCCGTGGCGATGGTAGGTGTTGGGTCGGTTTCATTGCGAAATGAAATTTTTGGTCATTTAGTCCATAAAACTTTCTCCGAGTGTGTGACTTTCAATCTCTTGCTCGACGACTTCATAATGAGACACATCATGAATACATAAGAAAGAGTACAAGAAAATGAGTGACAAGGGAACTTTGTAGGTTGGCAAAAAGTTTTATTGCACTTTTGAATTTTGGGCGACGGGGGGAGATGAGGCGGTTGAGAGAGAGAGATGACGTTAGGCCATGGTTTAGCATCATACATACCGCTCGACTGTCAAATGTGGTAAGTGTTCCAGGGCGGCCAGACCAAGCAGTCTGTGAATGTCTGGCCTGGGTGGTTTTAAATATGCAGAATTGAAATGAAATTGACAACCTTCTCACCACAGGAGTTTAGGGCGTGTGCATAATTATCAAGCCTGATTTGTCTGAGAAACCTTGCGTCATTCGTAGGTAGCAAAGTATTTTTGGTTAATTTGCCAATTTTTGCGAATGGTATGCGAATACTTACGTTGCATTAATTGTTTGATTGATAAGAAATTCTGGGACAATTTTCGTTTGTTCTTTTCCGCTAAGTTTCTTGTGTAAGATGTTCAAGGGCACGGCCAATTAATTACAATGACGTAAAATATAGGTAACTACTCCACGTGGCATATAATTAATACCTTTTTTGACAATTTCGCACTTCCGGACGTGAGTGGTATCAAATATCTGATAAAATATGACTATAATGTGCACGAAATATGGCCAATGCATTCTTTATTTTGCTTTATTTTTGTACTTGTTACATGATAAGTAGTCCCAAAAACCCATGAGACAATTACGGAATATTAATATCGCAGCTTTGACATTCCGTGGCTGCGTCGTCATTGTGTAATTTATAATTTGATGCCGGTTACCCACTCACTTATTTATTACTCTCTCCGAATATCACCAGCATAATCTGTGCAGATGTCCGGTTTTTGAAACGGCGAAGTTTCCTTTCTCCCAGTGAAAGCGAGACAGTCTGGCTTGCAAGGTTGTGCTGGAAGGTGAGGCGGATATTTGAGACTTCTGTAGGGGAAAATAGCGTCCGTGGAATGCAAATTCTGAAGCCCTGGTTTCTGCTTGAGTCTCACGGCTGGGATGAATTTTCCAAATCTCGGCGTATTGTGAGGTAGTTGCATCGGAGTTCGCTTCTTCGGATACTTCAACGCGTGTTCAATCGCATGGCAAATGCAGGCACAGCTGCAATCCGTGGTACAAGGTTCCACTTTGCATTTGGAACAAGGGTCTGGCGCCCTGATGAGCATCATGTCTTCATTCTCCCTCCGAATCTGTTTCGAGGCAGCTCTTCGACAGTGGACGTAATGGTCAGGGTAACGCGGAGGAGGAAATTCCACCTGATGGCTCGTCGGGTTGTTTGCATACACGTCCCAATCGTTCGGCAAGAGTGGGACTTGGGGTGCTTTGCGGTACCCGAGCTGAGTCAAATTTCCAAATGAGACGGCATTATCTCGCTCAGGGAACCAAGTAGCGTCCATTACGAGTTTCCACTTTCTCCAAGGTTTCGCCTTGCACCCGGCTCGACGAACCTCCCAGTTGTGCATGAGGTCAGAGGTGGTCGTATAGTTACGCAAGTAGTCGCAGTAGTCTTCAGTGTTTTTGAGGATGTCGGGGTCCGTGGGGCCTTTGTCTCGCATCTTTTGCGCGTAGACGCGAGGTGGGACAACATCCGAGGTGGTGTGACACCATGGCACGTAGTCCGTTTTGGTGATGGTTTGTCCGGTGAAGCGTGGGCAGAGGCGCATGTAAGCGCGGCGATCCTCGTACCAATTCCCGACCAACGCGGTGGGATTGTAGAGGGGTTCAGCCCCCCATTTTTGGGAGGGAGGGACAGGTTTTTCTAGAAAGGAGAGATCCGGTGGTTTCATCCCCAAGGCGCAGAAACGGTCTTCAGCCCCGTAGATTGCCATGTCGGATTTAGTGGGACTGGACGGATGGATGGGTGGATGTGGATTCGTGTAACTCAATAACGCGAATCTCACCAGGTTCGGAGAAGTGAAACCTGTAAGGATATCGTATGGTGATATTTTATCCAATTGAAATCAATACTGAGAGGACAGCCACTTCAAACAGAAGGAACGAGTACATAATATATTGCCACGACAATATAATCGTATTCGTTTCACTCAACTCTTTTGAGAAGAATTTGTTGCTCACATTTCGTGTAAATGTGTATGTAAGCCATTGCCATTTATGCAGCGGCTCATCCTCTCATCTCCTCTTGACTCCCTCCGCCAGCCCTACTTGAACAAGAAATGTTCCCCCGCAATATATTTTTTAAAGAAATTTGAACGTATATTCCCAACGTCACCAAACTTTGATGAGAAACCCACTCAAAATATAAATTGAAAATGGGCCCTTCTTTCCTGCATATTAACGCGGAAAGGTGTGATGATATATACCAACCAGTGGCCGCGGAAGTTGTGGGGACATTTACATTGTAGGATAGGGGAGGGAGGGGTTTGTATAACATGGGCAGACGATGGGGACATTGTCCCCACACTTCCGCGGCCCCTGTATCCACCAACCCAATTTTTTCCATCATTCTATTAAACCAAGGTGTTTTTTTCATCCTGCTTTCGAACGATAACTGCTGCTTTTTTTCCTCCGTACAATGTTCTTCCTCCACTTCGATACGGAAAGAATGGTGTGTCGTGGTCCGTTCGTGCCCGCACTCACCCTCTCGCAAAGTGCTTGGTGTGGTGATGTGATATGAATAAATTGATCTGAAATTTGAGCCATATTAAAGATTTTGGTTAAGACAGGCAGAAAATTCTCAGAAGAAGAATTTTCCTCCTCTCCCCTTCAAACCGGCCGACCGACATGACATACTCACTTACGTCTTCTTCTAGAGGAGAACACCATCCAATCTTTCAGACTGAATTCAATACGTTCTCTTCCCAATTCGGCTGGATGGATCAGAGCATTTTCGCATTTTGGTGGTGCTTGCTCTAGGTTTTTGCCGAAACTCCGACGTACATACTCAAGAAAGTACATACACTAAAACACGATGGTGTAGCTCCATTTTAGTTCTGGGACTGAATCAGCTCGGTCAGGAGGTTTTCTCGCTCGCTTTTCTCTCACATAAACGCGTTATCCCTTTTCCTCTTCTCATCCACCTTGAGTGCATTGGTGGTTTGGAAGCTAGTGCACCCTTCTCCTTGTCCCAGTCAGTGTCAAACACAAATCATAGTCAGGGTTAGCTTACCTACTACCTACCACTTCACTTTCCAATACGAGTAAATCAGTCACACCAAGATTATAATATATTAATACTTGAGGCAGCTCAAGACTGTGACTGCTTTCTTTATTTGGTCGCACCTTGATAAATTTCAGTAATCTTCTCTTTCGAGAGAAGAACTAAATTGAGACGAGAACATCTGTCAGTCTCAGAATTAGGAAGAGAGTCGAAAAGAGAGGAAAAAATATTCTCAAATTGCTCATTTTCGGGAAGTTGAGACGACATTGGAGGAGGACGAGTAGAAAGTTGCCCCAAACTCCTCAATCTTCATTCATCTTCAGAGAGCAAGGTTGCTGCTGCTTTCACTCTGCTGTTCAGATCAGCCCACTCTTTTTCAGCAAGATTTCCCACAACGCGACATAATTGTTACTAAATATTAGTATTATTATTTAGCATCGTTTTTCATCGAGATCTGACAATCTTCTATTTGATTGCATACATTCGTGTCCAAGTGTGGAATGAATAACAGTTTTGCAACTCTCGGTGGGTTTACTGTCAGGAAATTGTGGTCGGTGAATGAATAAAGTGGTGATTTATGGACAAAAATTATCACTGTAAATTATATAACCACCCAGAAAATCCATCCAAAGGAAAATCGTACTTTACACAGATCCTTGATTGCCGTTTAATTTGAAACAAGTGGTACACAGTTCAGTGACATTGTAAAAGTAGGACAAACAATATCCTTTTAAGAACAGGGAGTGAGAACGTGATAAAACAGTATGAAATCTCTTCCTGTGCGAATTTATCAGATAATTGCATTGTTTTATATGGACATAAATTATTTATCCGCGTCAACTCGTCATACAACTTGAGACTCTTTGTATTGCAAGATTATATTTGCATGCATAAGCATACCGGGTAAGTTTGATAAGACATTTGCAAAAAAAAAACATTTTGTGCAAAATCAACCATCCAGAATTAATCAAACGAGGTTCTCCACCCTTTCCGTCTATATGAATTGTTTATCCAGCATATAACTCTAATCCTAAGGATTTCTTCTTCTCATTTCACTCCATGATCGATTGAGGAAGAAGAACCTGATTGAAAGAAAATCACAGAATCCATCCCACCACAACTTGCTGACTCACTTTTCTTCTCATCACCAGGTAAGAAACTCACATCTTCCTTTTCATAAAAATTGAGTCATAAGATACATACATATGCGAACAATTGTAAAAACCGTTTATAGAGATTTAAGCATATTTTACCTCATAATCCACCAACACTGAGGACATTTTGCAAACATGTTGTTTGGCTTCCCAATGATAAACACTATTATAACGAGAAACCTCATTTATTTCATGCATCGTTAATTTCGCAGCATGTTGTAATAATTACATTTACCATAATCCAACTCTACACAACTTTCTCCACCAGAATTCACATGCAATGCTTAACTCATTTCCTCACTTTAACCACAACACATTTCCTCCGCATTTACTCTGAAGACGTTGCAAATATGTGTTTTGGTGGTGAGAGGGAGGAAACTATGTAGGACAGAAAATAAGGCAAGAAATGTTGTATGAATGATCACCCGGCAGACCCAAGATTCATTAATTTCTGCATTTTGTACAATGCCCACGTTTTCTGTAAGAGTCTCAAAGGAGGCTCCTTTCCTTCCGGACGGACAAAAACATAGCAACTCAACATCTCGACTCGTATACACATGATGATAAACGAGTAACCACTTCACACATGACTTGGCCTAAATTGAAATGCCTACTTGGGGGATGGTTGCTAAAATGGGTCCATCTTTTCACCTCGTTTGTCTCCATTTACTTTAGTAGGATTAATAGCTTGTTAGCTATTCGCCTCGAGTTATCAACTTTCCAGGTTATGTGAGAATCATGGATTGGGGCACGTTGAACTGTGTCGGACATGGCATTACACGATGGATTAACATTTCACTACGTAATAACAAGCTAGGTACTTTGTTTATTATGTAATACACCCACGAATTATGAAATTGCCTCGGAAATTTTGAAATAATTCGAAAAAATACCATCGATGGCCACTCCTACCTCTGAAATTCATAGATACTGCGTATAAATGACAGTGGATGAAAAAATTGCCAAGAAAACGGTAGTTTTTGACCAGAAAGAGAAGTGAAAGTAAAACCATGTTGGACATAAGTGCATGACATCACAGGATGGAGTAGCATTTCATTACGTTGCAACAAGCTAGACTGTTTCTTATGCAATAAACCCAGTAATTATGAAACTGGGTCGGAAATTGTTTAAAAAAAATACCGTCAATGGCCACTCTTGCCTTTGAAATGCATAATTTAATACGTTTAAATAAAACTCAATGAAAAAATTCCCAAGAAAACCGTAGTTTTGACCTGTAAGAAGGCGAAAGTGAAACTAAAAAAAACACGAAATGACAGGATCGACTTCCAAATGACACATAGTTTGCGGTTCCCAGTAATGACAAGATGATGAGATAAATATCATCATTGGGAAAGCAATTCATGTTTTTATAGTGAAAGGCCCGGTTCCGGATCAGTTACTTTATTTGCCTCCTTCCTTCCGTCCGTTCGTAATACATAGTTTGTGTTATGGCATGTGTAGCAGAATGGATCTGGCTGGATGATGCTACGCTAAGTGACGACTAATGACCTCCCCTTTTCTTACTTAATGTGTGATATATCTTGTTATTGCGGTTCTTCCCAGACAGACAGACCCACTGACCGACCAATACGTAATAGACATTGGGGATTGATACATAGTCCGTGTACGTACTTACTTTCTTCCTTTTCATCTCAAACGGAAGGATACACATAGATGAAAAATAAATGGTGGTCGTGATGCCCGTTTCTTTCTGAGATGGACGCGCAGGCAGAAAATATAGAAAACTTGAATTGCTGATGGTCGTACTTTCACTTTTGTGAGAGAACCTAAAGTGAAACTGATGATGATACCCAATAGCCCACAAAAGCTATTTTGGCCACAATATGGACTTGCATGAGGGTAATTTTCACGGGGAGTTAACCCTTTCTTTTCCTATTTCAATAACAATACAGCCCGTTTCAAAATAGAATTATATGTTCCAAACGAATATTTACGAACGTACATAAATGGTAGTTACTTATTTGGTATGAAATTGAATGAAGTGGGATTTTTTTCATGAACTGAACATTTTTTCTAAAAAAAATGATAAAAAACCACTCCACTTAACACTACGTAGAGCGAAGCAAAACAATAAACCCAACTTTTTCCCCGAATCCCTCAAGGTATTCAAAGCGCAGACATTGATATACTTTTTACACGGCGAGATATATTCTTATCCAAAAGTGTCTCCCAGTGGCCGCGGATGCGTGCGGGCAGAGGGGGACAATGTCCCCACGTTTATTCGATGTCCCCATCATCTGCCCATGTCATATAAGCCCCTCCCTTCCCTATCCTTCAATGTTAATATCCCCACATGTCCCTCCAACTTCCGCGGCCACTGGTGTCTCCCTTCCCGCAAGATGAAAACGTCCAAAGTCATCGTGGGTGGAGTAATAGTTTTGACCGTCATCATCCATTATCATCTAATCATTTATTCGTCTATATCATTTATTCGTGTGTTCACAGCCGTGTGTGTGTGTGGTCTTGTAATATTTCGCATTGGAGACACACGTGCACTTCCAATTTGCAAGGGCAGACGCGACACAACAGCAGGAAACGGGTCTGATCTGGTTCTAAAATAATATAACACCTCGGTCTGATCGATTTTCGAAAAGGTGAGGGGAACATGCAGGCTGGAAATTTTGGTTAAATTAAATTCTGTATGTGCAACAACGGGAGCTCACCCCACGCAGGGTAAACTACCGTCAGAACATGTCACTTGTTGTTGTTTTTTCAATTTGATGTCGGCGTGGGCGGGCGTAATGGGACTGGAACTAAAATACTTTTTAAACTTGCTTTAATTCACCCAAAGAGAAACAGTTTGACATAATTAAGATTTATCATTATTGGTTGTCAGCTCTGGGAGTAAACTAACAAGTCGAAAAGCGTGTAATGACCTAAATTTTTTTAGACCAAGAAGCAACACCACTTCGCTTCGGTCTGTCGGAGGAAATTCATATGAATGAGTGGATGATGATTTTGGGGGTTGGACCACTTTAAAAAAATGTTAGACTATACTTTCATAGTGACCGCGAAAGCTGTGGGGACGTTAATATTGCAGGATATGGGAGCGAGGGGTTTATATAACATGGGTAGACGATGGGGACATAGAATAACCGTGGGGACATTGCCATCTGTCCCCACACTTCCGCGG
The DNA here is from genome assembly GCF_002217175.1 of Folsomia candida. NCBI lineage: Eukaryota > Metazoa > Arthropoda > Collembola > Entomobryomorpha > Isotomidae > Folsomia > Folsomia candida. The sequence goes on along the minus strand of NW_019091255.1, from coordinate 96,475 downwards.
CCCCTGTACTTTTATGCCTCTGTAACATTTACGGCGTTGTTAGTCTGGGTCGAAAATTTGTTGGTCGTTAAGTTGAATTGGCGCACACACGTGACGGACATAAACATGACCATTTACAAATTTTATTTTGTTATGATTTTGATTTCAACACGGCATAAAATAATGCTATATTTAATACTAGATTCCAGGTCAAGTCTCGCCTTCATAAAACATGTGAAGGCTGACATCGTTGGAATGTCAATTTACGTAGATAACCCATACTCTAAACATAGTCTTATCTCAAGGTGACTACATACATGCATGCATACACACGTACATGACGAGACTTCTGAATGACTGAAGTAAGTGAAAGCTGAATTTCTAATTTTGGAGTGCGGACTGAACCCTCAAAATTCGTTCTCCATGCAACTTGTAGAGTCAGACAGAACGGAAACCAGGCTTCACCCACAAGTATTGAATACTAGTACAAGCCTGATTGGAACTGAAGATAACGCCTGATTCCAAGCTAGGCTGCATGGTTAGGTAGGTAGCAGTAATAGTAGTCTAACTTTCAAAGTTTGCTGAAGGCAGGGGAGACCCAAATCTGCATGGAAATTCAATGGCTTCTCCACCAAGTTAAGTAAGTACAGGATAGGATTCCTACTTCCCAAACTTTAGAATTCGTAGTAGTCTCAACTTTGCGATGGAAATGGGTTGGAATTGCAATTGAATTGAGAGCAGGAGACAGTTGTCCATACAAATTCTGAAATTTTGACGGCAACAATACTCGCACCGATTGGTAGTGACAGACCGGAAATTTTGTTTTGTACTTGAAGCATGCTCTCCAAACTGTGCTCGTACGTACATAAATAATTTCTGCTAAAATGCCAGCCAGCCAGCCAGCCAAATGACTAAAAAGAGAGAAAGCAGGATAGAGAAAGTATTCAGTATATAAGTATTTTTGGCTAGATTATCATTACGTAATCTTTCCAACGTAAAAGTTTTTCCGTGTAGAAATAATCCTAACAATGCGATAGGTCATAAAGGGATTTGATAATGTGGGCACAAGCAATAAGTGATTATTTTTTCTGCTGACTTCATGCCCTTTTCTACGCACTTTTACAAGGAGTTTGCTAAAACCCTGCGAGATGTGCAAAGTCAACCACAATCTGTACAACTCCAATCAACTAAATGAGTTTGGCAACAGTAGACATTTCCGACGACAACTTTTCCACAGAAGGAAGATGACGAGGGTGGATGTTCATGGTTGTCTCTTTCAGCTACATACGTACATCCGACCACGGCATTCTTTCTCCTCTTTTGTCTGTTGACTTTGACCCTGCCGCCGTCCACTCGTATTAATGGGGAGCGGAATTAGGTCTTTCAAATACAGACCCCACCACCCGGTTACCAATGACCAATAACTCAATTACTTCAAAATAATCGATAACACACAATCTGTCACACAATCACAGAGGCAGAGCGTGATTGGGTTGGCAGTAGCATAAGAAACCAAATCACATCCAGCTGCCAAACCGAGAATGGAACAGTGGAGAAGAAGATAGATACAAAATCCTCCTGCAAAACATGAAGAAGAACGCAGTTGAACAAAGAGAGAGACTTGTAAAATCCCTATTGACAAGGTCTGGAAAATCAGATCTGCTACGAGGCCATCACAAAATTGTAGTCGACTTTGAAATATGTAATCCACGCCAAGAAGAAAGATATGTATGCATCGAAATGTATCTTCAATTTGGTTATGCTGGATGGCTGAGCACATTTTTATGTATAAATTCCGTACGCATTTCGGGAGAAAAAAGAGATTTAAATTTAGAATTGTTAGTCGAATGCTACCTTCAATCAACGTGAGAACGTAGCTTCGTGGTAAATTCAAAAATAGAAAATTTTCCCTATTTCTGGCCTGGCTGCATGGTGACCAGATTACAACTTTCTCCCAGCAAGGCGGCACCATCTGCGCTTGTCATTTGCCAATCCGCGCGTGGTGGTGAAAGCGTCGAACTGCTTTCTCTTCGAAGCAATTACGATTACTTGTCTCATCATCACCGCTCACTCATCCGTCCGTCCCGCAATGTTGAATTGTTGTCATGTAGCTTCGAGTGTTGTATGTACAGCACTCGTGAACCTGGTAAAAAAAGTAGTGAAATGCAAGTCTGCACAACACATTTGCTCAAGACTTGAGTGTCATGTCGACTTGTTTGCTTGCTTCCTCCCCTGCTTTTACTCGTGGGTGGGTTGTTGGTTTGCAGATACAGACCTACACAAGCATCAGACGTACGGAGAATGCATGGGTGAAAGTTTCAACTAGTCTTAATTTAACGCCTCAACACTTTCTCGCAGACAGAAAAACTTACCCCTTCACTCAAAAGATTAAATTGGCAGGAGCCAGAGTCAATACCGGCTCAATAGTTGGAATAAAGTAGAAACTTTTCCAGGAACCTCTAAACTTTTTCCTTCTCACGTCCTGTTGTACCTCGCATGGAACTAAATTTATACCTGTGCTACTAAATTTAGAGAAAAAATAGACATTTCCGTCATAAGTTAGTCATTTGGTCAATTTCAATACTTTTTTTACCTGAAAAATGTGATGTTACAGTCTTAGCTAAATGGTGTCAAATCACTACCGAATGGAGTATAGATATGACTTTACCGGCACGGTAATAATTTGGTAATGAGAATTTACCAGTCAGAAATAAACTATTACTAATCGAAGAGGAATCACATATTCACAAATCTATACCACGGAGGTATATGCGACTCCACCACATTTTAACAGTGCAAATGTATGCAAGTTTTGGTATTCGACTAGCATCTGATAGTCTTAGAGTCGAACCTTTATCCCCGATTATTTTCAAATCCTCAAGTGTTACGCCTCCTGTTATTAGTATTTACTGGGAAATGGATGGAGTGTGGCTTATGCCAGGTCTTACGCTTCAATGCTTCACGTGGCATCTCATGCTTTCACCCAAACTGAATTACTGACACCTTGGCACGGAATAGGATTTTTAGATTTTATGGACTAGAGATTTCAAATCCGATCTAAGAGATGATAGATCCCGGAATACTAATGAACCATTCTAGCAGAGTTTTCATTCACGGTTCGCAGCCAGAATTTTTGGCACATTATGTTTCATCGGTGTCACATGGACGCCCAAGCTGTCTTAAGCTTTACCTGTTACAGGAGCAAAGGACATATTAAGAAAGTGAGAGTAGTCGTGACTCTGCATGCGAACCAAATTTTATCATTACTTTTTTATCCGTTTTTTAACCTTCGGGGCTGATCTAGCCAATAATTTAATCTCTCGCGTCCAAAATTACAATTTGTCTAACACGTTTTTCTACTTCAGGCTTTCGTAATAACCTTGGAGGCAGTGTTTCGAGTGTGAGTAACCACTTGCAAGAAATAACTGCAAAATAACCGCAAAAAAATCATCGCAGTTTAATTGTAAACCTTGGCTGTAATTTGTAATCTGCTAATACATTTTGTAATAGTAAAGAGAAAGCAGTGTACAAGTTACCACTTGCAAGAAATAACCGCAATACAGTGATTTCTGATTTATTGAAGGTATTTTAACCTGCAAGAAATTCAAGAAACTACTTCCTGCCACTATACTTCATATGTGATTAGATGTGATTAGATGGCACATATTTCTTGCACTTTCTCCCAGTTTGTTGCACTCGCATTTCTCGCATTTCTTGCTTCCCACTGCAAGAAATATAGCAAAACCGCAAAAAACGAAACCCTGCTTATTTATCGAGTACCTATAATGACCAGCTTTTTGCCACGTTAAGCCATCATCATCATTTTTTCATCAACCCGATCAACCAGACATACAAAAGTCATATATCGGGTATCGAATCCACACCGAAATCAGAGATCGAGAGATGAGTGGTCTGGTGTGTAACATACCTCGCGCAAAAGAAAACATATTAATAATCTGATATTATTTCCTCTTTAACGAGGCTCAAGTTGAATAAGCTTCTCCTCACAACAAAGGCTTCTTCCTGCCTTTCTCTCTCTCTCTTTCTCTCTCGGAGTGTGTGTAACTGAGTGAGTGAGATGATTTCGCAGTTACTGCAAAGATATACAATATCTCCGAGTGAGTATTAGTATTAGAAATATCGAAAGAGTTGATTGGTTGCAGTGCAGGTTTTTCCCATCACCAGCCAACGGCATCGGTGAAAGCTGTGCTTCTGACGTACTTACAAAAGGTTTCAGTTCCAGGAGACTGAAGGTCGCCGTAAGCCATCCGACTAACCGACTAACGAACTTTGAAGTAGATCAACTCGTGACTAGGTTATCAAAGTGAGTGAAGTATTATTCAAAGGCGCACTGCAGCAGCAGCTTTGTTTAAGTTTTTCATAACAGTATCATCACATGTCAGTCGAGTGCATACGTATAAATTTATCGAGTTTTGAGTGAAAGCAGGGATCAAATCAATGTGTAGTTCTTGTCAAATAAACCGTGTCCTTTGAATGTATGGGACATACATACGGCTAATTTTAGCAGGCACAAATGCAGTGTCGTTCACAAGTGTTTTGTCACTTTTTCAATGGAACTGTTCCAGAGTTGAAACATCAGAAGGACTTGGCAGGACAATAAAGTCGTGTCTTTGTCACAGAAACCGGGTTCTGTTTATGTATGCACCTATTTGCATAGCCTGGTCTTTACATTGTTGTTTGGACGATACAAGTAGCATTTCTCCAAATAATAGGAGGAGATAATCGAGCCCTGTAATTAAAGATGAAAGGCTGATAGGTCTTGGAGGAAGAATTTCGTTCTCAGACGGTTAGCTGTTCTTAATTTAATTGGCTTTGCAAATCCCTTTATGTGGGGGTTGCGCCCAATGTAATGACTTTCTCCGCCAGATATATACGTTGTAATCCACACCTTATAAATATAAAGAGGAATCTTCTCCTCCTGGTAATTAAGATCAGAAAAGGAATGGTTTTATATCTACTATCTGGAAGCTCGGCTTAGGCTCAAACTCTCAAACGTCCCACTCGTATAACATCCTTTTAAAATAGCAAACGTTACATCATACGTATTCAGAGGACTGCTTAAATATTGGTAGAAAATTATCCTCCTAGTTGATCATGTATAGTAAATATTTTCACTGTAAAACACAACAAGTATGGATTAGGTACTTACATTAAATTTCCTTGTTAAATGATGATGATGAGAATGTCTATCATTAGGACGACCTCGAAGTGAAGAAGTAAACACTTAAATCTTGCATGTAACAAGGTATCGTTAGGCATGAATTAATCCTAGGTACGCAATTTCAAGAATTTATTAGCCTGAAACATACTAAGCTATTTACAATGTAAACCGTTTTTTGCTTATTTATGTTTCAGATAATTATTCGACTTCCGAGATCAAATTCTCATTTAGCAATAATGATGCCTACATACGTTACAAACAGTTATCCACTAATGATTCAATTGGAAACATACCACTAATGAATCTGTCGGCTTCTGCTGTGGAATGACATTGACATTGCCAATCCCATTTCCACTCAACCGGAAAAAACCCCTTATAATTAGGGCCAAACCGTTTGTTTGTACCAACCAAACCGACGCTAGGTACAAGTTTAAACTGATAAATATGAGGATATGCAGTAACAAAGTACATATTTTAGGACGCACATACGTACTGCCAGATTTCATGAAATAAAGATAAGGCGGTATGTGTACTATTACAAAAAGTGCTGAGGGTGGTCAAACTGACAAGCAGGAAGGAACTCTCTCACTCTCAATTGTTACATAATTCATTCCTTACCGGAGCCAAAATCCCAGCCTCCCTGCATGTTTCCCATTCTGACCAGAATCCTTGAATGAAATCAACCACATTATCAATGGCCCTGTCAACTGGTAACGATCAAATTCCAGTCATCATCATACATACCACACCACAAGCAAAGTCTGCCAATTCAGCACCACCAACCAACCTCATCTGGTTGGTGCCTGCCATTTATTACAATTACTGGCTGAATGACTCTCCCGCTCGCGATAAGTCTTATCACCAAGTTAAGTTTAGCATAACAGAGTTCGTAGTGAAATGATGGCTGAAATCAATTAACGCTCTTTGGGTGAGAAATATTATCACTTGCAACCATACGGAGTGGCGTAGAGGACTGGGTGAGGTTGCCAAGATCGAGTGTAAAAGGACCGACAGGAAGATGAGGAGACGATCCAATCCAATCCTGCAACAGAGAACAATCGCGTTATCACCCCATCACGTAAACAATAGGGATTCCACTATTCTTCTCCACACACATGCGAACTTGTTCCTGGTGAGTGAAAGTAAGTGAAGCGATGATCTATACTGCCAGCCAGCCAACAAACAATTCGCACAGGGGCGGCGGACAGAGTGGCAATGTCCCCACGATTGTTCGATGTCCCTATCGTCTGCCCATGTTATATAAACCCCAGATGTGTCCCCAGAGGTCCCCAGGCTTCCGCGGCCCCTGAATTTCGCATCCAATCCCATGCAACCTCATCTCTAATCTACTCATCCACCCACCCACCCACTCACCCACTCCTCCAAAAACAGGCCTGCATTATACTACGTACTAATTCCTAAATCTTTAATGAAACTTGCAGCAGCAGTATCCGACAACAGGATTTTCTGTTAGATGCGTCTGAAAATGACTCTGGTGCACACATTGTTTACCTGGATCAAAGTTTCATTCATATTTTTAGCTGAGGAATTCATTCTGCATGAAGAAGCAAGCAGAATACTTTAATACTTTAGTACTACCGAATGAATGGAGTATTAATGCTCCAGCTTATCCATAGCTTGCACTGTTTTATTTGTTCATTGAATTACTTCTGGTCCAAAAATCTCCAATTTCATTCAAACTTAAGTATAAGCTCTTTTTTGTGAGTCAAAGGGAAATAATCGATTCCTTTTTATTTCGAGACGACCTGGGCTCCAGTTTTTGTCGTGTTTACGGATCACCGATCTTACTTACGGACATGAATTTCCCTTATTCCTCCCACCCACCCACTCGTTTCGAACAAGTTTTGACAACTGACATCTCTCTCGAGTAATTCTTCTTGGCTGGGTCGCTCCATTTAACTGATGGATAAGGTGGAAGAGAGAGAAATTGGGTGGACACTTTTCTATCCAACTAGCTCGAATACGTAAGACTATAAAACACGTGGATCTGAACGTGGACATACTTTTGTATCCAGGTTTTCCTTTCATTTAGTTGACAGGGGGAAATTCACTCGTATGGAGAGAGAGACATGATGTCGGATTATGGTTTGTGAGCAACAAAGGGAATCGTAATTTGTGTGTCATTACGACAGATAAATGTTACACATCGCATACTCATTAAAGGCACATGGTATAAAGATAGAAAGTAACAGTGGAGGTCTCCCAGAGGAGGCTCTCCGATTTTGAGAGTCTACTAGTGTCAATCGATTCCAAATTTAATTAGTATGAAATTTGCAATAGATACGACCTCCCAATACTCAGGTTTGGCAGAGATACTTGCACCCAAAGAGGAGAAAATACGTCATAAAATTGACAAATTTTATATTTCCCAAATTTACTGCGCATTTTCCCCTCTTCGGATGCAAACATCTCCGCCAAACCTGCGCATTGGGAGATCTTATCTTTTGAAAATTTCATACTAATTAAATTTGTGATCAATTAACACTAATTTTGTCAAAATCGGAGAGCATTCGCTGTGAGATCTCTATTGTAAGTCCATAAATATTCAACGTTACCCAGTAGCATGTTAGCTAGTACATATGTATGTATGTATGCATTAGTATAGCAATATTACTGCTCCACAAATTCCACAAAGCAAAAAAATGTGGTCGTCTCTACTGGATGAGCACCAAAATGAAGGAATTACGAATTTTCGCCTTCATTCCACGACACTTGAGGACAGATTTATAGGTTCTCTTAACCGGCAAAAACAAGCTTGAGAGATGACACGTAGAATAAATTATTTGTCGTTTGTCATTCCTCTGCTCCCCTTAACCTCTAACGCAGAATGGATAAGACTGTGAGTTCACTTAGGTTCAATTCAACCGTCTAGTGCACAGACAGATAGTGGCAATGGCAAGAGTACAGTATGTGCAAAAAGTCCAAGGTTAGGTTAGCATGATGATGCAAAGTGTACGAAAGATAGCGAAAAAGAGAGAGAGCCGAGAGGGTAAAAGCGTTTTAATAGAAAGTGGCAAAAGATGTGAAGAAGTATTTAAGGATTTCTTGGTTGATTTCGTGGAAGCAGATAACTTCCACAAAAGGAACCATTACAAGTATCTCTGAACAAGAAGAAAGCCTCCTAAAACATACAAAATTACTCTCAGAGTGGTAGTCTTATCTACCCATGAAAAAAGAGAGTAGCATTTTCAACTTTATGCAGACAGACATACGTACACTCTTAGAAATCTAGATAGTCAGGCAGGTCTAGAATTCTTCGGTATTAAAATTTCTACCGCTTGGTATTAAAATTATACCGGACCATAACAATTTGCTGTGTAAAACTTTAATACCGAGATATTACTACAAAGTATCACTTACTATTACAAAATGCTACCGCTTTGTATTAAAATTATCAGTATACCGGTATTAAACTGAGCGACTGCCGCACAGTATTACCGCACAGTATTACCAACCAATATCAACTTTTATAGAGTCACATATGATTATGATAACCGCTTGGTAATATTTTAATACTAGATTTCTAAGAGTGTAAGTTTAGATATATGCATGTATCGTCTTATACATACCAAAATAAGTTGACAGCTCTTCTCCTACTGCATGCTGCATCTGTTGTATTTCATTTCCTTGTCTAAAACAAAATGATTTATTTTTGTGGAAATTTTATGTACAAGCTTCTTTCCAACTTGAACACGTTCCTCAAACCAGTGAACATTTTGTTATCAAGGTAATCCACGCCTCTCCACAGTTCACATACTTATTCTCCCGGTTAATAAACCACTTTTCACGAAATGGTACAATATACATGTATGAATTTATTTATGACGTGCAGAACTAACGATGTATGATCCTTGATACAAATGCATGTATTATTTTAACCCTTCGTACATAGCAATAATTTAATATTTAGGACGGCAGTGAAATTAAATGCTACCACTAAAAATAAAACAACCCAATATGCATATGAATACATGTTTAGGTACATGTGCAAAATATGTGGAATAATGCGCTGAATCGGTAATTCTACTCTTTATTTTACGATTATAACTCTTTATCTAATAATTTAATTGAGCCAACGTTAAAGAAATGTAACCATCACCTTCTTTAATGCGGGGACATGAAGCGGAAATTTTTATTGGAGATGTGCCTATAAAGTCGAGAAATTCGAGACGACATTGATTGGCAGAGGACCAAAAGGAAGTGTGTGTTTCAACAATAACAATACGTCCAAAATGCCATCATAGCGGACTCAAGATGGTAAATATGTGGCTGGCTTTTAACCACTGGGAATAGCTTTGCTACCCGAACGGCAACATTATTTTTGCTTGTAGAGGTGTATCCAATTACACAAGTATTGCATTGTGTTATTGTTGTTGGGTTGTATGTCGATGCAAGTATTTCAATTAATTTTCCACCTCATTACCATTCCCTGACATATTTAAGTACATGCCATGATGAATGAGGCAGACCTAGCAGCCAACCAAATCATATAAACCATCTCGTAAAACACCGGCACAAATGGAGGATAAAAATACATAATTTTAAAATAACTATGAGGAAATTTCCCACAAAAGTTTTAATTTTTACTAAAATTATACATATTGATAAGGATCTTATCTATACAATATATAAGCAAATTTTGTCTGAATATGTTTCTGAGTACGATTCCATTAGCAGTGGCAGTTTCTAGAGGAATTAAAGTCGTTAAAATTCGTCTCAAATTTTTATGTGTTCCAAACCTAAGAAATTCCAAGTAAATTTACTAACTAACAAGGGAGGTCTCCGAGCGTATGCTCTCCGATTTTTGGCAAACTAGTGCCAATCGATCATAAATTTTATTAATAAGGAATTCGCAAGCGATACTATCTGTTAATTCACAGATTTTGCGAAAATATTTGCATTCGAAGAGAAGAAACAACACCCTAAAGTTGGCAAATATTACGATTTTAAAATTCACTGCACGTTTTCTCCTCTTTGGATGCAAATATCCCTGCCGAAAGTGCCGATTGGGAGATCGTGTCTTTTGCAAACTTCATATTAATCAAATTTGTCATCGATTGACACTAATTTGCTCAAAATCTGAGAGCATACGCTGAGATACCTCCCTTGTAAGTTAGTCAGTCTACCAATAAATACGCGACATATTCATACCCCAGTCTTGATTTATGTCCCATGTCACTACGATACTTACCAAACAATTAAACCGTTCAGTAATTAAGTTGATCATATTATTTATATCGAAGCAGTTTGATTTATTATTGTCGTCGCACACACAATGCCTCGGCAAAAAGGATGTGCAGAGTTATGTGTAGGTATGTCTCAATGAAATTAAAAGCACAGCAAACATTTTATTGCTAATAATACGTCGCAGTAGGTATTTAGAGAGTGCATGTATGTTATTTGACAAATAACTTAACATTGATTTTGACATTCTCGTCTTATAATAAGTCGTCTCTGGAATTTAATAACAATAATTCATTGTGTAAGGCTGCATATTCGTGCTCCTGTTTAGTCTCAACTCTTTGTTATTCAATTTCTGCAAAATATTGGCATTGTCAATCAAGCAACACTGATTTTCATGTTGTTCTCTGCTTGACAATGAATTTTTGCAAGGAATTTTCATGTTAAAATACCAGCCCACTTAAACTTGTGCAAAAAGGGTCAATCTCCCGATACGAGGTTTTGCCATTTGCCAATAATTGTGCTCGTGTTTAGCAAGGCTATCGAGTTATTGACACCAAAGTCAAGTCGAAAAGTAGATATTTTCTCCGACGCCAATTTAAAGTTTCATCACAGATACTGCACTCGTGCAAAAAGCGCTTTATTCGATGACTCAAAGGAATTGATTAGTTTTCTCTTACGAAATACTTCCATTGAAGTTCTTTTGAAATTTTATCAGCACTGCATGCACTGCATTTCTCAAAGCAAAGTGAAAATTCGAAAAGTGAAGTGACAGCAGGTTTTAAATACGTGTATTCAATTCAGAGGCAAATGTTTTGGATTTCAATTTTAACGAGTATGAAAAACTAGTCGTATTTCTATCAGTATTATTAGTTAACACTATTTTACATCGGTACGGGACACCTTTGTATCAATCGATATATGCAGTAACTGCTTAGTTCATTGTGTTTTTCATCAAAATAATTTTTGTCGTCGCGTGGCGCAACTGTAAATAAAAAAGGTAACAAGTGGCGTGAAGAAAGGAATGATGAGACTTCATACTTAAAAGGATTACTTAATTTCACTTCCAACGAACTAAAAAGTCAAGTGACAAAAAATACAAGTTTGTCACCGTTCGATTGCACAATGTGATTTGTTGAGAGAAAAACATCTAAAAAAAGCGAAGCTCAAAGTGAAACTCAAACTAGCAACCTCCTCCGCAGTGAAAGTTGATGAAGCCTTTTTTTACGTAAGTGATTTATACAAATTAAGTTTTTAAAAGTTCAAAGTGTGGGAGGCCTTTTAAGTAATTTAATTCGGGAGTAAATAAATTGTAGCGTGCAACAAACGACCAACTAAAAATGTTTCACAACATATAAATTCGATTGTACGACTATTTTAGAAATGCAAATTAAATTAAAGTACCGTGGGCTGCGTGATTGTATTAATTTGGTTCATTGTACAGAGTTGTGAAATGCCACGACCCTTATTTCTAGGGGTGAATATCTACGTCACAAAAGTAGCATGATTTTCGCAACATGCTACAAATCTAATAATGAATATGATACCTTGATAAATATGCCGGAGAAATATCGTGGTCGGATTTTTTTTGTACAAATGAGATTACAAACTTAAAGTGACAAGTTTCTAGAATCCGTTGAGTTGAAGGATTTTCGGGGATGACAAATTCCCCGATTCGTGACAGGATTACTAGGATTAACTCGTAGGTTTTCGCACCCGTTTATTTGAAAAATTGCAGAAATGTTAATCTAAAGATATGACGTCTCATTTGTTGCTAACTATCAAAAAAATTGGAATATTGGGATTTAGAAAAAAAGATTTGGGGAATAAGGTTTGACGTCAACCACACATTTTTTGCATATGTAAGAACATTGTATAAACAGTAATCCCCAAAATTCCAGCAAGTCCCATGCGAATCACTGCTTTAACAAGATCATAAACAAAATAATTGTGTATATCACAGAGTCGAAAGTTTTCTTAAAAAATCAGCAGCACAAATCACTTCATCTCGCCCCAAACTGCATAATTATTGTTTTTTAATTTTCTTTTCGCTGGCAAATGTGCAATTACTCTGGACAAGAAGGCGTTATGCAGACGTTTAGAAATACGGCCGAATGGTTATTGCCTACTTGCCTGGCAATGGCAGTTAAAGAAAATTGGATCTTTAGAGCACACTAACAAGAAAATATTGTGCATTTGTGTCGGAAACCGTGGTCTGGGTGGCATTTCCTTGCTCCTAATGTTGTATGCATGTTCTGCTACATTAAGAATTAGTATTCATTCACAGTGAAAGAGTTTACTTTACAGGGCAGAAAAGTCATAGTGCGCTCAATGTGGGAACCATTTATTCACTTTTCCCCCTTCACAATCCTGTCTTTTTGAGCAGTGGCCGCGGAAGCGGTGGGGACATGTGGGGACGCTAACATTGTAGGATAGGGGAGGGAGGGGTTCACATAACATGGGGAGATGATGGGGACATCTAATAACCGTCGGGACATTGTCCCTCTGTCCGCGGCCACTGCAGTTTTGATGAGAAACACACAGAGTCGAGTGAAACGGAAGAGTGACATCAAAAAATCTAATTACATTTATGTCAAAAGACGGATTGACATTAAACTTGAGGGATGACGACAAAGTGACAATTTATTCATACTCTCATGCCCTTTCTAACCAGTAAACAACCATGCAAAATAGGATTGTGGGTGACTGCTGACATAATCGAGGTTGCGAGATGACTACCCCAGTCAGATTATTGCATTCAAGTGTAAAATTATTGGTTGAAAAATATTGGAAAATTTGGATATTTTCGAACAAAAAATGGGTAAAAACGGGTCCAATGGGTACATAGTGCATATGTGCAATGACGTTGTACAGTGTGGCTAAAAAAATAGAGAGCTATGCACAAGTTTGATTGACCTTAAATATATAGCACACTTTTTATAATTGATTAATTTCCAACAAAACATAATTGCAAGAGTGTTTCGCAACTTGGAAAATTAAATATTCAGTAGCGCATAGAGCTTTTAGTTTGCAAGCTTTTTGCAATGACATTCTATTGTGTGTGGATATGTACATACGTAGAAACCGGTTCGGTCAGAAGAAGAACCGAGGTCTCAATTATTATATTTAACAAACCACCACCAACCAGTGGGGAAATTGGTTGTTAGGAGGAGTAGGTGCATACATGTGTCTATTTAATATGGCAACAACGAAAATTAATAATAAGCCAGACCAATTTGGCTTTCGTTAGTAATTACGTATGATGGTCCAAGATGTATGTATCTACAGTGGCCGTGGAAGCCGTGGGGACATTAACATTGTAGGATAGGGGAGGGAGGGGTTTATATAACATGGACAGACGATGAGGACATCGATCAACCGTGGGGACATTGTCCTCCTGTCCCGCAGCCACTGAACACGAGAAATTAAAGTCCAAAAAATATAAGAACAATGTAATAAGTCATGTTTTCCGATTGCTTGGCTTCATGGAGAGTAAATTCCTCTTCAAAATTAACTCTGTAAATTAACCCTCTTCAAATAAATACCTTAAGACAAACATTAATTAACTCAACAGTTGAAACCTGATAAATTATACCTAAACATTTAACTCATTCAGCTTAAATCGTCGTGTCCATGAAGAAGTAATAAATAGGCTTCCTTCCGCCATTTGCAGTGCGATTCATTCTCTCCTCGAGCAAAATTCGATCCATTTATTTTCTTGTCACAATATACAAAACATATCTGAGCCACCACGCTTGTCGTAAAGTTTTAAATTAGTATCCAATTCAACTTTAGTGATCATCGTTGATTCTGGTAATAAAATTGGGAGGCTACAACAGGGACGGATTACGATTACGCAGTGGTACAAGCGATTTGCAACTTTACTGTGTTGTAAACCTGCTAGGCCGATTCTCCTAGACCACAAATCGGTCGTAAATAACTCTGTCTCAGTGTGCCAGCGTCAACTGGAGTGAATTACGTTTTTACGCGTACGCAGGTTGTCTAAATATAAATAGATTGCAATTTATCTCGGCGAAAAATGTAATGTAAAATGTGTGGAAAGAATCCAAAAAAGCTGTAAAAGTCGAAATTACTTGGTGAGAGAGGGACGGAGAGCTCACGAGATTATTATGATGATCGGTATACACACTGGAATATGTACAGAATAACGTCACTTCATTCATTCAGCTAGGTAATAAAAATATCTTGTCATAGGAAATATTTAAAAACAGTGGCCGCAGAAGTAGTGGGGACATTAATATTGTTGGATAGGGGAGGGAGGGGTTTGTATAAGATAGGCAGATGATGGGGACATCGAAAAACCGTGGGGACCTTGCCCCCACGTTTCCGCGGCCACTGTTTAAAAATTCCACAAATGGGAATTTTTGGTTCAATGTCTGAGGAAATCGAAATCCGTCGCGAAATTCATGCCGAAAGTTTCCATTAAAATGCACTGGATTGACTTTCATGATAGTTTTTTGAGTAGATTTATTCAATACGTACGCCATCCTCGTTTTTTGTTCTTTTCTCACCACCACAAAAAAAACCAATAACATAAGTCGCAGGGTTACATAGGTCCACAATTTGCATAAAACTCTACACTGAAGAAAGTGGTTTTTCATTGCATTTCTTCTCGAAAGTAGCAGCAGTTTTATTCTTTGATGTCTTATTTTTGACTTTATTGTGCGGAAAGGTTTCGCTGAGACATGATGATCTAACAAAGTCGACCGAGTTTTCATACATGTCTGAGAAGGAAATTTACGGGAAAATTGGGGGAAATAGGTGCAGCAGAAAGAGACTGATTCCATTCTAGATATGTATTCCAGGAAACATATTACATATTCCATTATTTGTTCTATGTAAGCTCACTTAATTCCCCTTTCACGTGATCAAATGCATCAACAATAAATAGCCCATCGTCTTTTAGGTACACACTTTCCATAAATAATGATATCAGACAACTCCAACTGCAAAATACTAATCGATACAACATACAAGTTATAAATCAATTCAGTTCAGACATACAAAAGATGTTCCCCAGAAGCCAGTGATGCAATACATGAAAATATTTACTAGTTCAAGCCCACTTTCCTTCTCCCAACAATAACAATATAAAAAAATAATTTCCACTGTCGGCCAAAGAATGGTTTTCAGAAAACCCACAAAAACGAATTTATTCATGGCAAGTACACATTCAAAATGATAGGTGTTGCCCAACATGTTTACCGTATAACAAACATGTCCATAAAAACTTGCCATTTATAATTTATTATCTCCTCCGACACGATCAGATAGACAGGTCAAGTCAATCATCACAGTCTAAAAAACACCTTAGGAAAAAAATACTATGCATTTTTAGGAAATTTAAGCTTCAAAATGTCAACACATGCACTATATAAAACCATAAAGCCAAGCCACACAGGGTCATAAATTCGAAATAACATTTTCCTATTATTTATTCCAGACTGTCGAGCGACGACAAGCCCATCATCATCATCATTCGGGTCTAGTCATCTTGCAAATTTAAGCCCAAAAGGAAAACAACGAAGCACATGGAGTGGGAGGAATCCGCGCATCGAAACATCTCACAAACCCATCATCGTGTAAAATTGTTTTGTATTCTGAAAAAAGACAGTCGTACCACGACCACCTTATTTCTTGAACCAATATTTCCATAACTTTGAGTTATGCAGTACATATGGACGATTTGGCAAATCTGATTTGACACATTTGGGTTTCTCTCCAGTGAGTCAGAAATAAAACTTTCGTGATTTTTTTTGTTGTTCAAAAATTGAGTCTTTGATCTCAATGTCAACATTGCCGCGACCAAGTTTCGACACGAAGTAGGAGAGAAATTGACACTAACGAGTATCCAATCTGGTGTTTCGTAGAGGGAATGCATCCCAGCCGTACAGATTCCGAACAGTATTGACTCAACCCATCATCATCATCATCACCATCACCATCCGTCGCGGTGACGAGGAGACTTTACATCTTGTGGAGTTTACAAGGCTTTCAACACCTTGAGAGTAAGTAAAGATACACACAATTTACTTTAAACTTTTCATGCGACAAGGAGAAAAGGTAGGTAAATAACACGGCAAACTAAAAAGTTACATCATCGTCCATCCATCTTTAGTCTTGGGCTGGGGTTCGGAAAAAAAACAACAATAAAAGTGAAAAGTTTCGATGTTTACGGCCTCATTGTGGGGTGATGTTTGTTCTTTGGAGATAACAACACTCTGATGACTTTGCTTTGCGTTGGATGCAGTACTTATCGGCGCTGTTCGTGCAAAAGTTGTCGGTTGAGAAATCAGTTGGTAACAGAAGTCGTCGGGTGAAAATTGGGGGACAACGTGACACCATGTTATAGTTACGGTGTCTCATATTTCCCAAAAATTGAACCAATGATTCCCTTAACCAACAGCTTTTGCACGAACAGCGACAATATGTATGCATACCCAAAGTCAGTATTACGTAACTCACACGGCATACATTATATGATTCCGATACGTGGTTCAAGTTTAAGTTGATTCACTCACCAACTTATTACTTTGGGAAGAAAAAAAAGACGCCACGCCACGGCTCCAGGTTTTTCTTCTTTTCTTACTTAAAATTCTTTCCCGCAATCCAATAAGGGAGCCAAGAAACCATGTTCAGAACTGCGGGGTGCGTCTTTGTAATTTGAAATTTGCACCAATAACGATTGAAGGACAGATCAAGAAAGATTCGACCCTCTTTTTTTGTGGAGTGTTTTACTTATAAAGCTCACCGAAGCGGAGCAATGTTGCTTGTGGATTTCGTTGGGTGTAGACATTTTAAATCCAACCTTGTCCCAACACCTTAGAATTCTAGTCAGGAGAGACACATCCTTCGGCTCAGATTGGCATGGTTTTGAACGCATTATAGCAGAAGAAAACTCATTCGCCTCTCATCGTCATTGTCACATTTTCTCCGGTCTGGACAGAGAAGAAAAACTGCTTCGAGATGTGACTGCTCTTTCTCCCGAATGAAATGCGGCGACAATGGTGAAAGTGAAAGCATATACTTTTTCATGGAAGTGGGACCCAGTTCAAGAGGCAAAGTGAGAAAGGAGAGCAGAGATTGACGGTCCACTAAATTTCTACACGTAGCCGGTACATAGTTCTCGACAGGAGCGGCGGAATCTGGGGGGACATTAACATTGTACGATAGGGGAGGGAGGGGTTTATTTAACATGGGGAGATGATGGGGACATCGAATAACCGTGGGGACATTGTCCCCACCCTTCCGCGGCCACTGTTTCTCCAGCTTCGAGTAATAATATATGTAGTAGTGCCACTTCAGCTCCTTTCATTTCCTCCCCATAGTGAAAGTCACAGAAGAAGCCCCAATTGTCCGGAAGACACAATTCATTCGACACATAACTTGTGTGTGTGCCATAATTTTTTGCTTTTGAAAAATATGAAAGTTTTTGTGATTCAAGTTTTTTTTTCTTCTTCCCCACTTCCGAGGCAAGGTTTATAGTACAAGTGCAAATTTTGGCAAGCAGAGAGATTATTTGATTCGAGTGAAATATGCTGTTTATATTGAGGCTGGATTCTTTTTTTTTGCGGCTGGCAATTGATTATCTGTCAATGGATCATTGTATAAGAAGAGTAATGCGAGAAACGAATTAATTGCAAGCGTCAATCCGAATCCTCGTTGCTTTATTCAGTATTTTAGTTCGTTCATTTCTGTGAGAAGTGAAGCAATTATAAAAATTAAGGACAATCATGATACACGATTTTGCTGTATGTATGAAGCCGTCATCATTCATCAGAGATATCAACTTTCAGTTCCGTGTCATACGAGATGTTGCATATTTATTATGATCCAGTCTTGGTCTATTTGTTGTGCATAAGTAGCACAAAATATGAAACTTTGCGCCGGCCATTAATAATAATTACTTACTTGAAGGTAGATATGGACGGCCGTTGATGTTTTCCTTTGTCTAATTACGCAGACCTTGTTTTCTCTGCCGGATAACGTGTTGATGGTGCGAATGACAATATGGCTATTGAATTAAGTAATTAAGCACCGATGTTGACTGATGAGAGAATGGATGGAAACTTGATCCATGTCGTTGTAATGGGGGAACCTATAATAAAATCCAATAAAACAAAGAGTACCAGGCCGTACGGACGGTATCTGGTGACCAGTGGCCGCGGAAGCTGTGGGGACATTAACATTGTAGGATAGGGAAGGGAGGTGTTTATATAACATGGGCAGATGATGAGGACATCGAACAACCGTGGGGACATTGCCCCTCTGTCCGCCGCCACTGAAGAAGACGATAGATTTTCCTGAATTTTCATTATCTTTATGAAGACATAATAATATATAAACTCTTCAATTCTCCTACGTATTTTCTCCCTGTGTGGGAAATATTTGGTTCGAATTCGTCGCAGACGGGACAGCAATAAACCCACTTTGTTTGGCCTTAGCCTCCAGCACAGATGCGTATGAAGGGTTATAAAAAAAGTGGTCTGCTGCTGCTGCTGACCCTGCAAATGCCAAAGTTTTTCAATAACCCGACGACTCCCAGTGATGAAATGGCCAGTGCTACGAACGGATAGTATTGTACAACTATGTTCGTAATAAGAATGTTGCTTAACGATGAATGCAACGCACTTGTCCTAATTCTGTACCCACTTTTATGACGAAGCACAAACGAAGTGCCAAGGAAAAGGATATCCCATTTGGGAATCAGACGAATTTCCCAAAAGATGCAGACAGCCAGGCCCCAATTTTGGGATGGGAAACATGACAATTTCAAATTAGCATAAAATCTGCCACAGCGAGATTTTGCTAGCAAGGATGTAAGGAGGTCGATTTGATCCGTGTAAAAAAAAACTCGTGACATCGTAGAATCCTTTGTCGGATCATATCACTCTGCTTGACGTCCCGATTTTTTTCCAGTATTTGCAACAATACTCCAAATATTTTACAAGTAGGATTCGCAATAATTGTCAAAGCCGTTGTTTGAGCAGGGAACTTTCTTTGTATGGATTTATTTTTTCCCAGATCCGCGAATTACGTACTTACTTACTTACCTATCTCCTTGCACAGGATGTTACAATGAACCAGTTTCTTTCCCCATTCCGTCCATAAGTAGGGTAAGTATCAGAATAAGTCATTTTCAGAACGTGTCTTATCAAGAACATGTGTCCGTATTGGAGGAGGAAGAAAAAGCAATTTCCGCTTCATTTTAGCCAAATGTATTTTATTACAACTTGACAGTGCAAATGACAGTGCAAATGCATGTGAAGCAATAGGCATGAGGAAATTGACAGGTGAAATCTCACGATTATAGGACAGAGGAAGGTCAGTTCTGAGAAAAACGGGGCTTACATTCTTCTTATCGTGGAGCCTTCATTTTGGTGAAAGTCTGTCATTTCGTTGTCCTAATGTTCTTTCATTACTTGCACTCTTTCTGTTCTGTCTTCTGCAGCTGCACGAATTTGATAGGTTTTGTGTATATAGGAACATTGCATTACAAACTGCACCGCAAAACCTGTAAGGCTTTAATTGTCCGTTATATTCCTTTATCCTTGACAATTCCATCCCGAGGAAAAACTGTTAAGCAAACCAAATGGCCAGTTCAATTGAATCGAGGCTTGTTGTCTTGTCTATCGCCACAAATTCAATCGCTTTGAAGATTGTGGACCAATAACAGACACAGGCTCTAAATGACAGGGCAAATGGACACATTCCCATTGAACACAAATGAAATACTTTGTTGTTATTTTATCTCGATAAAAAAAACAAGTCGAGCGAAATCTTGGGCATTTAATCTTTCCTAGAATTTAGAAATGGACAATAGTCTATGAAGAAAGGAAGGTATTTACATACATTGGGAGAAATAAGCAATAAAACATGACCATGGATTCAAGGTTAGTTTGGCGAAGGTCAAATTGGCGAAAATAAATTTTAAAATTGTGATAAAAAATATTATGAAAGTACCGTGAATGAGCGAATTTGTGCAAAATGAGCGATTTTTTTTCGCCAAATGGGGTTATTTTGTGGTGAAAGTTTTTCGCCAAAAGCGTTTTCGCCTTTTCGCCAAACTGAATGTCTTCCTGCAAAACCATAAATATTCGAAGCATCCTCTTCCCCCAATATTATAATATTTGTGTTCTTATTACTCAAACCAGATCAAAGGTTGAGGTTGCACAGCACAGCTTGAAATTAATATCTGACTTTATTGAATTCTACTACTATGCAGATTCCGATAATAATACCGATAGAATAATATCAGACCACAAAGGTGCATTTTGATGAAAGGTCGTCGTCAGGCATTATTATTATTATTACACCATTAGTTTTCAGGTATGGTAATTTGTGTGAAGTGAGTTATATTAGTCACGATCTCTCCACCCTACCTTCATTGATGGCGAAATGTTTACTTTTCATCAGGCAATTCTCATTTTCTACTTTATTTAGTCTTCAAACAACAGGAAAATCGTATGTGAATTGAATAAATGTGTACCTATATATTCTTCATGAATCGATACCTTCATGAAGAAGTGACGCAGGCATACATAAATCTAAAAATAGAGGATGCAACTGCTTATTGACTGCAGTGGCCGAGGAAGCCGTGGGGACATTAACATTGTAGGATAGGGGAGGGAGGGGTTTATATAACATGGGGAGATGATGGGGACATCGAACAACCGTGGGGACATTGTCCCTCTGTCCCTACACTTCCGCGGCCACTGCTTGACTGATCTCCCTACATACACACATAACTGACTGAATGTGATGAACTTTCACTAATGACTGTACAACTATGTACATTCGACATGCCCAGGTTTTTACAGAATAGGAGAAAGTCATCCCTTTTTTCCACGATGGTAATTTGATTAACCATCAAAATTACTTCTCGTTCAAAACTTTTTACTTATTTATTAGAATTGTACGTCACAAAATGATAAAATAAAATGGGCGAAAGTTTTGCACAACGACATTAAGATTATTATAGCTCGAGTTGGGCCTCCAGAAGAGTTTTAGCAGAGGCGGAAAAATATCTCGCGGAAATCTTTCCCCTCCTTCGGGTATGCCTCCAGTTTTGCTTTATAGAGCCATGTGCCCAAGAAGTGATGTGATGATGTCATTGAATTTTCCACCGTATTTTTTTTTATATGCGAGAATAATAATTTTGCACACGTACGTTTTGTACCCAATTCGACATGGTGTGCATAACGAAATTAAATTTACAGCAGTGTGAGGCTGAAGCAGCACTTTATGTTTATTTCGTCTCAGGGTTTTTAGAGAGTTGTTGCTCGCTTTTAGTAAATTTATCCTTGATCATTCTCACAATTTGGAGTTCAGCATAAAAAGAAAGCCAAGGAGAGGAAAACGTTCCGTCTTTTGCACTTTCCTTTCCATTAGGCTTTCTCCACCAAGTTTTGCTTAAACTTTAGAGTCAGGAAATAAGTATATAAATTCGTTATAGGTAGGAATCTGATATTTTGTAAACCTTATAATATATAAGGCTCGTAGAAAAGTAAGTTCATTAGTCGATACGATCCCATTTCTTCGATCTATATTGTGAAAATTCATGAATCGCGAAAACATGTATTGTGCGAAAAAAAACTAGAGCAATCTTTTCCATTCGCCAGTGTTTCGTTTTTTGCGGGTTTGCTAAATTTCTTGCAGTGCAAAGCAAAAAACGCGAGAAATTCTAGGTGCAAGAAACCACTTTCTTGCAAGTGGAGATTTGCACCCGAAACCTGCCATTCGCTTTTTGGTCACTATTTTACCAAGCATCTTGAAGTTAAATCTAAAGACTCTGAATAAAATAACTTGCAGCAGCAAAAGGTAATGTAAATGCTCGAATGATTACATTTTAAGGATTCGAAAAATTCCAAATAAAAGTATCAAATTAAGTATAAGCGGAACAAATTTGTCCTTTGTTCCATCAAGTAGTCAACAGTATCACATCCATTCCGAAACTGCGTAGGCACAAATCGCTGCACTGTAAACATGCAAAAGACAAAAGTGAAAGTAGGACAACGTAGCAAGACGAGAGGAGATCTGCTAATTGGATTATTTTCTTTCCATGCTTTCTAAAGTGCTTAAGTATACCAGCGAAAATAATAGCAGTTGATACATCCAAGAAATTCAAGTTATTAGAGAAAATATTCTCTCGAAATATTGTAAAAGATCGGATTCCATCACGAACCGGACTAACAATAAGAAACATAAACTGACTGGTGGAGGAATGAGACGTGACATTGTGCTGGGAAACCTTTTTTCTACATTATTATGTACAAAAAAACCCTTTCCTCCGTAATTCGGTCTTTCTTAATCTATCTCGTTGCAGCTTTCACCGCCCTGAGTATGAGGCCATCCATCCAATAATTCGATAATGTAGCCTTATTGATTTTTCTGAAAAAAATATGGAAATTTGATACGTTCGTGTTATCTTATTTCTCTTATGTAATCGACAAACACTCATCGTCAGACTAATCCTAAGGAGGTATCTATTTAGACCGGGGATTTGCAGGTGGCCAAGTTCCCAACTTCTTCATGGGTGCCTACGTACGTACATACTTATGTACACATATTCTTGGTTTATGTAGATAATGCATGCATGAAGCAGATTATCCGTCATTTTTGCAATGTCATCAAAGTCAAAAGAAATATGAAGCCCAATTCGTTTCAACAAATTTGTGTGACTCGGCTGCACTTTGAGTCAACACGGACTCCGAGGTCGAGCCACGAGTTCGTCGCTCGTGTCGTTAGAACACATCTAATTCAAGACTAACCAGCTTTCACTTTCATTTAGCATTATTATTTTACTGCAAGATTAGCACGTACGTACATGCATACAGAAGATCCTGTTCCCTATATACATACACACCAAGACTTTATATCATCCCTGCTAGTCAGCGTTTTAAGTGTACAATAAATTTTCCTTTGGACATTGTAAATGGAGAAAGTAGAAACTAGACTACTTTTGGTCACGTTATGGGACGAAATAGCTCGTTTTGGCTACGATTTCAGCCGATGGACCAAGACTTGACTTCTTTCAAGTAAACTTTCACTTTTCCAACTTTCCACAATCACCACCACCATCCTTATACGTACCATTGTAGAATCAGATCCATCCTGTTGTACAAAATGGAACGACGAGGGGGGGATGATTGTGAACGTACTTACTTGAGCATAAAGTTAAGGTTAAGTTAAATTGCTGATTTGCTTAGAAAAGTAAAGTAAAGTTTTAGACGGAATAAAGTTCCACCACCAGTAGCGGTTGAAAGTTGAAACCGTATCCAAATTTGGAAAATTCAACACGGATCAATGTTACACAATCAAATGACAAGCATCATGAACCCGGCAGATTTGGTGGTCTGGTCTGGTCTTTTGCGGTGAGGTTTGGTTTGTGGTGAGGTTTCAACTCTTCAAGTCTCCATTTGATCTGGGCATCACGGTCATCCATTCCATTTATAGTCGTCCTCTCCATCCATAAACTTGATTTACAAAGTGGTGATGTTCACATTTGTCTCTTTCTCCCTTTCTCCGGGGCATAATGCAGCAAAGGACGTAATGTAATAATTCCTTAGATCCCGTCATCATCGTCCCGGCCGCATTATTTGTGGTTCATGGAATCAGATTGCACAACAACAACACTCACTGCTCTTCTGTGTGTATATATAGCCTTTGAAATTGTGTGATTCACAAAAGGAAATCAACTTCGCAGCTGGAAACGGCACTTGGAAGCAATTTCAGTATCAAAGACAGCGTCACACGGGCATAACACCAAAGGAGAGATTGCGTTTAGGTAGGTATTTAGGAATGAAGCAGAGATACGTAATGTGTTGTGTATTTGGAAATACGCTTGGTTTATGGAGATACATTTGTAGATACATAATTGCGTTTTATGTAAAGCGAATAAAATTGGAATGTAGCGACTTCCGTTCTCGATTATGTTTAGAAATAGGCAATTAAGCCACGTACACTGGAGGTTCATTCAGGTGTTGAATTTCCGATTTAGGTTAGGCTCCAGTGACCTGGTGCTAATACAGCCTACGTATTTCTATACATGTAAATACATAGGTGTACTGTACCCCATGTAATTCATTCACTATTCAATATTCAGTAGTGCATAGGTCAGACGAGAGACAAAAGGCAATAAAGTGCTTCATAATAGACCTTGATATTTCGTCTCGTCATTTGAAATCGAAAATTGTATAACTGAATGACGTCAATTTTGCATTCATACTTAAAAGTATTGCATACATGCAATACCGACGATGGATGGATGTCTGGAAAATGTTCAAGTTATGACTTTTCACATCGTGCTAAAAACAAAATGAGAATCTTGCCCAGATTTAGAGTTAGATTACATACAAGAAGTACGTAAAAATTTTATGGAACACTTTGGAATGTTTCATTAAGTCTTGAAGTTTGAATTAAAATGCATGCAAATAGAGCATCACATTACAATGCGCATATTTAAAACCCATTTTGAAAGTATAATTAAAAGAACAGTTGCATTATTACTGTACATATATTCTTAATCTCTCCTTAGTAATTACATATTTAGATGTAGGGCGACTTCAGGTTTCATCACGGTACGAAATTTATTAGGCTACGAAAAATGAAATATTCGAGTCACAGTTCGTGTGCCTCCCATTATGCATGTGCCACTAGAGAAAGCAAAATCCTTTATGCATTATACAGCAAGATAATAAGAAGAAGAGTGTCTGAATCCAGTGGCCGCGGAAGCCGTCGTGGGACATAAATATTGTAAGATAGGGGAGGGCGGGGTTTATATAACATGGGGAGATGATGGGGACATCGAACAACCGTGGGGACATTGTCCCCCTGTCCTCACCCTTCCGCGGCGGTCACTGTCTAAATCCGTCGACCTTGTACACACTTTCTCCTTCTTCTTCCTTACTTATGACGACGACTATATACACACGGTGACCTATTAATTAGCCGTAAGACATCCTCTTGTCAGAGTGTGAAGGGCAGCAGGCAAAAGGCAAAAGGATATTAGAATTTTGTTCATCATGGGATGAGACGTGTGAGAGAGTTCGCCTTTCATCCCGACGACGACGATGATGATGACTGTTCTTTGAAATTTCGTATAATAAAGAGAGTGAACGACTGGAATAGTATGGATGAGGCTGATGAAAAGGATTCTGCTCAACTGTCTCTACCGGAGGCAATCAATTCAACAATCTGCATTTACTGGAATATCGGTCATATCAAAATCAGGATAATATTTGGATCAGACTTTCTCTACGTCTGAGGCCTTGAAGGAAGAAAGCTTCCCGATAGATTTGGATATTATGTAGCCTACATCACACAAAATTTCATCAATTTCAGAGGAAAGCCACCAATCAACCATCAACCACCTGTCGTATCAAAGTCTCGACAGTTTTATATATTCAAATTCTCCGAAATATTCAAACCCGGACTACGGGATTGAATTTATTAAGTTCAGCTAACCCCTTTGGACTGTATCCATTACGCTCTAAATTGATTTGTGATTTACCTTAACCCACCGTAATTTATGTCTGTTTGAAGTTAATTATCAAGGTTATGTATTCCATACACTCGTCAGAAGAAGTTGGATCCACGACGGCGTCTGTTGTTAACATTTGACATTTAAGTTACTCTTCTTATATTCTACATGTATTTATATGTATTTACATAAGTATACTCTAAGCTGTATGGAAAAGTGAATGCATTCCTTGCAAGTCTTAATCACAGTCAGTCAGTCAGTAGTAATTTGACCCAAATACCGAAATGAAACCACTAATGTTGAATGAAGGAATTCTTCCAGAACTACAATACCACACGTTTCGAGCACATTGTTGATTCTTCAAATTCATTAAATCCCTCAGACGTAGTAAGTATGAGAAGAATTTATTATTTTAACCCAAGAAAAAACCAGATGGGATGATATGTCACGTATGTGTATGATTTCGTCTTCTTGTAAATATGATGCGGTACTACTGTTAAGCGACCAAATAGGGAATATATCTAGCTATCCGTCGTACATACAAGGAAGGAAGATTTATACCTGAAAGGGAACCAAATTGAGAATTAATGGGATTAAATTGATTCCAACAATGTGAAACTTTCCTTCTGGAGTAGTTGGGAAAACAAAAGTTGGAGGAATTCGTGCGTACTTGCATTACTATCACTATTCGTCGTAATTCGTGTATACCTCAACGAATGCCAGCCAGGCTCCTATGCACGTAGGTGAGGAGGATGGATACGTTATTATCTAGGAAACCTTGATTGAAACCGTAGCACGCTAGTTCCTGACAATGAAGCAGTGGTTTCAGTTTGTGCTTGGAAAAACCGTGCCAGCTTTGGCTCCGTATTCGATTAAAGAGAGAAAGTACTGATGGCTGGGAATGAGGACAAACAAGGGTTGGGATTTATGAGAAAATCCTTCAAAGATCATGGGCATGCACAAAGTCGGTATAAGAAGCAGTATGAATAATGCAGTGCAGCACGGTAATTTGTGCATGGACTGCAGCACGACTATTAAATAATGACCTATCTATTATCGACCGCATTGAGTCAGCATCATTATTGATTTCAATAATGTGCACAAATTTGTATGCAGCCAGAATAATAAATAAGAACAAAAGCATCTTCAAATATTTTGGTTTAAACCATTTTCATTTATTAAAATATTTCAAACATAACAAATGAAGTAAAAATTGGTTAGTGGAGTTAGTAGTTAGTGGCTGAATGACTATGGTTGGTTGTTACTGGTTGAAAAACATTGGTCAGTAAATTATTAGATTTAAGGTCATGGGTAACTTTCACTGGTAAAAACAATCAGTCTAATAAAAAAGCTTATATGTATAATGGTAATGGCACAATGGTGATATTAAATATTTGGCAGTTCAAAGTTTACGTAGATCAGAGATTATTGACAATAGTTGCGTGTATTTATAGAGAGATTCTCATAACGGGAGATTTCCTCATGGATGAAAGCTCTGATTGAGTTCACATATTCAAATTTTTAAAGCTCATCTCTTTTGAGAGTGCAGTTTGGTTGGAAAAGAATCGATGATCGTTCAGTGTCAGAAATATAACCGGGCTCATTCGTATAGTGAGTGGGATACATCAACAAGGGTTCTACCGAGAATGCTTTCAAATCTCTCTTCTCGTATGCCATTTTCCACGTCATGCTGAAATAAACGGAAAATAGAACCACAATTTATAAGGATTTCACCGGATTATTAAAAGCGATAAATATGCTAAACTGTATGATTTAATCTTATTTATGGTGACTTACTTGTTTGATTTATCAAACATGATGGGAAAGTATTCATCAACTGGGACTAGTTTTTCCAAGGGGTTAGCTGCCAAAAGTTTTTTTGCCCCTCGTAAGGTCAGAGCGTAACCCAATGTCCAGTACGAGTAGTCGACATGGACGAGATACTGCAAACCCAGAATTTTCTTAGCTTAAGTTACAATGCTTAGATTATGAATGACGTTAAATTATGACATTTTATGAAAGAAAGTTCTATTCTATTATTCAGATAATGTAAATACTAGCTAAAATCCTTTACCTGACTATTTTCTACCCAAGGCTCCTTTGCATTTTGGGACCTTTTTCGTCCAAGATAACTAAAAACATATATAACAACGTGAATAAATTTAGAGTAAGTAAATTGAAAAAGTTGTAGTAGTTGACAAAAGAATGATGACGGCAAAATCTTGTCGTCAGCTTTTTGAGATAAAGAAATGGAAATCAATATTACGATGCAGCAGTGAAGGTTCAATTAGAAAAGATTCAATTAACACTTGCATCAAATCCCAGTCGAGGAAAATGTTGGAAGTTTCTTCAAATACGCGTTGTACTTGGTACACAAAATAGGGTTCGAATCGAACATCGTCTTCCAGAATCAGGGCAGTATTCACGTGAAATTTCACCATCTGAAAGGAATATATGTATACTCAACTTGTGCTATGTAGGTGTCCGTATATTCTGCGTTTCCTATTATCAGCAAAAGCAGGCGGCAACAACAATGGGGACATTCCAGAAAAGCTGTTGCAAAGCTGGTAAATGCAAATTAGAAATGCAAACGGTATAGGGCTATGTAAGTCCTTTTAAGCCTTTACAAACTTTAGAGAGAAAGAGCTAGAAAGCCACTAAAACCACGGAGCGATGCGAGCACAAGCAAATTATTTCTAGATTTAAGTCGCAAGTCGATGCATCAAGCACACCAGTGGCTTATGTACATACTTACGTGTTCCCAAATTTTATAATGACTCAAGAAGCATCCTATTTCTCCCGAGGTCATCAAGCGTTGTGAGAACGGGTCTCGATACCCTTCTAATTGTTTGATACCTAATTGTTCCAAGGTCTCCTCGGTCAGTTCTCTGAAAAGAAAAACTTGAACTTAATATATAAATCAAAATAAATCTCCTGATTGGAACATTTGAAAATTTTTATGACATATTTCATTTTACGACAGTTTTATGGAAAGCCGACAAATATTCTAACGACGACGACGTTGAAAATCCCAAGTACTTGGTTTGACATTCAATAGCGGACAACAGATAGGAAATCGTATTTTTCTTAAAATCAGGTCATCATTCTCAATAACATGATATTTTCATCTTTCTCTGAGCTTCTTAAAGGTTTAGTGAGTCGGTGAAAGCAAAGCACTGTCCAGACTCGGTTCCCTTTCACCACCCCGTGTATGACACGACCCAATAACAAATATAAGACTTATTGGAGAGTCACAAAACCTTTCTCCGTATAAACCTGAGAGCAAAATGGCTTTGCAAAAGAAACAGGAAAGGCCACATAAAAATGAAATATTAGAGCAACTTTCATAATATTGCTAATACATATAACTAGCCAAAAAGTCAAGAAGGGATCTACCCCAATCCACTAAAATCCTGTACCTTCACGGTTACCTACGTACGTACTTGCATGTAAAGTACAACCACTTTCACTCTACCAACTTTCACTTCTTGAAATTGAATTGAATCAAAAGGGATGGTTGAAAAGATTACATATTTTAAAACTTTACGCATTCTTCGTCCTACTTGACAAGTTATTTACCCACGAAAAACTGCTTTAACTTTTTTTTTTACATAGTTTTTTGTCTTTATTACACAGGGTTGAAGGAAAGAAAGTCAGTCAGTCAGTCAGTCTCACTCAACATGGCAGCGTACATAGGACCACAACAACCCCATCAGCACTCTGCTTCGTCTCACCATCGCCCCACAGAAGCACTTTCTTCATCACCACTTCACCAATTCCATCCAGAATTGCACCAAAAATTTCATCATCAACACGACCAAACCATGGCCGCACCACATTTAAGACATGGTCATCACCTTCACCACCCAAATAGCTCTGGGCCAGGAAACTTTACATTTCTCCAACATTCTCTGATGGAAGCACTAGGGTCCAACAATTCTCATAATCCTCCTCCTTCTGCTGCTGAGCAGTATTTCTCCTCCACAAGCAACTCGACCACCTCCAATTTCACTTTCCCCTTCCCATTCAGAAACAATGGGAATTTCTCCTCGTCCACTGCGGCTGCAACGTTCATGACCAAGGCTGGAGATGGGTTGAAATCTCAGTCGTCGGATCTGGTCAAACTGATGTTGAAGCCATCAGACCCACCTTTCCCATTAAATATGTCAATATCAGACATAGAGGAAGACTTTTCAAGTTACGACAACTCGACTACTTTTTTACTGACAAACACCACTTCAATTATTGGCAATGCCACTGGGACTACTGGGACGAGTGGACCACCATCATTTATTGCGTCGCTATACGCGATTATCGTCCCAGTTATGATTTTCTTTTGTGTTCTTACATGTATTGTGAATCTGGTCATTGTCATCTCAGCCAGGTGGTGTCGTAAACCGATGTCACCCACGTTATATTACTCAATATCACTTGCGTTAGCGGATGCATGTAAGTGTATAAAGTATACAAATCTTTCTTCTCCATAAATGCAACCATGTATGTAGACACATATCTTTACACTCAGATTCATCCTTTATCCTTGGGGTGGGTCTTACAATCAATTCTCTGCTGCCAACCGTTTACAAAATTAAACTTACGGAATGTCTCTCTCTAACTGTTGAAGCGTTCAGGTAAATTTGCCAACCTTGTGTTTGGATAATTATATGCACAACCTAAATACATATGCATCCATGTATGCTGCAAGATTACAAATAATCCGTTTCTTGCCTTCCAGGTCGGGTGGAGTGTTGGTAACTGGTGAGTTGCATATTTTCAGCATAAGTATTTCACATCTTCCACATTTTGCATATGTATGTAACTCGTATGTTTTTTGACAGTTTGTCACCTGCTTGCGCTTGGTGTCAACCACTGGGTATGAAAAATTATTTTAGTCACGAATTCATTTATTCGTTTCAAGAGTCATGACCAAAGAGGTAAATGTGTTTTCTCTGCATGTTTTGTTTCTAGATTGGAATTGCTCGTCCGCTCCACTATGCGTCAACGATGACAAGGAGGACAGCTTGGATCGTTATAATTCTTTCATGGAGTTGTGAGTGTTCACTTTATGTATACAGGACGATTGTGCTATTATTATTTACAATATTTTTAAATATTTTTCCAGGTCCAATTCTCATGCTCCTAGTTTATTACTCTAGCATTTCTAACCAAGGTTATCTTAGCCCAGATTGCAGTAATAATCATTTCATGAAGAGATGGACGTACCGAGTTTTTTATGCGTCTTGCTTCTTTGCCCCCTTGGTAAGAAACGAGATGAGGCAACGTTTCTTGGAATATTCAGTCATTAGACTATTTAATAATTTTTCTTTTTTCACAGTTCTTGCTATCTCTGATTTACATTCACATTTTTCTCATCGTCCGAAGTCATCAAACTAATCGACTGAGATATCAAGTAAAAAAGAAAGTAAATATAGAACGGATTATGATTTTGTTTTATGCGTGGTATATCCTATCCAATAATATAGCCCTAACCTTAATAACCTATCTAACTCTAATTTTCCCTGTACAAACATTTCAATTTCTAAATTCATCAGCCATCACTTAACGTTATGTAAACCAGAATAGAAAATGACGGCAAGTCTAATATCTGAATTCAAACGAGTTAATCAGTACATGCACACAACATGCATTCATTATTGAAAAAGTTTTCTCTTTGATCCATGCATGTACAGAGAAATTTTGCAATCATAAATACTTACAGGAATATTTTGTAATGACGCAAATCGTATGAATGCCATTTTCTTTGAACACTTGACAAATCCAAGAATTTTGAGACACTTACTTACATATTACTCGTTTAGGTACTAATAAATAATCCCCCTGTAGAGCTTTTTCTTTTCAGTTTCCCTTGATCGAATTCCTACTTGTAGAGACTTTAAATTACTAACAAATGTTCCCTTAATGATATTTGTCAAATGTAAATATATTAATATGTTTTCTTTTTAAAATCATGTCGCTTTCAGAGCAGTCAAGCGCTTCGAAAAAATGTCAAAGCTGCCCTGACCACCGTTCTTATTTTGGGAACGTACATAGTCGGCTGGATGCCTGCCACACTTTACAACATTATTGCATGTGAAGATTGCATCATTTCGTTGAGCGATGTACGTGGTCACCATAAAAAATGCTATTAATTGGTGCACACCTTAATGAAAACTGAATATTTAGGTCCCCCCAAAATATCGCTACGCTATTGGTATCACGGTCAACGTTCTCGTCATTCTGAAAACTTTTGTGGATCCCATAATTTACGCAGCTAGAATGTCCGACATTCAGGTGCATATTTATTATTGAAGCGATTCGTGATATGAGAACTATTAGTCAAGTAACATGTGGCGTTTTTTTACTTACAGCTCAGCCTGAGAAAGATGAAGTACGACTTTCTCCAGCTGTTTTGCAAGGCGTGTGTCCATTCGATACCACCTCCGGAGAATGATCGAGGGTACTTTGCTTCAACAACAAGAACGTATAAGCAAACACATTTTGTGAAAAAAAATCCACTGATTAATATTCTTTTTGTGTGTAACAATTCTAGTTTCTCAAAATTCAACAGATCTCTGTACGACACCAAGTCTATCAGAATGTCGAGCTTTGGTTCCAGCTCGAGTTCTCGTAGAACTGCAGCGTCAGCAGCAGCAGCTAACCTGATTAATAACTCCCCAGGATCTCAAAGTAATCATAATCACGGTGACAGTACGAGCAGTGGAGGGTTTGGTAATTCGTTCAACTACAAGAACCATAATGGAAATAATTCGTCGCCAAAACCCAACCAGCTTCTTTCGTCTCATCCAACAACAAAGTCTCAACTTTTGCACACTAAAAGTGCATTCGAAATGACTGAAATGCGATAAGAAATTTTGTTTTAAAAAAATTGGGTATTTTTTGATGTAAGAAATATTCGTATTTTACCGAATTCCATTATATATATGTAATCAGAGAGAAGTATATATATATATATGTCATTATGACGAAAATATTTAGCAGAGTAAGTAAATAACTTTGTACCTTCTTCCTACACACACTACATGCATACATACAAACAAACAAACAAATTTTAAATTTTGGGATCCTGTAGAGTTTTTGTTTTACAAAAGCAGGACCAATTCTCTATTCAATCAAACGGAAGATGTAAACCGACCAGCAGCAGACCATATAAAAATATATACCTAAATACCTATCCAACAGTACAGAGTTAATAATATGTAACCACAATATTTAGCATGTCATCATAATATTTACGTACATGATGTCTTTATCTAGTATGCTAGTTCATTAGTTATATGTGCACTCTATAAAATATAATATATGAAGATTTCAAAAATAATAAAAATTTTGTTGATAAGAAGAGAATGAACAGTGAGAAAGAGGGATTTTTTTTTCATTGGGTTCATTCGTTGTTAAATATATGCTCGAACGTGATGCATATTATGGAGAATGATAAATGCATGATGGAGAAGATATAATACACTCACGTTCCATCTACAGCTTCGATTAAAGTGTAGTCAATTCCCAAAATCTCAAGAGCATGATCCATTTTCTGCAATCTATCAGGTCGTCTTTGTAAGTTGATCAGATATGTCTGATCAAATCCAATTGTTGAAGGCGGATTTTGCTGTTGAACAAACTGCTTCAACAGATCACTTACTGGAAGTCCGTCGGGCCAGTAAACTTGACACGAAGAGAAAGTAGTATGTAGATGGTTTGATTTAAACTGCAACAAACCATGTAAATACATGTCGGTAGTACATACCAGCAATTTCTACCCGTAAATTTTGCAAGCGTATGTTATCCGCATTGAAACTGCTTTCATCCTCCATTGGCGACAAAACATAGCCATACTCCATGTCATTGCATACTTCCATCGTAAATCCCTTGGCTTTAGCACTAACAGCAAATCGAATAATGTCATCCTCGGGTTCGTCGCTTACAGGGTGATAGTTTGGGAGATTCTTTTTCCGAATATTCATAAGAACGGCGCTATGAATCAAAGGGACATCGAAACATCCTGTTATCTTGGAGTCGAGGATGTCTTTGTAGTTATCTGATCGAACGTAATAGTAGTCTTTCATCCCACCCCAAAAGTTACTAAAATAAGTGAAATAAAGAAATTAACAGGATGAAATTTAGGTCAACAACAAACCTAAGGACAGGATTAGGATTAATACTAACCTGTACATTCCACCAGATAAAAGCATCGGAGCAACCAAGTCCTTTTGTTTTGCAACCAAATTCTTTAAGGTTTGATTATTGACGAGAAAAACATCTGCATCAATGAACTGGTGAAATATATAGAAAGAATATAAAATGTGTATTAAAACAAACAAATAATGTAATTGTGTCTTGTGTCAGTTTGTATGTAATGCAACTTACAAAAATATAATCTGCCCAAATCTTTTTGGCCACTTTGACGGCTTCCTCTTTCAGCCTCATAATTAATTGAAATCGTTTAGAAGACCATGTAAATGCAGTTTCCTGATCTGATTGTCGAAATGGTGGGCCATCAATAATTTCAATTGATACGGAATGATACAATCCCCAGTCTTGAACTTCCTGTCCCCAGGTCCTCAGAATTTGAGTGGTGTTGTCCTCATTGTGGTCACTTTTAATCCTACATCAAAAATTAATATGATCAAGCAAGCACTTTCTATTTATCATTACGAGTTGTAAAACCATGTGTATGCTAATTGCTATGTAATTTTAATTAAACTTACCAAATTGCAATTCTATCTTGAGGATAGTCAAGATTTTCCAATGTTGTCAAAAAGTATGGAAGTGTGTGAGCTTTATTTCTAACAAGGCATGCCTGACAAAGAAACAAACTGTATAAAATACGAATCACGTCGCTGGAACAAGGAACAAGGCCCTCTAGTAACCGGTTTCCTCCTAATGTGTATAAGCTTAGTCCTAAATTCAATACTGAAGAATTAGCAGAAGGCGTGAAAAAACTAAAGCAGTATGAGGAATCATTTGGCAGTTCAATTGAAAAACATTAATCAATAAATGAAAGTAAACTGTATAGAGGCTCACAATTAAAATTGTTGGAAGTGTGGATCGATCTGCATCATCATCCTTAATTGGGACAAGATTTCCGCTTTTTTGTCCAAAACCTCGATTGATTAATGTGGAGCATAGAATGGCGACTAGTGCAAATTTGACCGAGGATAAAACGGATGAGTGAGTCATTATTTGGCTATTTTTCAGTCTTGATTGTCTAACACAATTAATATAACACAATTAATTGCGCTTCTACATATGATACAATATTTTCATCAATAATACCATGCATGCATCCGGAGTGTTAGAGATTAAGCGACTCGTCCTCGGTACCGGTAATTGATTAGCGTTTGGCTTCCTACGTAAACCGAATCAAATCATGCAAAAAAAATCACGTTAGTACAAGTATTTAATCGCTAATTTTCAAACTGACAATTAGTAAACTGTCTCACAACATCTCTACACAAGACTAATAGACAACATGACATAGAATTTGAACATTTGCATCATATACATAGTTCCTTCCGCATACAAGAGATACATACATTCTCTGCATAAATAAGACGATTAGAGCTGAGCATGGTTACGTATGTATCTGTCTTATCGCAGTTTATAACACAAGTTGTCAGAAAACGAGTGTATGGAATGGAGTAAGTATCCATCCGCCTTCACAATGATTGAAATGAAAGAGTCAAGTCAATGCACTCTCTTAAATTACCATGTTAAAATTAGTAGATCCAATAATTGATTTGATATAACAAGTAATAAATAATCCTTAATTCATTCCACACTCACAAAAAATTACTATTTAATCTAAAATACAAATATCCATGTAAAACACTGCGAAACCAGCAGAGGCAGACCAATTAACAATTTATATAAATTGTAATTCAGCTAAAATATAATAGTAAAATTAATATTACAAATATTTAAACAGAAGAACTTACCAAAATAAATTAAAAATCTCAATATTCCGGATCTGAACGCATCCTCATCGTCTCCTTATTACCGCACCCAATTTATAATGTAGCAGATCCTTTAATTAACTCGGCTCATCTCCAATTTCACATTTTGTACATAATTTCTTGATGATGAGAAGAACAGAGTCAGCAATCCAGCCGATAAAAAGTTGAGACTATTTTTTGTTTTGGTGAGAGATTTGGGATGAGACGGATTATTTGAAGTTGTCCAGCATCATCAGGCCGAGGAGTGAAATGAGACGAGTGAGAGGAGCTAAATAAACGCCTAGCGTCGTTTGCGCTGGCAATTCAATCTCCTTTTTCTCTGTATTCCGGTGCGTGCATTTTGTTCTTGCTCCCTCCGGTCTTTTAGATTTATTTGGCCGGAATTAATATTAAATATTAATTAAATCCGTCTATATTTAGTTGATTGATCAGTCTTAGAGTTAAAGGGGTCAAGTGGTTTAATCCGAGAAGATAATATGTAAGTTTGTGCATTAGATTTGGTTTTTATTTACTTTGTTTTGCATTTGTTATTTAATAATTAAATGGTTATTTACATTTTATACTTCTTGTATGTAGGGCGCGTCCCAGTAAAGGTGACGACCGAAAGAGGCAGAGATCTTCATCTACATCGTCATCTTCAAGCTCGTCAAGTACTAGTTCATCTAGTTCGTCGGGATCTTCCAGTTCTGGCTCGAGCAGTTCTAGTTCCAGTTCGTCGTCAAGTGGTGGGTCAAAATCGCATGGACGACGAGGCCGAGATGCAAAAGCAGCAGATAAGGGAAAATCAAGTCCTAAAGTAGGGACAGTGACCAGGTGTGTATGTTTAACTAGTTTGAATATAAGCAATATTAAATGCGATATATGATAAAATATGACATTTTCTTGTGTTAAAAGGTCCCCAAAACTTGAACCCGAAAAGAGGGGGGAGAGGGAGAGGGAAAGACCAAAGTCTCCAATCCAGCGACGAACTTCACCGTTGAGAAGAGCGGGGTCAAGATCGCCAAGGCGTGTATCTCCTCCTCGAAAGGGCTCATCAAAGTCACCACCTCCACGACGTAGTGGTGGAGCAAGATCGCCGAAACCGTCTCCTTCTACAAGGAGAGGACGATCCAGGTCACGATCGCCAAGGGGAAGGTCAAAGTCTCCAATTAAGAAGGAAATTAGTAAGTCAAAAGTTTTATATTTATCCATATATTTAATTTAAATAAAGTTGTTTGAGTAACATTATTGCCGTCATCAGGAAAGAAAGAAAGAAGTCCTACGCCTCGACCAACCAAAATTCATGTTGGCAGAATAACAAGGAATGTGACGAGGGAACACTTACAAGAAATATTTACTTCTTTTGGCACAATTAAGGTAAAAGTGTGAATTAACTAATTTACGATATTATTATTATGTGCTTTAATTCTTCAATTTGTTTCATCCATTCAGGCAATAGAATTTCATCAAGATAAGGTTCATCCTCATCTTGGCAAGGGATTTGCTTACATTGAGTTTACCAACGCCGACGAAGCTGAAGTCGCTATGAAACACATGGACGGTGGTCAGATTGATGGACAAGTAAGTTTCGTATAATGATACATGATGTGCAAGTATTTATATTAGAAATGTGTTTTTGGTTTTAATAATTACTGTCAATTGTGTATTAATTAGGAGATTACTGCTGCTCCTGTGCTAAATGTCCCTCGTCCACAACCTATGATGGGATTCGGAGGAGGAGGCAGAATGGGAAGAAGGTCTCCGCCACCCCATAATCGACGAAGAGGTGCGAACATTGATTAATTCAATCATTTTAATGTTTGTTTTTAAACTTTTTTACTGATAAATTGTAATTCATTGTAGGATGGTCTCCACCCCAGCGACGTTCGCCATTCCGTGGAGGCGGAGGTGGACGCTTTGGTGGGGGTGGTGGTGGTGGCGGCGGTGGATATGGCCGCAGATCACCCCCACCACGTCAACGACGAGTTTCTCCACCAAGACGTCGTCGTTATGAGGCAAGGTCATCCTCGTCATCATCCAGATAGATGCAAAATGATTAGAACACGTACATTATAGAATGTTTATCATGCATGTTTTGGTAATTTCACCTCCTAAGAATATCTATTTAGAAATAGAACAATTTGAATGTTAAAAACAGTTTTACATTTGTATCCTTACACATGATTCTGGCAAAATTCTACTCGTATTCCACCCTAAAATTAAAGTAAATTAACTAGGTACATACATACAATAGAGTACTTTCCGATTTCACTGTTGTAGATTATTTAATCAAGTGTTTTATGTTGTACAGTCTTGTCGTTGTTGTTAATTTTATATTATGAAGGTATTTTTCGATTAAATAAATAATCTAACATGATAACGGTTAGCATGGATCGCCCACCCATTCTTCCACCTATGCATTTTAAAATATATTTATAATTACGTAATAATGACGAACCCAATTTTCTTGATCAAGATTTTTTTATTATTTTAAAATAACATCACAAAGCGTAATTATTATATTACAAAAATTAAGTACATTCCTTTGGTTTAGGTAACATAGTATTTAATAAAACTCTACAATAATGTTAGGTAAAGTCTGTTAGTTTTATCAAAAGTCAGAAATGGCAGTGCATATTAAACAGGCAGACTTATTTTGGCAGTGTTCGTTTGCGGATCATCATTACTAATATTATTAAAAAAACAACTCGTTATACAAACTACTATAGACTTTTGAAATACAATTTGTGTATGTTTGAATCAACAAAAGACATTTTGGTGTGAGAAATTGATCACATATTCTAACAAAAATGGCACAATCTGACTTAGAATCATATATATATTCTTCAATCTTATATATGTATAATGACAACTTTTTTATATGTATTTCTAGTAAAAGTACATTTACATGTATAATTACAAAATTTCAATTCATTCAATTTTTAGTCATTTTTTACATTATTTTTACATTATTAAATTAGCACCAGAACCTAATTAATTAAGTACAAGCTCCTTATTTTCACTGGTATCATGCTGGTATCCTGATATATAAATATAATAATAACTGGTAAAACATGTTCAGAATAAAATTACAACAGGCTCCTATAGCGCATTACGAGCTTTTAATACAAACTTGACATCTAGAAATTCTCGTACGAAGATAACCACTCTTGAGCGTTTCACTCTTTGGTGTCGCAAATTGGTCCCGATCTTCAATAGTTGCCAACCAGAAGGAATATCTGAAAAAGGGTTAGTACCATTATTAAATGTTACCTATTTAAGATAAAAAATTTAATTGTTATAAAACCCACTTGTTGGCAAAATAATGACAGGTCCCCCTTGCTCCGTTACACTCGATGAAGGGCGTGGCTCTGAAATGTTCCAGACAAGAACCAGGGCTGGCTAGTGATTGTCCTCCTCCTTCTGCTCCAGCCGCAGTGTACTATAATAAATTTAAGAATTTAGATTTCCAGATTACTTTGGGTAGTCTTATTTCCAAAACTATAATTATGCACCATGACAAAACTGTATCCAATCCAAAGACTACTCCACCCTCTTGGACAATTTGGAATGTCAATGGTTTGCGAATGGACAGCAATGACATTGGTTGGGGCTTCACAAACCACGCATCTAGAAATGTGTTGGCGAATGCCGTCTTCCCCGACTAAAATTTTTTTTAAAATCATAAATTACATTGTGTTTTAAAATTTTGAAAAGAAACAATTTTAATATTAGCTAACCTGGCATCATAGGAATGGGGCCGTTTGTGGATAACCAGTATGATTTATCGTTTCTACTGGCATAGTTGCAGACATCGTTAATGTCACAAAATAGGAAGGGCATAGTACTAAATTTACGAATACATGAACCAGCAAAGCCAAGATCTTGATGATGAGATTTTTCATTTCCTTCAATATAAAGTAAACTGTATCCATCCCACAAAGCAACTTGACCTGAAATGTAGAAATGAAAATGTGAAAAAGAATGTAGAAATAAAATAAAATAATCGACTTGACCTCCGGGACATGTGGGAACCATTGTCGACTGGCTGTGTTTGACTAAAAGAATGCCAGACAAATAATCTCCAGCCTCTGTGCAAGATTGACCCTGTAATCCTTTGGGGCCAGGAGGTCCAACCTTTCCGTCCAATCCGGGGGGACCATCAAACCCACGGTCGCCTTTCGGACCTAAATATATATTCAATTTTCGTTAGAATTGAATAATTAAAAATATGCATATCTTTAGTTGTACGTAATGTAAATTATTTACCTGGGAATCCAGGGCTTCCAGGCAATCCATTTGCACCAGCTCGACCAGGTTCGCCACGAACGCCTGATAAGACAGAGATCATGTTGTATTGTGCATCTTATCTGTGATAAAGTATTCTAAATATTTATAAAGTCTTTTAATTACCATTTAAGCCAGGGGCCCCAGGGGGACCAATTCTTCCGTCAATTCCAGGGGGTCCGTTTTCACCTATGGTATAAGTAATCACGCTTAGTTATTACATCGATATTGACGCGTTTCGTAAATTTAATAAGTCTGTATGCTTACCTCTGGGGCCTGATTCGCAAGGCAAGCCAGGCTCGCCTCGGTCACCCTTCATTCCACGTTGTCCATCAAGTGCAGGCAACGCGTCCAAACCACGATCTCCCTTCATTCCCATTTTCCCCTCCAAACCAGGTTGACCTTGAAATGTAGTTTCGAACAGATTAGATAATTGTATATTTAATGTAATTA
This sequence comes from Folsomia candida, assembly GCF_002217175.1. Taxonomy (NCBI): domain Eukaryota; kingdom Metazoa; phylum Arthropoda; class Collembola; order Entomobryomorpha; family Isotomidae; genus Folsomia; species Folsomia candida. Next base: position 55,917 of record NW_019091255.1, on the reverse strand, counting down.
TAATGGGATCTGGTATCTGAGACATATTTCATGTCGGCAAATAACTTTGGCTAAAGAAGTGAGAAATTGGGAAATTTGTATGGTGTTACCTGGAAATCCGGCATCTCCCTTTAGTCCTGGTGGTCCTGTAATGAGATGCACATTAATATCAGTAATTGTTGTTTATATTGAATTCACTTATTAAACCTTTTATGTTTGCAAAATCTAAATTATCTATTTGTACGTACCCGTTAAGCCAGGCTCTCCAGGGGCTCCCTTATCACCACGTAATGACGGAATGCCAGGAGGTCCACTTGGCCCACGATCCCCCTAAAATAGAAATACGCCTTAATAGTAAAATTATAATTACTCATAATTTTAAAATGGGGACTCTTAAAAGAATGAAATTGAACTAATTTAAATGTGTAAATAGTTTAATTAAGTGTACACAATTAATTATGCAATGTGGTCTTTCAAGTCGCCACTTTTTGGTATAAACGAAGAAAGTACTTACCTTTTCGCCTGGTAATCCATCAAATCCATTTGGACCAGGTCGACCGTCCACGCCCGGAAGCCCTAAATAAGCATACGTGCATTAATCCAAACTTTTATGTAGAAACGATAACCGTAGTTAGTCATTAGCAAATTAGTCATTTCTCGAAACGAATAAGTGTTAGAAGCTGTCAATTATCTACTCGGGATCTACTGGCTTACTGCATATTGCGTATTATTAGCTCACCTGGTGACCCACTGAAACCTCGGTCTCCTTTGTCTCCTGGGGGTCCAATTGGACCTGGTTCTCCGACACCGGGGGCACCTATAAATTTGTTGATTAGCATGTATTCAAGTTAACCCTATCTGCGTAATAATTGTCACCATTTTCTTATAGTTATGCAATAATTTTTACCAGGCAAGCCAGGTATTCCAGCATCTCCTTTCGGCCCACTCAACCCAGGCAATCCATCACGCCCAGCAGGACCTTTTTAACAAATTAATAATAATTTACTAAATTTAGTCTGGAAAACCAACAGTCAAAGGTGTGCTATACAACTTTCAATGGGTTTTGAGTATGACGCTATAAATTAATGCCAAATAAACGCACCTGGATGACCTGGCAAGCCCTTTTCACCCTTTGCAGTCAATGAAGAAGGTCCCGGAGGACCTTGAAGACCTGGATCACCTATAATTTACATACATACAAACATCAATACATGAAAATACTTGCAGTTTAGGAACAAAATTATTTAGGCAAATTCCCGTCACTTTTGTCTCATTAACGGGATTTGTAAATCTGTTTACACAAAAAATAATCTATTACGATTTTATCAAACAGTTTTCAAAGAGGACCTTTGTCAAATTAAACGATCCCTGTCATAATGAATGGAATTATTGCACATTGGAATTTTAAATACACAAATATCTATATGTATAAATAAATAGATATGTGTGCAAAAGTTCTTATAGGGGGTTCCATTTCCATTTGTTATTACCTAATAATTACACAAGTATGTACCTAACATGTACATAATAATAATTGATAAACTTGAGATTCCTCAAATCTACATATATGTAATGGCATGTTTTGTTTGAGACATGTATGAATAAGGGCAAGGGTCATTTGCAAAATTTAAAGCTCCGAGAAATCTGATCATTCAAGTATATATAAAAGCGCATTGACTTGAACAAGATCAAGGTTTTTTCAACCTTTTTATATCAGTACAGTAATATTAAAGTAGGAAATTCCTACTAGGAATTATACCTAGTTTTCTGTACATTAGTGGAATTCGTTCAATCAGATACGGAAATCATGCGAAGTACTGCATTAACATAAAAATAAGTCACGTTATAAATACACCAGATACATAGCCAACCTTTGACATTATGCCAACAAGGAAAATTCACTAATTTATTTACTGTAAAAAAATGGTTTTGATTACGAATTAATAAAAGAGTTTGGTCAGTCTAACATAAAAATCTCGAGAAAATTATTCTGCATGAAAATGATTTCAAGAACGGGGCCTTTACAACTTCTAATTTCCCTTATTTTGTTACCCCTGTCTTATTCAGTCCATTTTCTCATATTCCTAATTAACGAATGCATACGCTTGATCGTTCGAGTAATCGCATATGTCCGGTTTGGTGAAGAAGTTACCTGGATTGAAAATGGGTCCGACGCTTGCTTTACGCGTTTGCCCCTCAAAGGGCAAACGCGTAACGCGATTGCTCTATTTACCGTCCCACAGGTGCGTCAACTCTCAATCTTGTGTAACAATTTGTCAGTATTTCTTGTTTTTTTTATTACAGGGAACTCTGACACTTGAAAAGGTTGCGCAATTTTTCGAAGAAAAAGTCCAATATTACATGGACAAAAGCGATAAACGAGCTTACGCCAATCTCGAGAATATACTTTCTTCAATTTGTGGCTACAATTGCTGGCGTCGTGATCCAAATTTTAATGTTCGAAATCACATTGAGCAGCTCGATATAAATGTCACATATACAAAGGAAAAACTTGAAAACTATTTTTCGGAAAATTCTGCCAGTCATAATGCATTTCCAGATTCAAAACCCCAATGGCAAATAACCATCGTTCCAAAATATGACGGTAAAGTGAAATTTTCAAAATGCTTAAATATTTACTTCAACATTTTACAACCTAATTGAACTTGCAGATCGAAGTGGAGTTATAAAATCTAAATTAATTCTGAACTATCACCACGCCTATTTTGACGCGCTTTGTGCAGCCATAATGTGGCGGAACTGTCTCTCCCCAGGGGCCGAGTTATTAATCGACCCCATGAAATCCAGGATTCCAACGCTAAAAAACATTTTAATGCATATCATAACTTTCACCTACTTTCCCTTGCTCTTTGTCCTAATCAATTTTGAGCGAATTATGCTGACAACGTGGATTCCAAACCCGATCAAAATCTGCCCAAGAACAAAATACTATTCTCTCACTGAGAATCCAACTTTTACCACGGACTTGAAGAAAATTAAAAAATGGGCGTCCTCCGTAGAGGGTGGAGTATCCGTTTCACTCACAAATATACTTATCACAGGGGTGTGGAGGGGGCTTTTGGCAACTTTCCCGAGGGAACGTTTAGTAAAGAAGTTGGCGTTCTCTGAAGGTACATACATTTTGGCCCAGTTATCCAGTCCTACTTTAGCCTCAGTCATTAGTGCATGTAGATAGTGTATATTAATTTAAGCGATGTATTTACATCGCTTAAATCAGCACATTTTAAATCATTTGAAGGCTCTGGGAATTTATTTTAAAAATCGAGACTACAAATTTGTAGAGCATGTCGTTGCCAATTTTTTAGAAATACACTCCAGATTTTGATAGTTTTTGAAGATAAGATCTCAAGCTTAAGAAGCAGAAAAACGGAAACTCTAAATAAATTAGCTTAAACAAATTATCGTCATTCTATTAATAAACTTCCTGACTACAATATTTGTCATCCAGAATTCTAAAAGAAATTCCCAGAGCCGACAAATTATTTAAGATGTTTTGATTATGGTGATGAATCATCAACGTTAATAAACTGATGTTTAATTGGGATTTTTCATTTCACAGTGGCTGTGATTCTGCCATATCCTGATGAATCGTTGAGAAACCGTCTCACTTCTTTTAGTTATCCAATGCCGTCAAGTGACAATAAAGGAACTTCTCTTTCTGAAGGGAGTAGGCTATTGAGAGACCTCAAGCTAACCAGAAAAAAATCGACGAAGGCAATCATGGGACCCGAAATGTTGGCAACGTATTATTATCAAAAATTTTGTGCAAGATTGCCAAACATCATGAGTTGGATGTGGTTAAAAGGGACGTATAGCTCTATTTACATTTCTCCTCTGCCCTGGTCGAAAAATAAGGGTGCTTACACTTCGCCCCGTTGTTCTGTTCCGGTCGAAAGACTTGAAGCTTTTACGCCGCATCTCAACGATATTGGTGAGAACCTTGGGTTATTTAACAGTTTGTTAATCTGGATTTTATTCTGTGAAAGTTTAACTATTTTGCATGATAGGTCTCTCCGTAGCTTGCCTGACTTATGGGAACGAGGTCATGTTTGGTGGTTGTGGAGACTCTGATTGGATGTCTAGACAAGAGTTGGACAATTTTGTGCAGAATATTTCTCGAGAAATAGCAAAAATGGCAGAAATTGTGGACAATTGTGAAATGGATGGGCTTAAAATGGTTGATTTAAATGTATAATTTAAATTTCGATGTAATTAATCTTAGTCTGTAGTGTCAACATCTTGCTACATAATGCACATGATGTACACACCTGGTGGTATGACGAGTGACACGAATTGCCCGAATTATTTGTTATGCATATTTATGTAGGAATTGTATAATTTTTATTACCTCGGGGTCCCTCTAAACCTGGTCTTCCTGGAAAGCCTTGGGGTCCAATGAGTCCTAAGAATACCATGAAAAATAAAATATAACTTTAGGGCCGAAAGAATTTTTTAAAATCTTTGCTTTGCACAATGAAAAACTCATGTTTCAGAAACTTTCGGCATGCGTACAATTAAGCAGATATTTTCATACCATAGTCTCCCTTTTCGCCAGGGAGTCCATCCAAGCCACGTAATCCTGAAATTGAGAACTTTAGTTAAAATCTATTAAGCATTAGTTTCACAAGAAATTTGGTATTATCCTTATTTTAAATTATGGAAGAAATTTTCGAATGTAAATTATACCTTGATCTCCCTTTGATCCTATTGGACCTGGTTGACCTTTAGGACCCCGTTCACCGAAAGAAGAAGGACCAGCCTGATGAAGAATAATGTTTTAAATTATGATGATTTATTACTGGTTGCATATTTCCTTCTGCAACCAAAATTTACAACGCCTATAAATTAAACTCTACAATTACCTCTCCTTTTGCTCCCTTTTCTCCAGGAAATCCGGGTAACCCTTCTGGACCCTAAAATTTCAATTAATTGCATATAATATATTTCATTTTGCTTCAAAATGGACAGCTATGTTATGTACAATGTACATACGAATAAACACTTTCAATAAATAAATAAATAATGTCGTACTCCAAGCTAATACGCTATTAATTGTCTACATTTTTGGAAAATGAGAGGGTTAGTTGAAAAATATTGAAAAGTCAGTAAAAAAAGATTTTGAAACGATTATTTTGTAACATAATTTCGAATTAATTAATTAAAAAATCGCATAAGTGCGCAAATATAAATTTGCATACACTTTGTATATAAATCCGAAAAACAATAAATGCTTACAATTGGACCACGTTCTCCTTTGTTTCCGTCGTATCCACTCTTTCCAGGCTCTCCCTTATCTCCCTAATAATTGCGTAATTGAAAATAGAAATCCAGTTAGCAATTACATAATGAATGATAAGTTTGACTAATCAACAAAACAAACCTTTGGTCCGTACGGTCCTGAACCTGGAGGTCCAACGTCGCCCCTTTCGCCAGGAATGCCATCCAAACAAGGAGAGCCAGGTATACCTGGTAAGCCGATACCACCCTAATGGAAAAATACGAATAAAATGCCATAAAACTGTAACGAAACATTATTATTGTGCATTTGACAATAATTTGATATCGCTTTGGTACTTTTCGATCATTCAAAATGGTTACGAAGGATCCCACGAAACTATATAATCTAAATGAGTTGATGGCTTTGGTTCAAGCCATGCAAGTCAAATTCTACCATTTTGAACAATACAGAGCTCTAAAAACTGCAGAATTGTGAATACTGGCAATTTGAATGTGCAACAATAGTAATAATACCTTTTACTTACCTTTGCGCCAGGAATGCCAGGAAATCCAGCTAAGCCAGTGGAACCCTGCGTTTTTATTTATATTTACATACATTTTCGTTTATTTTAGTATAAATCAATTGATAAAACTACCTTCATTCCTTGAAGTCCTGGGGGGCCGATGTCTCCCTAATTGAAATATTATAAGGTTATTAATTTTAGTGCTTGTACATATTTTTACATATTTTTACATTCATGTTCAATCTGCTAGTCTGTTAGTACCTTGGGTCCAACGGGGCCTGGGGGTCCGTAACCCGGAAGTCCTTGATCACCCTTAATCCCGATTAATCCATCAAGACCCGGATTTCCTAAAATCAAGTTCATTATACGGATTAGCATACATTTTCGTATTGTGTACCTAGGTATACACACATCTACTTAATTGTAGTAGGTAGTTACCTGGTGCACCACGTGGGCCTTCCAAACCTCGATCACCCTTGTTTCCTTTTTCAGAAGCACGACCAGTTTCTCCTTTAGGACCCTAAGATAACACCAATAATAATAGCAAACGACTTTGAAAAAATCTTGAATAAATACCGTCATGCGAAGCTTAATTGAAATTTGTAATAGATATCAAACAGTGGGTTTGACCTATATATTATTTTAATTATGTATGGTTAATTATTTTTACGCACATCCAACCCAGGTAAACCCCTTTCTCCCTTGAATCCTGGTAAACCAATTAATCCGCTTAATCCAGGGGGTCCAACAGGTCCACGATCGCCCTAAATAGGATGATGTTACATGTCACAATATTCTTGTTGGATTCAAGCCATGATTGCAGTAAGTTTTTGGCCTGCATACCTTTTCACCTTGTAATCCTCCCAATCCTGGTTCTCCTCTCTCTCCTAAAAAGAAACAGGGTTGCAGTTTTGATAAAATGCCCGATTGGGCAAAAAAATCATACCTGGAAAGCCAGGAGGTCCCTCAAAGCCTCGATCTCCCTTTTCTCCCTTTGCTGCAGGTAACCCATCAAGTCCAGGAACCTACGATTACAGCCATGTTTAGCCAAGCTAATTGGGGTACTTTGGGATTCAAAATTGAAAATATGAAGGACTAGTTTGGTAATTTTATTGATAATGGATTTATAATCTATAGATCGCACCCCTGGACTTCCTGGTAAACCTCGTGGTCCAATAAAGCCCTTTTGTCCATCAAAACCAGGCAAACCAACATCTCCCTTGGGTCCTGCAGCATTAATGTTAATTTTAAGCCGTTAAGTAATAATTATTCTATAATATATATGCCAATTATGAAATTACTTACCTGGGAAGCCAGGCAAACCTGCTGGTCCTAATTCTCCTTGTAAGCCCCGTTCTCCTTTTGCACCATCAAAACCAGCAGGCCCTGCGCAATTACAGAAACAGATTAGCAGAAATTTATCAACAGGATTTTAATTATCATATAATTTAAGTGCGAATTCAAGGCTTTGGGGTATAATTTAAGATAATATTGATCGTATAGACATGATGGGAAAAATGGGACAATTACACTGGATTTAGCAGACTTTTGTACATGTAACAGCTTACCTGGAGGACCCCTTGGGCCGCTGAGACCTGGCTGACCAGGAAATCCTGGATCTCCCTTTTGTCCACCTGGGATGATGCATAATCAATATATTTTAATTACAATATTTCATGTCAACGTATTAGCATGTACATACATATCCTGAACAATGCCAACATGCTTAATTAGTATATCAATCAAGAGACGTCGCATAAAACAGCTATTTAATTACATTACATTACCTAATCCATTCAAGCCAATTTCTCCCTTTTCTCCTTTATCACCCCCAAACCCAGGGGCCCCTTGTAAACCTGTCAAACACAAAAGACACACTTTAGTTTAGTAAAGATCATAAAATCGTATAAAAAACTATAAAATTGACGTGATTTTTATATCTATGACACGATTTATTGAGCGATTATACTTCATCAATTGTTGCACAACCCACCTGGTAAACCTGGCCTTCCAGGTAATCCGATCAAGCCTGGTTCACCCTTTTCCCCAGGAATGCCGTGTGGTCCAGGTGGTCCGATTCCAGGAATTCCACTTTCACCCTTAAATTTTTATTGTTACAGATTAGATTACAAATTACAAATTTCGACCAGTGTTCCTAAACCTACTAAAAGACAACTTAAAAAATAGACATGTGAAGACCGTGAAAAATTCTTGACGTTTGTAATAATTAAAATTAAGCTGTACGCAAATATATAGATGTACATTTACATAGGATCACTTTATCTTATTGAACTATAGGTACATAGAATTAAGCATATGCTGGACCATACCTTTAAACCAATTAATCCAGGCCGGCCAGGTAGACCTAAAATAAACAGCGATTATAAGCCATAAGTTAATGCATAACCATACATTTCAAAATTTGCATAAATTAGATAGAGAGTCGACAAAATGACTAAGATATCTGTTTTTTTACACGCAAAAAATTTAAAAATATTCTTAAAAATTGGCTGAAAAATGATCGAACTAGCGAGCAAACAACATACGTAAACATAATAATACAATATTTAATGTTAAGCCAAAAGCATGCAATTAGTTCTACCTGGTCTGCCGTTGTCTCCTGGTTCTCCAGGGAAGCCGAGGGGTCCACTATCTCCTTTGTCTCCGCGTGGTCCAGGCAAACCTCTAAAAATTAAAAAAACGCATCATTGAACAATGGGAGTATTCATTCTGAGTTCCCATCGTTAACAATGCAAGTTCTTCGCAAAAAATTCTGGATTGAAAATTCACTTGCGCATTTATGTATAAGAAAATAACAGTTTTTATTTAAAATTGAGCAGGAATGAAAGCTGTTATTTTGAATAATCTTATTCACAAAAATGGCGATTTCATAATGTCCATTAGCTTTAAAACTACAAGGATATAAATTCTAACCTTGGTCCGACAGGTCCGGGTGGTCCGAATTCTCCCTTAATGCCCCTCTCTCCCTAAAAATGCATGAAATATATGTAATACTTTTATTTAAAAAAGCATGACCACATGCTTCATTTTCGATGATTATTACTGCATAATAAATGTCTAAATTACACCATAAAAACAATAGGACATACATACTTGTTAAAATTGGCGTAACTCATGAGTTTTACACAACACGTACCTTTCTTCCTGCTTCTCCTGGATAACCAACCGGCCCTGAATCTCCCTTCAACCCCGGAGGTCCTGGGGGTCCAGTTAACCCCTTTGGTCCCTTTGTTAAGTTTTCCATTTCCGGACACTTTCCAGCATCACCTGTGACAGCATAGAAACATTATTTACTGGGGATTACCCGATAAAACATATTTTTATTGTGGATTGCTCCTGAATAGGGGCCGGGCAAATGAAAAAATGTGTTCAAGCTTGTTCAAACAGATTCAGAAAGAACTATGACTCAAGAAATTCGATAAAATATTGTACCTTTAGGTCCGTAAGGCCCTGGATCTCCTTTGTAACCCCGTTCACCGTCACGTCCAGGATAACCCCTTTCACCCTATTTAAGAAATAAGCCTGGTTTTATCGTACCAAAATTTTGTGGGTCGATTAGTAGCAGACATACAGTGGATTATTTTGAAAAATTCTATTTTCATAATGCAGAAACCTTGACCTGTGTGAATTACATGCATGCAAAAATGTGGCTTAAAGTCAGATCAAACCTTGACACTTTCTCCTTTCTCTCCCTTTAAGCCAGGACCTCCGCTTATTCCAGGAATTCCATCGAACCCAGGTTGACCACGATCTCCCTGTATGCGATGAATTAGGACAGAAATGTACATGAATATATTTACAATTAATACAATACCTTGTCTCCAATTTGGCCAGTTAAACCAACCCAGCCTGGCAAACCTAAATTTTTGGTAATACAAACAAATTAAGATGATTGTATACTTGAGAAAAAATTGCGAACAGGGAACGGTTAAAGTTGAAAAAGAATTTCAGTGTGTTTTTTTAATCGTGTAATTTTTACAAATTTTTTATAAAGGAATCTAAGGAAAATCTGATGCTTTCACTTACCTTTTTGTCCTTCAGGTCCTGGTGGTCCAGGAAAACCTATTTTAAACATTGAAAAATTAATCTCACTTCCATAATAATGGTTACAAAGTACGAACATACGTGGAGATATTCATATTATGCAATAACGATCATCATATTGCTTATTCTTTAATCTCACCTGGACGACCTGGCTCTCCACGATCTCCCTTTACACCTACGGGTCCTTCGATTACAGGAGCAATTGCTGACACTCCTTTGTCTCCTTTTAATCCGGGTGCACCCTGCGTTCCTATAAACATTTAGATGGATTAGTAATACCTTATTTTAATATATTTGCTACTTTCTCCAAAAAATTAACCAACCGAATTGGCCAAGAGGTCATCCTATATAATTTAAGAGTGTATTGACCTACCTGGAAGTCCATCAAGTCCTGGAGGTCCCCCAACGCCTGGTAATCCGTCTTCTCCTCTATCTCCAGGATGGCCTCTTTCACCTATTGTATGCACAATCATCAATTTATTACGCATGTATGTACATAAGCATTATGGATCAACTGTATAACTGCATAATTTCATTATTTAAAAAATCATTGCCATTCATTCGATGATGATTTACGTTATCTTACTCACCATTGGGGCCCCGAGGTCCAGGGATTCCACTCACGCCCTAATTTCAGTAATTTGGGTTTGATTATTATAAAAATGTGATATTACATATACGCATTAACCGTTCTGTATGTAATTAACTGTGCCGAACTCTGACCAACTAATTTTGCGGAAAATTGATACACGACATTATAAAGATATTTACTATGTATTGCAAAATAGTTTTCTCCGAGATTCATAGTTGATCAAATTGGGGTACAAAGAATCAGTGATTATTTGAAACCCTACCGGATTTCCGCGATCTCCCTTAATTCCAGGTTCTCCAGGTCGACAATCAGGACAAGAACCACCGGGATCTCCCTTCTGACCAGGCGTCCCTTAAAAGTAACATTCAATTCATTTTTATATACAATGATGATAGTAAATAAGTTGGTAAGTTGGTCCATATCAGAATTGTATCCCGATTACGTAGTCACCAAGACTTTTCAAAGTTATAATATGGTTTTTTACCTGGAAAACCAGCTCGTCCAGGATTTCCATCTCGTCCGCTAAAACCCTTCAATCCAGGCGGACCTTTACACCAAATCAGTGATCAATTATTGAACGTAACTGAGGAGGACAACCCTTCACCGACAGAATCACCGATCTTAACGCCCTTTGGATATGTTGTAGTCCTAGGTGAGTCTAGCAAAAGTGAAGAAGGATTTCATTCAATGGCCCCATTTGCGCCCGCCACACCCACTCAAAGGTGCGAAAAACACGAAAAATACCCTGTTTTCGTTCATTCAAAAAATCACCAAAAATCCAATTTTGATCGGATTTTCACAATTTAAGCATTTTTGTGATCCTAGATAGTTGCTTTATCATATCCAATAGCTAACTCAATTTTTTTGAAATTTTGATTTTTTCGAAGGCATACCCCTGGTCAGGAAAGTTTCGAAAATACTCAAAAAATTAAAAAAATTGAGTTTGCTATTGGATATGATAAAGCAACTATCTAGGATCACAAAAATGCTTAAATTATGAAAATCCGATCAAAATTGGATTTTTGGTGATTTTTTGAATGAACGAAAACAGGGTATTTTTCGTGTTTTTCGCACCTTTGAGTGGGTGTGGCGGGCGCAAATGGGGCCATTGAATGAAATCCTTCTTCACTTTTGCTAGACCCACCTAGGACTACAACATATCCAAAGGGCGTTAAGATCGGTGATTCTGTCGGTGAAGGGTTGTCCTCCTGAGTCGATCATTCCGTTTCTGGTCTCGAAATGATTTAATTTGTATGCAAGCTGTGAGAGGTTATCAATTTTATTAACCTTGAGGGCCTGGACGGCCATCCTTGGAGTCTCCAGGTATGCCAGGCGCACCTGAAATATATGGGCAATATTTTTTTTACTTGTTTAGAATAAATGTCTTACAAACTAAATTTAATTGCTTAATAGATTTAATTTAATTACGAACTGATCTACCGAACTTTTACCAAAATATTTATCCAAATATCTTAATATATACCAAATATTTTAGTATGAATTGGTCCTTGCATATAGTTTATTTAGTTTACATACTCATGATAATAACTGCGTTGTTTAATTAAGTAATTCAATATCAGGCATGTGATAAAAAATTGTCCTTGGGCTAATCATGCTGCTTAGAATGTTGAATAAATATACGCAAGTTACTAACCTGGGAACCCCCTTTCCCCTTTGATTCCTGGATAACCATCTCTTCCGGGAGCACCATCCATTCCTTTGGGACCTTGAATTGACATTCCCTTGTCTCCTGGAACACCTTGGGGACCACTGGCACCTGGATTTCCTGGAATTCCACTTAAACAACAATAACTTCGCTATAATATATGCATATTATTACATATAAAAGGGTCATTTTGCAAGGAAAAATATACACAGAGGGACGATATGCAAATTACTTATTAATGCTAATAAAACCTATGCATTTACGCTAATCACGTGTACCTTTGTCCTCGTTCGCCTGGCAAACCCGGAAAGCCACCATCTCCTTTTTCACCTTTCTGAGCAGGACGTCCCTCCAAACCATCTCTTCCGGGTGCTCCCGGACCTAATTGCATATTGATTAATAAATTAATAAGTTATTAATATATTACGCATTTAATTGGCTGTAATCCTATGATTTTTTATTAGTTCCAATGACCAATTTACTTATGAAGTAAATTATAAAAAATACTGAATCAAACGCCGTTATTAATTTTTCAAAATATATTTTGGCGAGCATGGAATAAAAATTGTTTAAATTTTGGTGATTTTGGTCAATAATGTTACAAAGAATCACCTCCAACTGGTCCGGGTGATCCAGTCAATCCAGGCAACCCTAGAAAATGCATTAGTAATTTAAATAAAAATGAATTTCTGACTAAATACATATTTTTACTAATAATCTAAAGGTACATATTATCCCATTGTTATGCATGAAACTGTTCTTGTAACGCCACAAAAACAGATAACTTTTTTGGCACATTTGGTCACAAGCAGGCATTTCTCCCCGAGAAATACAATTGTCATTTTTTATACATAGTCTTACCATAAGAAGTGATAGTAGAGCGTAGTTTTTGAACCGGTCAACATAAAATTAAAAGGTCAATTGCGGTTTGTGCATACATTCAGTTCATACATTCGTTCAATGCCTATCATTGGTGTTGACCGCTTTTACTTGACATCACTAGGTCAAAAGTTAGAGAAGCTTTGCTACACGCGCGCGGCAATAATTTTTCACTTTTTGCACGAGAAAAAAATGCACGATGTTTGATGTAGTGTAGCAGTCCAAGTACAACTACGATCTGGTTGCCCAAACTATTAAAGTAATCCTAGAGACAGTGCCTATCTTTGGTATAAAGGTTTCGGTGGTCCAAGGTCAAGAAAGACTACAGTTATGTCCGAAGCTTTAAATACCAGAATAGCACAAAATCTCTATCTGACGCCCGAGATTTTGGCCACACAAATGACCTTTCAACTTTTGAGATCAGATTAGCACTGAAAAGTGACCCTACGATGAAGGTCTTTTAGATTAGAAAACGCCACATGCTACAGATTTCCAAGGCCTAAGCTAGGGTCAAAAAATCGACCTCTCTCCCTAAACGGTACGGTGAAAAAACCAAAAAAAATAACCCGTTTACCGATGACAATTTCTTTACGACAGAAACATATTTCTAGAAAAAAACTAACACGTTTTATGTCAAATATTCTAAGGGTTAGCTGATTACAAAATAAAGGTCAAAATGTTATCTTATCAGGTTCCATTCATGGTTTTGGTGGGAATCGGCGTAATTGCGCAAAAACAGCCCAATTTCCTTGATTAAGGAGAGGAGATACTTTAAAAAAATATTTGATCAACGTCCTGATGAAACTAGAGCACCCCCTCAACTAGTCCATATCGGGTGAAAAGCCACCGACCTTTGTGAAGGCGTCCACAGTAGCATTTACAGCGAAATTCGTGAAAAACCGGATTAAAATCCATATTTCTGACTTCATTGGCACTTTAGGCTTAACGTTGGAATTTTCGAACCGCAGACAACTTCATCACCAAATATTGATTAAAATTGAGGAAAAGGTCTGTTCTGAGCCACATATAAATGTCAGGGTCATAAAAAAATTTCTGACCCGGGAATGATACCGTTTGTCAATTAATTTCGTGCGTATTTTTGATGGAGCTTTCTCTTTCGTGACCAATTTTTCATGGTCACAGGAGGAATATATTTTCAAGTTTAATACATGTTTTCTACTTTAAATTTAACTGGCTTTTCAATGGAATAAGAATAAATTTGAAATTTCTTAAAACTAACCTAATATAGTCGTCTACTCTACTATCGCTTTTTAAGTTGAGACTATGTATTAACAAAAAATATAATTTTCATACCTGGAATTCCGTCTTCGCCTTTTGGGCCTGGTAAGCCAGTATGACCCCTTGGACCTAAATTAGATCAGATTATTACCCAGGGATATATGCATACGATTATCTATTGATGAATTATAAATACCTTCTGGACCTGGGGGGCCTGCCCACCCTTGTTCGCACTGTAAATAATTAATTCATATTATTATTATTCATACTTTATTTGGTAAAAAAAGTCAAAATTTCTCTGCTCAAAAAAGTGGCAAGTTTTACGTATGTTAAATTTTGTAATAATGTAGAAATGTACTTACACCTGCTGGTCCTCGAGGGCCTGGTAATCCAGTAAATCCCTTATCTCCATCCCTTCCTGATTCCCCCTTTAAGTAGAATAATTAATTATTAATTCTTATTTGGCCAAACCTGCTGTAATTGATAAGTAATTTGTAAAATTAAAAACACGTGCCTTTTGACCTTTAAGTCCCCCTAAACCTGGTAAGCCTGCTTCACCTCTGTCTCCCTTCAATCCACCTGCAGAAATATATTGATGAATTAAAGACTCAATTAAGCAATCAATTCATTTCGTAAATAGTTTTAGATTGCATAAATATTTACATAATTAATGTATGTAATTATTCATATCGGATCGGATCAAACAAACGCAATTATAATTGTGTTATGAAATGCTTAAAGGCATTTAGCCTTCATTCTATCGTAGCGATCTTCATTACATCATTTTCGAAATTGTTAGGAAATATGTATGAATTAATAAAGTATGTAACCCTTACCTGGCCCAACTGGTCCGGGATACCCATCTCTACCCTACGCCAAAGCATAATAATTAATTCATACAAGTAAACCAGTGGGAATGTTTTGCACGTCTAAACGATAAAAATCTCATCATTTTATTATGTATGCATCGACATACTCTCGGTCCCGCAGGTCCAGGCAAGCCCTTTTCTCCCTTCATTCCAGGTAATCCTGTATAGACAAGCATAATTATTAGCAAATTAATTTTTGTTGGTAATCCATAAGTTAATTCAGATTAAGTCCGTTACTTAATTCAGATTAAGTCAAATAAGTACGTGGTAAACTTGAATACATTATGATGTTTAGTTTTTAAGAGCTATCGGTAAATTGCGTAATGCGCCTTGTCATAATGTATGCATGATGCATAATGCATCTACATAATCTGGACCAATTGACTTATCCGGACCCAATTACTTGGATCAGTACTTACCTGGGCCTCCACTTAAACCGGGGGGTCCACTTGACCCAGGCACCCCAGCGCTTCCCAAGTCACCCCTTTCTCCCTTCATCCCTGTTTCACCTTTGGGGCCAATGTATACCTAAAGTAAAGCGAAAAACATCAAATGCTATCCTGTTTTCTTTCAAACTTACAAACCAAACTATTATCCAAATTTTTGCGATAACAATATTTTTGGGGAAAAGAATTTGCAGTAAAATGTCAAGGGATTATTTGAAATTATTAGAAATATTCAAGCCTATATTAAATTGGGATTATTCTTGAGATAAAATTATATCCCTATTATTTGTTGACATCTCCTCATATTAATGTCATGACCTTAAAAAATAATTCGTCACTCAATTGGCCAAGTATGTACATACGTTATGAATATACATATGTACTTGGCGAATCTATTTTTTGATACAACTATACATATGAGGGTCAACAAATGACCTGTGACCTCGACCAAGGTTATATGGTAACCTAGACCTAATTATGTGTATTTTCGCGACCAAGTTCTATGGTTGGGCCTTTTACATGAGGCTACATACTTATGACCATATACAAATTTGATTATCTTACCGTTTCATTTCCTCCAGCAAATGTATAGTTGTTTCCAGCCGGCCCTGGAGGACCATGCATTCCCTTAAAAAATAAAGCAACCATTTATTACCACAACTGCCCAATATCATAAAAGGCCATTAATTTACATCATAGCTGTGTTTGGTAAATGGTTTCTAGTTTCAAGTGTTACTTAATCTAAATTTAATTTAAAGTTGCTTAATTCTCGAAAATTTATGAGAACGGAGTTCAAGTTGCACAACTTTAAAAAGCTTTTTATTTTTGAGTTAAAGTTAGGAAAATGTGGTTTAACAAAATGAATTTAAGTTTCAGTTCAAGCATCCATGCAAATATGAGTCAACTGATAATGTGGTGATGGAGTTACAGGGAAACAATACGCAATTATTATCAATTTATATTAAAATGAAAGATTCTGTCCTTACCTTGTCTCCTTTTTCACCCTTGTCTCCAACAAATGCGACGCCCATTTCTCCCTTCAAGCCTGGTGGGCCTGGAAATCCAGGGGCTCCCTTAAACAGCATAAAATATATTAATGTTTAATAAATTCAAATCATTTTAGAATGGATATTTGCTTAATGATTACGAAAAGATTTTATAGTGGAATACCTGTGAAAATTGGTATTTGAAAAGCAAGTACAATTTAAGAATACAAAACCTCCAGCCTTACATTTAATCCTCCATCTCCTTTCGGTCCCTTGGCTCCATCAAAACCCTGCGTTCCTATAAAAATAATATTAGGATCAATGCATATTTAAGACTTAATCACTTTAAACGCTGGTATTTTTTACCTGGTGGACCAACTGGACCACTTTGACCGGTCAAGCCAGGTTCTCCCTTTTGTCCCTTTCCTCCTGGTCGGGCGAATGCAGGCTCTCCTTTGAGACCTACAGACACAGATTTTTTTAACTGGCTTGTTAACTTTTTTAGCAAGTTTTTAAAAACGTGCGTAAAGTTTTACTTGTCTATACGCCATGTATACAGTTTTTCGTTTCTTACGGGTTTGCTATATTTTTTGCACTACAAAGCATGAAACGCAAGAAATGCGAGATGCAAGAAAGTGTAAGAAATATGCAATTCCAGGTCAAAATAGCTGCAAGAAATCACTTTCTTGAGGTTATTTCTTGCAACTGGTTACTTGCATTCGAAATACTGCATGTGCATATATGCATACTAAACCTCTTTATTCAAGATGATAAATGCAAGATAAATTTTAAGAAGAAATATATCCCTACCCTTTTCTCCTAGCGTTCCTGGAAATCCCCGTGGTCCAGGGGGTCCGCTTAAACCGGGCAGCCCAGGTAGCCCCTAAAAGTAATACATGGATTGAATAGCTTGAATGCCTTACATAAAATGTAGGTGGTGTTATTATAAATTAAAAAAGTTGGACAGATTTTCTGTTCAGATTTTTGTTGTATTTACGTACATCTGTTCCATTGCATCCGTCCATTCCAGGAAGTCCACTTGGTCCCTGTATACCTAATTACATGCAATAAATAAGAGTTTATAATTACTTAATTAATCATGCTACCGAACTAACCACACCACAATCGTGGAATGCCACTAATGTTGTAAAATTCAGAGATTATAGTGGTGAAAGTTGATGGTGAAAGTTGATGGTGAAAGGGCTTTCAGTTTCTTCCCAATTATACCCATTTAAATATAAAGAAAGCCAATTTTTGCATTAAATGTAGAGAAAAAAGATGTCACAAATTCCATACAGACTTAAAACTGCGTGGATGCGATTTTGCAAATTCTCTGAATTTTTTGGGCTTACATTATTCTGCGAGAATGTTTATTAAAATGAATGTGAATTAAAGTTAGTTTACGATTGGCTTATAAAGTTCAATATAACTCACCTGCCAATCCAGGTATTCCAGGAATTCCTAAAAAATAAAGCATAAAATTAACAATGAATCTACAATAACTCGACTTTACATGTTTTTAATGCTTACCCGGAAATCCAGGCATTCCTAAAAAATAAAACATAAAATTAACAAGGAATCTACAATAACTTATCTTTACATGTTTTTAAAGCTTACCCATTTTGCCCTATGATCAGTTCAACCATGACATTAATAAAGATTTAGTTATGTTTAGTTGCAGATTTATCAAGTAGAATCGTTGCTGTAATATCCTTACGCGATCTCCCTTAGGCCCTCGTGGTCCATGTAACCCAGTGTCTCCTCGGTCCCCCTTGCCACCTGTATTTATTGTACGTGACTTTATTCAAAATTCAGTCACAGTCTTAATACAAGTCCATAAAGTGTAAAACTTGTATTTTGAGGTATGTACCAATTTTATTAGACTCGCATCGAAAAATAAATCATTATTGAATTTATTGCAATTCCTTAATTTAAGATGTTCCATTTTCAAAATGATATTTTTGGAGTGAATTACAAAATTCGAATGCAAACATGCACCTGATTTTTAGCAATTTTTTTAATTAGTGAATTTTGCATCAGCATTTAGATAATCCTAAGACAAAGCAAGATTTTAAATTCTCACCAAAATAATTCTTGTTTATTTTTGAATTTTTAATCGATACAAAAATTCTTAAATTCTGAAGTGTTAAAATCTTTGTTCATTAAAGCAACTTCGACAGTATAGCTTGTCCCATAAAAGTCGAGTTTTACACTTGTAAGACTTGCATTTTCAGGAGATAAAACTAGTTTTCAAATTATGTACATCTTTACCTGGAAGGCCTTCCATTCCGGGAAACCCCTGAAAAAAATTGTTGGAAAGTTTAAGAGGATGATTTTAACTATTTGCTAATTAGAATGTGTCACATGATCTTTGAGATTAATTAATTTTGAATAAATAAAACAGTTTACATTTAGATTAATAAAATAGAGGAGTTAAAATTAAACAACTAAAATTTAATCGACACACATTAAGCGAAATTCGAATTATCTTTTTGACATGATTGACCATGTTTAATGTATACGGTGAATTTAAACAGACACAGAATATGAAATATTATAGAATACAATACCTGCTGTCCCTTGTCTCCCTGAAGTCCAGGCGCACCATGTGGTCCCTAAAATTACATGCATTACAAGTATCAAATTAGCAAATTATTATATATTCACTGTGTAAACATGAAAAGCATCTGCATATCAATTTCATATGACAATGGTGGTCTATAGGTAAAAGCCATAAATTACGCTGTTAATATCATGATAATGATCATTTTACTGGAAGGAACCACGTGTGAATTCGAGTTGTGGTCAATCCTGTATATTTTCTTTGCATGTAAATACAATCTCTCTTCCTTGAACCTACCCGTGATCCTTTCTCTGCCAAACAACGCGTCGCACAACATCCCGAGCACTGCACGCTTGAGTTGCCATTAAGATATCCTCTCGAATATGGAATCCTTTGTCCCGAAGTGGTCGACGATGGATAAGGACTATACGCTCCACCCCCATTCCCAGCAGTGGCACCATACGGATCGGAAATTGCTGGAAGTCCGTACGGATCCCTGTAACTGCTGCCCCCACCACCACCATTGCTCGAATCATTATTGTCCTGTCTTCTAGAAGCCGCGTAGGGGTCCGTGCCACCACCACCACCGTTTCCATTACCGTAGCGGTCATACGTTCTGTCGTAACCTCCTCGTCCCCCAGAATCCGAACCATACCCACTTTCATAACCTCCTCCTGCACCATGTTGTCCTCCTTCAGATGTGTATCTATCATCCCCTCGAAGTCCGGCGTACGGGTCTCTGTCATCATTTCTCGTCCTTGCGTACGGATCTTCTTCACCACCTTCGTTTCTTATTCGGGAGTATGGATCCTCGTCTTCCTCCCCCGGGCGAAGTCTACTGTTGTGACCGTAGGGGTCGTTTTCGTCGTAAGGTGCGTCAGGATCATTGTAGTCGGTGTCATGCTGCCTTGTTCTTCTACTACTTCCTTTCCCAGTTTTCCCAAAGTAGGAGTTATCGAAACTGGGAACTTTCTGAAAATTTGGAACAAAGAATGCGTTACATTTTCAATCGTTTAGAGGAGAGTTTCGTGTCTTGGTGATTTTCTATATTTTTTGCACTGCAAATTGCCGTTATTTCTCGCAATTGGTTACAATACTTGCACCCAAAGCATAGGTCCACTTTCATACACACTTTGTCCATTAAAATATGTACACAATTGAATCGTAATAGCTATGCGTTTATTTATTTATTGCAACCCAAATTCACGTATGCAATATTATTATTCTACAAGCAAATATTGTCCATGGCAGTTTATACAAGCATATGAATTTGACAGGAAAAGCGCTTCCTCTTTGAGATAGTTTATTTATACGGAATTTATAGCTTTATAAACTCTCACTCACTCACTCATCATCATCATCACCACTTTCCATGCAAGATTCATTCATTAAAATAACAACAAGGAACTTGCCTAATTCTTGACTAAAAATTGACCTTATATGTATTTACATATGTGCATATCTGTATAGAGTCATGGTGTCATCCATCATCGTCAAGTCAGATAAAAATGTCTGGAACGTCTTCGAGTGAGTGCAAGAGTAGCGAATAAAAATATGCATGCAACACGAGATGATGATTTAATTTGCAATTTCATATCCGTTAAGTAAACTCAAATACGTTATTTAATTTTTGTTTCATGAAAATTGTTAGCATTTGCTAAAATTATAATTATGCATCATGCAAGTTGATGTCATTCAAGAATTATTGCAGAGGATATAATTCACTTATACTACTTATTGCAGATTAATGACCACTGAATAATTCGACCAGTCAAGGAAAATTTTCCCTTTATATACATCTTTTATTAAAAGTGTGGGATATCTTCAGACTGACGTAATTTAATGATTACTACTGGAAGAGGTTTGAATGAGTTGACAGTTAAATTATTATATGTAACTGCCAAATTGCACATTCATATTGCTAACCATTTTTATTTTTAATTCGAGTGAAATATGCACTGTCCTGGAAATTCCGCACCTTCTTCAATCGTCCACCAAATACCACCAATCTTTGCACAGACTTTTGTAATTAATGTATTGTATGTGCATGCATATTAGCAATTTCATGTTTAAATTCCGGCCGGGATCAGTTTGGTCTTTTGTAAAACCATGCATAAGTCAAAAAAGAGTGAAAGTTACAAGTGTAAAGTTTAAATTAAACGTTCAATGTCAAAATGGTAAAAGAAGTGCTTTTATTGGACATTCCAGTTAGAGAAGTTCAGATTTCAAATAAATATTATTTTCTACTATTTGTGCTTGCATTACATACACATTTCACATATACACGTATGCATGTATTTTTTATCTACACATATTTCATAATTGTATCTTATCATGATACCCAAAAAGACCCATTCATCCAACAATCTCACACTACTACACAGTGATCCTCCTAGTTTTAAGCAGTTGTTAAAACAAAGCTTTTGTAAACAGTAGGGCATCCGCCAAGCAAGGGCTGCTCCTCAGACAGACGTACAGACAAATTCTTTCAACCGAAATTACTAAAAGGCTTCTTACACGCGTATTATGAAGACGTAAAGAAGAAGTTTTAGTCAAGTGAAGCCTTTTTATGGGTACAAAGTTAAATAACTTTGAGAACGGGGGGATGATTTATGAAGTGCCATAGCCTGACTACTGCTGAAGTTGAAGGTACTGCACGTCCAATGAATGGTCCAGCGAAGCAGCATGCGGGATTGGAATTAGAAAACCTTTTTGGAAACTGACGGAGCCCAATTTCACGGCCAACTTCCTCTTCATCTTTACTAACTAGACATGTGCATGTCTTAAATACGGTGTCAAATCTCTATTAATTATGGACTCGTTATTTGTCTTTATTTCCAGAAAATAGCACATTCATGCACCAAATCACGTTTTTACCATCCTAATCTCAAGTTTGCCCCAATAAAACTATGTATGAACTGCACATATGTAATCTAATAAATAAGGGAAAACTATACATGGGAAGCGTCATTTCATTATTCGCCTCTGGATAAAATTGTACACACAAAAAACTATTTTTATCCAGGTGACTACCTACCAGCTTGACAAGGTAATGTACATCTTAACATTAAATTTAATAAACTTTTGGAGACGTTACAACAAACATAACCATTATTAAGTAGCGTCAGCTACTTATTGTGATCGTTTTGTCCGTCCGTCTGTCCGTCCGTCAGCAGGATATCTCCAGAACGAGTCAAGATAATCAAACGCGGTTTTCACCATTGTGCTTCTAATTTTTAGTTCTCGGTCGAGTTCGAAAATGGGGTCAATCGGACCACCCCCCACAGCGCCAGGGGGTGTGGTCCAAAATTAAATTCACGTTAATTTTCATATGGGGTATCGTTTTAAAGGAAATTTCGCCACGAATTCAATGACGCCAATATTTTTGACCTTTGACCTCGTCGCTAAGGTCATGGGGTCAAAAAACACTTAATTTTCATATGGGGTATCATTTTAAAGGAAATTCCACCGCGAATTCAAAGACGTTAATATTTTTGACCTTATGACCATGAGGACGAGGTCAAAGGTCAAAAGATTCATAATTTTCATATGGGGTATCATTTTAAAGGAAATCCCACCACGAATTTGAAGACGTTAATATTTTGGACCTCATGACCTTGAGTACGAGGTCGAAGGTCAAAATATTCACATTGGTCATATGGGGTGTCATTTTAGAGGAAATTTTACTGCAATTTCAAGGACGTTAATATTTTTGACCTCATATACGGAAACGTTAAAGGAAACTTGAATCGGTCTGACGCTACTTATTTACATTCGTTTGGAGGGTTTATTTATACATACAAAACTGTTAAGAGAAGATGAAGGGGTGGTCGTGGTCGTGGTTGCCCGTTTAGCTGGATGGATATTTGTGTATGCATGTATATAATACTAATAATCATAAAAAACTCGGAGGTGGAGGAGAAGGTGGGTACGCATGTTTAAAGATTTTTTAAACATGTTAAAGAGAAGAAGAAATGTACATATACAACGCTCCTCGTTGTCGGAAGAGAAGTTGTACGCATTTGTAAATGAAGAAGAAGAAGGTGGCAAAAAATCTTCCATCCAAGGAATTTAAAGAGTTAAGAAAATAAACGCACGGTGACAGCCAGAGTCAAATGCAGCCATGAAACCGAGAGAGAGACTTGAAGGAAGAAATTAAAACAAGACAGGTTAATATTATGCCTACAAATTATTCAGAGTCCTCAAGTCCTATCTTTGTTGTGTACCTGCTCAACCTTAATTTTCAAGTGAGAGTATCTTACGTATTTTTACCGGCAGTGTACATACGCTTATATTCAAAATAATTCCTAGAGTCTTGAGGAACAATCAATGTACGTACATGTGTTTATGCATGAAGTACAGTTTTTTAAGGCTCCATGTACATACAATCAAAAGGCGACTTCCTTTGCATCGTGGAACGCATTAATTTTTAAAATTGAATCAAGGGACACCTCTCTCTCTCTGACAATATATCATTAAATATTCATTCATTTTTATCATGATTTGTCATTCCAGAATAACTTCTCATATTCGGTATCCATACAATAAATCTAACTAAACAAAGGTTCCAAATATGGATAAAAATACAGGGATGAGAATCAAATAAATCGGGATGATGATAACTTAATTTGGGATTCGACTAGCAAGTAATGCACATTGTTCAATTCTTCAGGGACGGGCATGCATGTATGTACTTGGTTTTAAGATGTTAAAAGAAATTGGACAAATATTTGAAAGCCAAGCCACGGCTTAAAAGTAAATCTGTGTAGCTAGCAAAAGTTTTTTTTTCATATCACTAAATTACCGAGATATGTCTGCAATAGTGAAAAATTCATATGCGAATTGTACCAAGATTTACAGTTGATTCAGCCATCTTCAACACCCACGCTTTTCAAACAATCGAGTTTTGAAGATGACATATCAATTGCAACCACTCTCTAACCTGCCATTGAATAAAATATGTCTGATAAAATATTATTGCAGTACGGAAAAATTGCTCAAATCTCGTTTTAATGCAGCTCTTACTTATATTGCATTCGCTATTGCCACTAAACGAACCAACCAAGCACCATTAAAAATGCAGGTAGTCTTCCATCCATTATTGACATTTAACAAACTCTTCTCTATTTACAAACGACCCCTCCTCCTCCTCCGAACAAAATTCCATTAGATCTGATTACACAGCATAATATGAGCTAAAACTGCTGCAAAGAACTTGAAATATGAAATTTGACGCGTCTTGAATTTCACATTTTGATCAATTTTACATATTTGATTTAGTGAGACGTATCAGCAAATATTTTAAGTCGTAATAATGCATAAAACGTGAATATGCATACATATTTGCAAGAAAAATGTCAACTTGTGCAAATATCTGTATTCCGAATGGCAACAAATCACACATATTTATCCATTTGAATGAAAAAAAAATCTCGAGATTTTATAGCCCAGGGAAAATCTCGTAAAGTTAAAATAATAATAATACGAATACATGAACCGGTGGAATAAGTATTGCGATATGAATCCTTCCTCTCCTTCTCTGGATTTAAAGAAACGCATTTACTGTACTCTCATCTCATGTAATGCAAGTTGCACATGTGTATCTTTCTTTCTTCGCAAGTGCGTGGCGTGACTGGATATATGTGAAAGTTTTATTTTTAGGTTTTAAACAGAGTCGATGATTTTACAACCTTCCGACGTTGTGCATCCTTGCGATGCAATCTTATTCCGAGATAGACGCACTTTTTCTCGGATGATGAATGCAATCGGGATGATAACTTCGGGTCGGAATGAATCAAGAAAATTGAAATGTTTAAAAATTTTCTTAACCTAAAGACGACTTATTTTAAGGAACAGTGCATCTACAAAAATACATCTTTGAACTTGGTGTTTGCATAAATATTAGTCTTTCTATCCCACCTTTAACTTTCTACATATAAGGTATTTAAGAGCAGAGATGAGATGAAAATGTTAAGCTAAACAGAAAAGTTCCCCTCGTAATATTTACTGTGCTTATGCCTCCCCTTTATTTTAGAATTTAAGGCACCATTCAAATTCATGGCTCCTGCTACCCTATTCTCTTCAAACTCGGTGATTACGTCTGATTGGAGTCTGATTTAAAGTTTTCGTGTCAGTTTGGAGGAATGCTGCTGCTGCTGTTTGGTGTGTATTTATAATTTGGTACATCTTTACAGATTCAGTTGGTTAATTTTGGGGTCTAATAAAGTGAGAAACACAGGCACATACACATTCTCACTAAATTAATGTGTACCTTGTTGAAATAACGGTGAAACTGCTATTAACTGCATCCTCCGTCCTTATACGGCGTTTATTAAGGCGGATGACAATTGCCTGGCCTTCTTTCTCCCTTTCTCTACCATATTAAATGGAACTTTTTTTACGATATAGTGATTTAGTGAGTGGGTAACTAACTGCACTCAACTGCATTAAATATTGACTATAGATACATATGCACACAAACTCTAATAAATATTAATGCCATGCAATGTCATGTCATGCCTTAAACATTTTACAAACACTTAACCGGTTAAACTCATCTCCACCACACGAGAGTAATAAGTAAAAAGTGCATTGAGTGCATTACAAACACAACCCACGTTGATCTTATTTACCAACATCACACATATCCAAATGCATACATACAATAGCCAGCCAACACAAACTTGTTCCGCTTAATTGGATGGAAGACCGCAACTTAATCTAATCCTACGTAATCGCTTTTAATGAACTGATCAAAAGTTATTTATGTTTTCTGATAAGAGAGAGAGAGCTTATGTCGAGTGTTACTACACTAAACTACCGCAAGAATCCTGAATACGAGAATGAAATGAATAGTCAAAGCATAGTTGTCGTCTTCATGTCACGTATTATCGACCCGGTAATAAATTAGCTTATCGAAATCGAACCCTTTTGACAAGTTTTTATAATTACAAATAGTCCCCAATTCCAAGGTTTTAAATAAAAGTTACTGCTTACCCCGACCGATTGAGCCGGACTTATTAACAGGGCGTCCAAGATTATCCAAAATATTAGCCTGAAAGTTATACAACAAGTACGTATTAAATTTAGGTACATCCTTGAATGTTTTGCTGAAATTTTGCCCTCATTTTTCCGCAAGGTTTGGCGAGACACATTATTATTTGGTTTTTGTGATTCGATAGGATTGGGTGGAGGAGGGACGTATGTACGCAGCGTCACACTTTTATTAGGCTCATCAATTCTTGAATATTTTGCATTTGATAAAATAATTCATTCAAAATGAATGTATAAAATCGTTTGGGACGTTTCAGACCAATAGCAATACTTCTGCTGACTGGTTCATCTCTCCATCCAATCCAACATCAACTTGACCTGTGGCCTTTATGTGGAGAAATTCATAACCAAAATTCAACATTTATTATTGACCTGAATATCCGATTTGATAATAATTACGTATTGTAGAAACTTTGAATAGTCAAATATGTAAATAATCATGGTCAAATTCATGGCTTAGAAAAAATAATATTTACCAATTCCACGCCATCGAGGTGCACATTTTCCATCTAACTTTCATAAAGCAAGGGATACTATCACAGTTTCCATTCATTCTTCTCTCCAGTCTCCCTTACACGAAGGGAATAAGGCCGGATTTACACAGAATTTGTAGGTAATAGTACCAATTGGTAGAAACTATCCCACAAGGCTTCACTCCTTATGAAATACTTCATTCATGGAACTGCTGCTGGTGAACAAACATCACTTCCGCCCTCGGATTTTTATGTAGTTATACAAGTCCGAGCCCTGTGTTGGTAAGTATTGGTCGCCTTATCACCTTCAAACGAACGAGATTCTCACTTCCTTCTGACACTTTTCTCTGATAATCCAGCACTACATGCAACCAGCACTTTAATATTATGTAGTCCTTCTCTGTAAAAAATACTCTTCCTCCTTCCTTCGTTTCAGCAAATGACTAGGAATGAGATGGGCACATGCAAATTTCTACATCACATTTTTATTATATGACAACTATACATTCACTCGAATTAAAGTCCATCCCTTCTCGTAATCATCCATGATTATGAAATTGATGATTTATTTATGATTGTTTTATGATCGATCATAAAACAAAAAGTTTAAGTCCAGTAAGATTTCTGACGGTAGTTTTCAGTGCGAACCACACTGCACCACACCCACAACAGTCAAAATTAATCCATCACTTTAAAAAAATGAGAGAATTTTCCAGATTTTTTTTCTCACTCACACACAACACTGATTCTTTCATACATACAACAATGCCGTGGTGCTGATCAACAATGGTGTAGAAAATACTGTGGTGGGCACTTTTTTATTGTTGTGCTGTGGCCATAGGGTCTCAACTCTCGTATTATATCCTCAGATTCGAAATGCGTGTCGGCCAAACACTGAAATCTTACTGACTTGGTCTCATAAAGGAACTCTTGTTCTTGGCCACGACGACTGAACCTCTCTCTTCCTGAAGAATTCTCCAGCAGTTACATACATTTTCTTGAGAATACGACGAGATTGCATTGGGAGGAAGATGTGGAAGAAGTAAGTAGGACTTTTAATATGTTCGTTTGCGTCTCAACTTTTACTCTTCGTTCGTATACGCGACGAAGCCATTGCTAACTTGTAATAATAATGAATATAACAGTGCAAGCTTGTCTATCCATCCATCCGTAAGTAATAGATGTGGAAGGAAGGGATCATCTTGGCTTGGGGAAACTTATGAACGAGTAAGTAACATTTATTCAATCACGCTTTGTGTTGGCGTGAAAAAGATAAAGTGAAGATTTCATTTTTTTATTAGATACAAAAGTGTGTAATGTAATGTACATAAAGGTGAATGGTGTGTACACATAAATGCGGACTAAGGTAAAGTTAGTCTCAACTTTCTTCAAAATATGTGCAACAATCGATTGTTGGAAACTTTAATATTGGGAGATTTGTATGAAATTTTGTAATCTTGCAACCTGTATCTAATGAGATGTGCGATTCATATGACTTTGAAGTGATCTTCAACAGTGTAGCATTTTTATGTATTATTCTCGGAGACTCATTCATCAAAGGAGTATTTACTCTAATATTTAATTGACAATTGCCTAATAAACCTCATTAGGTGAATATAAACTTGAAAAACTTCTCAAAACACTTTGTGTCACCAAAATCAAGCAAACATTATGCGACCGATACGACAGCATGAAATTGAAAAACTAAACCGATAGTTTTTTATGCTTTATAAATTTATCAGAAATCCTGCTCGTCATTTTTTCCAAACGCATTTCAAATTTCGGTTATAATTACTAAATTGAGTCCTAATTTTGAGCATCAATTACCAAGTACACACGTTTGGTGTTCAACAAAGGAATGAATTCGCACAGTTCTCCCAATCTTTGATCACCCACGCCACATAATCGCTTTAAAAAATTGCTTGCATTCAGAGGGCTGGTCTAAGCTATTGATGATGCCAAGTAAGATGCATGCATATGTACATTACGGAGCTTGACCTCATTTGACGAGGGGTCTGCGTCATCATCATCATCATAATCATCATGCCGGGTGTGAGTGGTGCCGGCCGTGTTAACTCCAATTCTTCAATTTCTTCATTCATCACCAAATCATCTTTCACTCTCCTAAAAACATATTTGATAAGATTCGTTTTGGTGGTAGTGCCCCACAAAAATTTATGAGAATGTCGTTCAATTAATCAACCACAACCTTTAGAAAAAAGTGTCTAAAGCTAGCTCAAAATATTATTATTTTGTATGCATGTAACTTGACCTGGAGTCCTGGATGAGCATGTATGCAACAATGAGAGAAAAGACCTTCAAGAATTACCTGAAATCCAACACCAGCTTTGTGCATCAACGAAGAACGAATGCAAGTGTTGTGTGTAAACATAACACATTTTTTTATTTACAAATTTAAGCTTGACCTTTTTGGCGTGATCTGCCCATCAGCAAATAATAGTGCAGGTGTCAGGTAATCGGTGCATGTTGAAATATCACGATTTTTCTCCACCCATCACATTACAGATAGATAGATATCCATACATCAACCTTTCTTTCTCGCCCACAAGATTTATAGAGATTCTTTTATAAGTAAAATTAATATGTGCATGTGCATATGTAAAGAGCATCCACTAAGGTTTTTGACTGACGCAATAAAATGCTCAGAACTTTTTACACATTTAATGTAATTTCAAAAAAATTGCATATGTTTACTACCAAAGGGTTTGGATTGCCATACAGTTCAAATTTTAATGATTCAATTCCGCTGTCTGCTACAGATTGCATTTTCTTCTTCCGATTTCGCGTCAAATTCCTCCCATAGACTGCACCTACTTTCAAGCTGATTTTCTTCCATCTGTTCTTAAATTTTCGTAAGGTGTCTGGCGTTTCTGAAAGCTTAGAATATTTGTACTTAGTCAGCGCTCAAAATTTCTCAATTGGTCGCAGTTGAGGAAAATTAGGTGGGTTTCCATTTTTTGGCACAAATTCAATTTTTTTCAGATGTCAGTACTGAGTGACCTTTTTGGTGTCATAGGACCTTGCGAGGTCAGGCCAAAACAAAACTTTATTTTTTTATGATCTTTAGTAATAAAAGATTCCAATCCACCTTTAATGCATGATTTAAGATAAACCCCCTGGTTTACAGTGCCCTCCAAAATAACGGGATCGGAAACATGACCAATGCTAGACATGCGTTGCCAAATTCTTCATTTTTTTGTGAATTGGTCTTTCTTTTGGACTTTGTCTTCATATTTTGCTTCACAGGGGTTGGAACTATGGAAAAAATGCCTTCCTGGAAGATTTGAAGTGTCATCTGTGACGTGGGGCTCATCGCCCATAATGACCACTTTTCCCCGAATCTTCTTCAACAATTTCTTCCAGCACGCATGAATCCTTTCCTGTTGTGTTGGTTTGTAATTTGATGCTGGTTTTTTTGCCTTGGCTATAATCCCTAGTTTATGGACTTTGATTTTGCACTGATAGCTTTTTGAAATCTTGACCTTACTTGCGGCGCCAGCCGTTGTCGTTGATGGATGATTTTTGAAGATTTTTTTAATCCGATTTTTGGCTTTCGTCGTCGCTAGCTTTGCAGATCGACCAGTGGGGACTTTGAATTTGAGTTCATTGGATTCCTCGTACTTTTTTATGTAAGAGTTGACATTTGAAAGAGGAATACCTTCTTGCTTGAAAAAGTGCCAAGTGATTTTACAACAATTGTTTGTTCGATTTTTGTGAAACTCAATCACTCTTTTTTTCAACTCTTGCCTTTCAACCCAAGTTTTTCTAGTCTTAGCCATGACTCAATAATTGGTGACATATATCAATGGAAAGCTTATAACTTGGCCTATTCAAAAATAATTTTTTCGAAATTTAATTTCGCTGTGTTCCCGCCTAGCGCGCCTTTTATGGGGCAGTCAAAAACCTTAGTGGATGCTCTTTATTCCCAGCTTCCAGGTAAAAATGATTGATGTAGAATTAAAATTCGTTTGAAATCAGTTTGGTTAGTATTCATTTGAAATGCACGTTTCATATTATTATTATTACTATTATTATTATCAGTATAATTACTATTGGTAGTATACATCATTACATTTAGTTTATCTTCTAAAAGACTATTATCCACATATTATCCTGGTTGGGATGTCTATTTGCATAATATATATTTTCTTGTATAGCAAAAACCAACTCATATATAAATAAATATAAGCTGCAGAGCGACTATTATTATCATCATTATTATAATTCAACTATTTATATCAAATCTCTCAATTAAATTGCGTTGCATTTGTCAAACGAAATTCGTTTGTTTTGTTAGTTGTAATTGTAAAAAATAACTAGTAGTATGTATGTATAATAATAATAATTAATAGTACAATGTATGTACATCTATTGAAACTTTGGTTCTCTAAAAAAATGTTTTTTGACTACTACTGATTGTTTGCGTGTACCGTGCGGTTTGTAATATAGGTTTTTGTTCTATGTATGTATTATGACACTAGCAACACTATTCGGTCGATGCGATGAGCGGAATTTCAGGGTTGATTGATTATCGACAACATTGAAAGCGTGGAATTTTTATGATGATGTATGTACTAATGTACTAAGTAGGTAATCCATTATTAACACGAGAATCCAATGACTTCGAGCACAGAGACTTCAAAATCTTTCTCCACGGCCAACGGTGGGTTTTGAAATGTTGAACATGTTTCAGATTTTCCAAAGCGCAAGTCTTCATCCAAACAAATTCCTTGGCCCTCCCTGATAAAGTAATTTAATGATTTAATTTATCTAAACACCAAATTCTGGAATAATTCTCGTAATTCGGTATATATTTATGCATGTACTTACCCTCCTCCTATTGAGATCATATGAGTATCAGCATGCATAAAAAGTTCTTCCCCTCTCCCCTTTCGTTTAGCATTGTTCTGTAAAGATGGGTCTTCATTTTCAATGTCTTCGTCAACCGGTATTGGTTTTATTCCGACCCATGGATATTTTTTTCGTTCAGGCCACAAACTAAATAGAAACGTTTCTCCAGTTCCAAAATATCGTTGTCGATCACCTTTTTCATCCTTTTCGTTCCTTGCACCCCAATGAGATGAGCAATAAGCTCCAAACACCTGCAACATACAATATAGAATTATTTCATAACATGATAATGCGCAATTCTACGATTAGTGCGATTTGACATTTGGCCAGATGCAGAAATTGTGCAATACCATTAAATGCAATGGACGATTAACTAATATTATAATTAGTTAAATCAAAAGTCTGGTTATTATCATCAATTGCATTAATGAAACTTGACAAGTTACCTCATCAGTCGTTGTCTTGATTATTAAGATTGTTGGCTCGTGATTTTCCACCCGTTTAAAAAATGTTGTCAAAGAACATCCATGTTCTTCCGTAGTGTAGAGCAGAACGGGTTGGTACATTGTGATCCTGATGGGAAGCCATTGCCACAGTGCTAGCAACTGTAACAGTAAAACAAAAGATCAACTTATATATTAATATATGATAGACAATTTAGTGAAACATGGTTTTGTTACGATTATATCAATAGCAATCAGAGAATATACATAGGAAAAATGACGCGACTTTGACTTACGGACTCTCTAGAAGCGACAGAATTGATATTGTTAAGAGGATATGAACCCATAGAAGGGCTTCTATGCTCTGGGGAACTTTTCCCCTGTGATGGTGTTTGTAGTTGATCATTATTCCGAACAGATTTATTGTTAGTGTTATTATTCCGAGATTTTGCGAGCAATTGTCCCATTACAAATTGCGACAAGCACAATAACACGTAACCAGACGTGGGTTATTGGTGTAGGGACACATTTTCCAGATAATGGACACAGGCAGCATGAAAAGATTGTTTTTGAAAGATTGAGCCAATATTCAATACCAATCAACATATCCAACAATATGGTAGAGATTAAGAGATCAAATGCAAAAGAAACAATTGGGCATGCATAATAAGGATAAAGTAGACAATGTACAGGAATTCAACTACAATAATGTACATAAAAACTGAAAACAGAAACTAATGTCAAATCTGCATTCTTAATGAACTACATGCAAAAGCAGAAACCAATATTTGCGTAAATACCGATAGAATGAGTAATGTTATGCAAAACATTAGCGAGTAAAACCGTGCAAAATGAAGCACACACAAAATATTTCCTTAATGTGCATACAACATAAAATGTACCTATTGAACATCAAGTAAGATATAGCTCACCCTCACCTCTTTAATAGCCAGCGTATGTGACATCATCTGAATATCCATCTGAGACTGACTCGAAGGAAGATTTTCGTTGGATTTCGATTTTTGCATTTTATTGCCTCCTCCTCCCCCTCCGACTCCGCCTCCTCCGGCTCCAGGACCACGGCTTTTTAGCACCAATTCCACTTTTGTAGAAATTTTCCGAATCTCTGCTCCCCTGAAGGCTCTGATTGAAAAGGCCGATTTCAGAAGCCTTTGAGGCGTGAACTGAAAGTTAATGCACATACTTTCTAACACAGAAACAGTATCCTTTATTTTATTCATGTGTAAATTGGTTTGGGCAAATTAACTTTAACTTGATTAGGGGTTTTCTTAAATTCTGAATTTATCTCGTTCTTAAGAATTTTAACACGACACGTATTTGTTGATCTATGTACTGCACAAGCTTGACTGGGTCAACTGATTATGTCACCAAAGAAGTAGCGATTGAACCAAATACGAGATGGTGGTAAACAAGTGGGAAAAAATGTTGTTATCGATAAGAACCATAATTTCATGTTGCATCAAGTGAAGGATTGCAAAATGAAATTGGAATTTGTGGGACAGATAAATTTATGGCAAGTTTCTTTACAAAATAAATACACAGGGAAGGAATAATTTAAGAGTGGGACTAACGATGGTTGCAATATCACTGCAAAATTTTGATATCCCAATCTCAAGTCCAGAGGATTCGACGAGATTAGACCATTTGGAATCAGAGCCACAGGCCTTGGTGAAGGAAAGAAGTAGTGCTAATGCCACACGGTACAAAACTTTAACTCCCTCCATCAGAAAGCAGTCGATTATACGGACCTGGAAATTATTAACGAAATACATTAAATGATGACATCAACACATTGCAATTCAAGATCAGTTAAAATATGCAAATCTCAAGAAATCGACCAAACCACCTGCGCTTAAAAGATATTGAGATTTGCCAACAGTATTTTTTTTTCTTTGGCTCGTATTGATTTACGATCAAAACACTAAACCAATTAAACTAACCAAGCTGTGTCAAGTTCTTTGATACGCTCATACATATAACCACATTAATCAGATATATGTAGCGACTAATATCAAAGACACAGCTTTCTTGGTTGGCTTAATGAATGGATTGGTTAAGGTATTAAAAAGGATAAATTATTATTGTTATTGTTAATTTTTTTAATGCGTATAAGACGTACCGTATGAGAAAGGGGTAGATCTCTGAATATCCACCATATCCATCCTTGGAAAACACTTTCAATCCTTTCTCCAGGTTGGAGATTTCGCTGAATTGTAAAAGAAAATATTATTTACAACTGTCTTTCTTTATATGTTCACCCAGAAATCAATCACTTGAATCAAAAAATCACCTACCTGAATGAATGTGAAGGCCGGCTTCTGTGGATTGTACATACATAAGCGGAAAATTATTATCAATTAGGTTACTAAATAATTTAGTCTCATATTTTCTTACGGAAAACTTTTTGGTGAGATTCATTGCAGTCTGGAAGAAAATAAATAAACGCTATGACATGATGACACCAATACATAATATTATGATTGGTATCTCTTACAGTATAAGTCACTTCCCATTGTAGCTTCGTTTGTGTTAGAAAGACTTTGTGTTTGGCTGACAAAAGAGTGCACATTGAGTTATATGTTTTCTCTTCCTGTTCAGAACCAACAAAAAATAAAAATTACACAATAATTCGAATATATACATATTTAATTTAAATGTATTACTACCTGAACGTAGTGCAAAAACAGGGAAGTCAATGGAAGCAAAAGAGGACAATAAGTGATTTCTGGATAAGCATAGCCCACAACTGACACGATTCGATCCGTAAATTTTCTCCCTTCGGCCGACAATCCATAGTAAAGATGATAGTGAGTATCCGTAAATGGTGGGAGGTGCAAATTTCCTGATGGCAGCTCTAAATACAAAAATTATACTTGTTAAATACAGCAAAATACTTCATATTTTTCTATATAATCCACCTTGAGATCCATAAATTTGACTGACAGAGTCCCAATAGAGACCATCCAAACTTGTTCGAGTGGCTTCATGAATTGAGGAGAGGTGTGGCCAAAGTCGAGATCTAATTTCCTCGTTAAGTTCCCAATCGCTATCTCGCACATTAATTTTTGCCTCCTTCACTTTCCCCGCAGTCAATTGTTCTTTAATCTCTTCGTATGCAGCTTTCTTTTTCCGGGTGATCGGAAGTGCAGAAACGACGGCAAGTTGCTTATTCTGGTCTCCATCATCCTTGTTGGAAGGGGACGATGAAGAGGAGGAACCTGCCGTCGCCTTCAAATCAACCCACGCTTGGAGACCTTGATTCATCGGAACACTGCTTTCCCTTCGAGTCTTTCTCCGCTCCGCCAACTCCCACCCGAGCTCAGTGTCACTGTCTGCAAGGTACAAAATAGAGTTACAATTACACTCGAGTATTGGCAACATTTGCAAATTTTTTAAGAGATTAATGTTGATTGAAAAGCCAGGACAATGAAATTATAATGAGCAAAAAAAACTTGAAGTCATAAATGAATTCATTCACCATTATATAAAAAAGATTCTGCAAGCTGTCCATAATTGTGGGCATAATAATTACAATCCATAAATAGCCGATTATTTGGATCCGTCGCAACTGCTTCGAATAGCTGCCACCAACCCATTTTTATTTCCGTTGTTTAAAAACAGATAAAGTCAGGTGTCGTGTATTTATGACACTTTTAATAGATTTTTTTGCTGATCTAATTAAGGCCGATGACAGTACGTGTGACGGTGAATTTTAATATTTTACTGTAATACTGAGAGATTTTTTGACAACTGTTCAACTATTTAATAGCTTAAAAAATTTTTCATATCTAAATATACTTTTGGAAATAGATATTATTTTCTATGAATTTATGTAACAAGAGATAAAAATTAAAAACTAAAATTAACAAAAAATAGCAAGTTCATCTAATGTAATACAATTCCTAGTGCATTTGTCTCAACATGGGAAAACATGACATTACACATCCAATTTCATGAAACTATATATTTAATATCCATGAAGGAGTAGGATTTTAGCACTTTAGCACGAATGAAACTTGACGGGCGAGAAGATGCATTTCACTTAATCAATAACTTATTCATGAACGTTTCCAACCAATTCTCGTACATTTATTGAGTCAACAAAAACACTTTGTTTGTTATATATTATGATAATTCACACTAACAGAAACAAAAGCACTATTCTGAGCAAACTGATCGTACGTATATGAATCACATATTGTACTAGGAATAGGAACCATTTAAATCTTTTATGATCACAGTAAGAAATTGTTGACAGAATCTGCGTCTTAAACTCGGAATAATTTAAAGTACATAGTCGCTCCTGGATAATCAGGTAGTCAGTCGTTAAAAATATAATATTTAAACTTTAATCACATTCTTTAAAAATTTTACCACATGTGCAATGCTAAAACTTGTAATATTTGCAACAAAATAACGCTGAATTCAATGAACCAGTTGTCAGTCAGTGTAAATAAATAACAAAAACAGCCCAGCAGCCGCGTGGAAATTGTCGAAATGCAGCAGCAAGTATACACGGTGGAAGGAAGTTTAGGAGGTTTGCATTGTATGTATTTGTATAATAGGAGGTAAAATAATTTACACATTTGTTACGCAACCAATTCAAACTGCACAGAACAAGATGATACACATATACATACGCAAGAGAGGAATTACCTATGTGTAGCATCATAATACCGTCTAATACCTAAATTTGCATGGCTTACAGCTTGCATTGCATAGTTGCATGTTCCTGCCCCCAACACTTCCAAAGCTCATGTGTTAAATACGCTCTGCATTCATGATGATCAACAAAAAATATATTTTTGCATTGCAGTGATATATTTAAAACTGTTTAGCATTTGCATTTTAAAAGTATGCAGATATTTTGTTGTCCATAATTTTACGAATGTTAGAAGTATGCACTGACTGCAATTTAGTTGTGTATGTGTATGTATGCATGATGCAACTTTCCATGTTCTCGCTAATAAGGATGTAATTTAAAGCTAAGGATAAATTTAACACGATTAGATTTGAAGGTTTTCTAAAGGGAATTTTAAACCTGAAATGAATTTATTGTGCATTTTCTGTGAGAGATGACGCTCATATGAATTGTTTAAAATAAATTGCAAGGGAAATTTGCTCATTTAGTGAGTCCACCGAATTTCTTACCTAAACTGGAATTTGAATCATACACGAACGGGACAGAAGACCTCCTTCGTAAAAGTTTACTCTTGGTTGGAACTTCATCATCGTCAGAATCAAACTCATTGTAATGCTCGGAATCTTCATCCGTCCCTTCGCCAATAGTAAAGAAAGCACTCGGCCTGCGCCAAGCTCGGGCAAACTTGGGATTGTCTGAAAATTAAAGAAAATTAAAGAAAACATTAGGTAATTGCAATATTATCAACTAAAATTTTTCAAAAAATCAATCATGTTTAATTTAAATAATCGTACTTGGTTTAGCCATCATGACAATTGTTTTTTATTAGCTGGATTGGTATAGAAGAATCTTCTTGTGGATTTTATATCGTACTTTACATGCACTTCACATATACTTGTTTAAATAACTTAAACAATTTTTTTTAAGTTTCTAAAAACTTTATAGAAACTTGACTCGTTAGAGCACGGATGCTATCACTGCCTAACGTTGACTAGAACTGTATCTATCGTCTTAAGATTTGCAGACACAAATACTCTCGGTATGTGTGAACAAAATGTTTTGTTTACAAAGTCTTTGCACTTTGTTACCTGACTATATATATGCTTTTACTAAACGTTTAGTATGATAGACAAACAACTCGTTCATGGAGAGTTGTTAATAAGCAAGGAATATTATAAACTGAATATGGTTTAGTCTTGTTTTTTTTTATTTGTTGATACAAAAACTTGGATCAGTTGAAGAAAAAAACAATTATTTTGAAAACTTTGTGAATACAATCTCATTTTGTTTATTTCAAGTTGCGTATTTATGTATGGCGTTGATCTCATACGAATGAAATTTCAACGACCTGAAAAGCACCAGGCTGGTGAAAGACTAAACTCATAAAACTGGAGACTGTCGACTTGATCTAATAAGTAATATGTACATATACCCTTCCTTCTTGTTATTAGAGGTGCAACACTTATGTAGGAGTGTGTTAAATAGGTTGACTAAAAGCATCCTACATAAAATCTACCTATCCCATCCCCACAGGTTTCTATCTTCCTGTATATGCTACCAGAGATACATAATAGGTGAGGAATAATATAGGGAAACCTGACAATGAGTGAGTAAAGTCTGCAGCAGAGTTAACTATTTACAATTGGTTGTATAATTTAATAAATCACTGACTGAGCTATTTAGTCTCCGTGGTTCGTGTTACCTTTCAACGACTTTGTGTCGTCGTATGTACATGGATACATAGATGAGAAAGTAATTTGACAATAGCTTTACTTTACTGTTGCAAGTGTACCATTTTAAGAAAATACATAACAACGTGATGCTGCTCACATATATTTATTACATGAGTGAGATTTCACAGATTGTGTGAAAAGGAACCTTAATTTTGACAAGATTTTTCTGGAATATTATCACTTCTTCTTATCATCAAGCGAGTAACATAAAGTCTAAATAAACATTTATGTACCACAAGCAATGAACTCATAAAGGAGCAAAATCTGTTTCAATTCTTGACAAGAATTATTTTAGAATAGCATTTTATCTCGGTTGTAACTCTCTCTAAATATATTTTATTTATAGCTTTGCATGTGCACAATTCCATTCCAGTGAATATACTGATAAGAAAATGGATGCAACTTTCCAGTTCCCATTTTCATATTCAATTCACTCACAGATTTCTAATCACATTTATTTTTAAACTTCACAGAACCGTTTAAGAAGATGCGATTACTACATCACCCTTCTCATGAATCTTAATGAACGTAAATAAACGTTTGCTTAAACAACTATTACGAACTACATAATTATTATTCTAATTTTACGGAACAACGCCACACACTAAAATGCAATGAGATGAATCAGTTATTTATTTAGACACTGATCTGCTTAAAATATATCCGGTGTACTTTTTCCATTAGATCACTGACGAAATTTCACCGTATAGTAGATAAAAAGTATGAGTAATCCATGTTCAATCTGTTCTTCGTTGAGGTCAAAGGTGGTCATTGCCTGATCTGTTTAAAAACTAAATGTGAAACACGACGTGTTCGGGTGAGGATACTATTATGTGTATGCTGGCCATTATTCAGTGCTAAATGCAATGACTGCATAATAATAAATAACGTGCTACTGATTTAACCATTTACAGGTAAAGGTGACGTGACGATGGAGTTTGATTACTATGATTTACTGTGCAAAATCCACGTACTAAATTGCAATTTAAAAGGATTATTTGTATGTATGTATGAATGAAGACAGGAACTCGCTATATTTTATTTTGCTTAAACTGCATAGTTTTGATCTGTATAAATTGTGGATGCCAAACAAGGAGGGGGTGAGGAAGAAAAGTTGTAATAATTTTGTGCGTGATTATTTTATTTCATTTACGATGGGGTTTCATACATACATTTTGCACATATGCATATATGCGCCACGCGTTCATTTATCTGTGGCAAAAAATAATGCCTTAGTTTTGTTTTTGCACGGTTCACACACTTTTAATAAGCGTTTTTCCATTATTTGCACCTATATGTACGTATACGTATTTTAGCAGCAACTTACAACTGCGTAGATTGTTTATTATTGTAGTAAATGATTATTTAATTGAACTAAAAATGACATGACAAATAAATCTGCAGCTGAATAAGTATAATGAACCAGGTAAACAAATTTCACTTATTGACAAAATATAATGGGAATCAGTGTTTGATTTTATTTTTAAACTTCAAGCGCATCAAATATTTAACCTTAATCATAATACTGCTTGTGGGAAATTTGGAAGAAGGTTAAACCATCTCTATTTATACGATGATCAATTATTATTGGGGGAAACTGTTGTGGAGTTATTTAAAAAATACTAATATTTTATCGGAACATACATCAACAGAATGAATACAAATATTGTTGTTCAATCAAGCTCATCATCCTTCCAAATTTCATTACTCACAGATCGCATCGCGCCGTAGATCAGATTTTTATAACAATTGGTAAATCATTACATATTCTGACGAGTATGTAGACACGTATTTATTTCTACGCAGGAATTACTTCAAAATCAAATATCGATGTTTTGATCATGTTGAGCCAAATTCCGGTCGGCATTTCCATAAGAAAAGAGTAAAGAATTGATTGAAGCCAAACACCGTGTAAAATTAAACGCATAAACACATAAACCCATTGACTATCTGGAAGTCGAACCTAACGACTTTCTCTCCACTGTACTAAAGATATTGTTATTGGTGTACATGGATCTTTTGCATTATGCATGCATTTTAAGAACAAAATAATGTCTACGTGTCATGTCATTGCTAAAGTCGACTCCCAAATGACTTCAGACATCAATTAGCATCTCATCAACCCAAATTTGAAAATATACACATATCTTTGTACAGTGTACACAGGTGTAAACATGCAAACAACTCTACCCAATCATGAAATTCATATCGATAGTTTTCTACTATTCGTACTACGACGGTCGACGACAGACATGAAACCAATTCTCTCTCCAGCAAATAAGGAACCATTTTTGTGGTTCACAACTATTAGTTAAATACATCGATTCATGTACTGACGTGTTATAATTAAAAAAACCCACGAGTGAATCGAGTACATTTTGGAATTTACTCAAATGCAGCCGGTGAGAATAAATATAATTTCAATTGTTGATATAAAACAATTTACTATCTCATACTTTTCGTTGTATTTATGCAGCCATGAAATACGAAACCTTTCCGCTACCAAGATATCTCATGAATAAGATTGAATTGAGTCTTGTGTTGTGTAATTTACAATTATCACCAGGTGCGGAGTACTCAACCTTAATAATAAAAGCATAAAACCGTAATCTTCATTAGTTACTCAAAATGAACAGTTATGAGAATGCTAAAACAATTATGAACTCATAGTTCACTCGTAATTCGTACTCTTGGCCATTTCTTTGGCACCTTCTCCGTTGTTTGTTGCCTGAATCTAAATTGGCTATATTCTTACAAATATTATGATGTAATAGTACCACTGACCCTACCTAAACCGTAATTATAGTTATCTTAACAAAATACTTGAACAGCTATCAAGTGCAAAAATTGAATAACAATATTATAGGTGCCAGTAGTAAATACTAATGTCGTGAAACAGCTAATAAACAACAAAACCTTCTGCAGGACGTCATTTATGTATAAGCTAAGCGACACAACCATCATATTTTGCCATTTTTAACCTATTTTATCATATTTACGTACAGTGGTATGCATATTAACATGAAATTATTTAAATGGTCCAATAACAATGAACACCAGGCAAAACCACAACACATATAATTGCATTGTGCACCAACATTAATGTTCATTACTTCATTCATGAATACTAAATGTAAATATTCAACAACCTATTCAATTATAATTGTATAAAGACACGTGAGAATTTACAAAATATAATCCTTACCTCAAATCAAATCAGCCTGTGGTTTGGCTTCACCTTTGTATGAGTGATTTGCCAAATATACTTTCACTACACTGATTTTAGGTATTATTGTCCTAATTTTATTGCCAAAAGATGTTCCTTTTATCAAAACACGTGTAGTCTCTTTATTATTAGAAGATAATCATTTGTTCTGTTTTCCTCAGCCAATCAATTATCTATATTTGGAAGAAATCGTCAAATTTGCTTTCTTACTTTCGATTAGAAATCGTCAAAAATGTCAATTAACTAAATTGTTTTTCTTCTCCAGTATAATAATTGAGTCAAGTCGAATAATAATTTAATTATTTTTCTACGTCCAACTAAATTCTCCACCGCCCATAATTTTCCACTCCAGTCAGTACAATTTGTACCCAAGTCAAATGAATATATGTACAAATGATGGCAATGATCTTAGGCAGATATCAGTTAATTAATTAATTAGCCGTTATTGGAATTTATTTTTAAAATATTGGGTAAATTGGTGGAATTGAGGAGTATTATGGCCTTGACGTTTGCCGTCATCCTGTGCTGGTGGTGGTGAAAGTGGGTGGGTGGGCACCGCTTGCTCGGTGAAAGAGAAAGATACAGAAAGTAGAAACTAAACGAAAGTCAGGTGAAAGTCCTTCCTTCTCTCCAACTGCGAAAAAGTTACGAGATGATGATGATGCAGGCGGGGATCGTCCATGTGTAGTTCAATAATTTTAAATTTAAATTTAATTTTTCAGAAACATACATTTCGAAAAGTATAATTGTAATTCATAAAATTTTATGACAAGTTGAAACGTCGTTTGATTTTTTAATTCTTGGACATTATTTGTATGAGATCGGTTGTGAGATGAGATGACGTCATTATTTTAATAAAATTTATTTTATGTGATTGTAAATCATTAAATAAAAGTTAATTAAATATTTCTTGACATTTTCATACATTTATTAAATAAAATTTTGTTAGACTCTGACGACGGAGCTGAATTTACCCAGACCCTCTTCCCCTCCATCTATTGCAACATAGAATTTCCTCAACTGTGCAGAGAGGGATAGTCAATTGGTTCATATTACACGCAGAATAAAATAAACTACTTTTTCATCATTACACATTAATTAATTATTATTAGCTGGAATTTTCCTCTAGCATTGATAGTAAGGATAGCAGTATTATTTTATGGTCAGAATATTCTAGACTTTTTCGTTTCCTTGATAAAATTCGTATCTGTTGTTATTATTTTTATTTAGTACATTTTAATCGAAAGTGGAAGTTTATAAAATCAGAAAATCTCCTTTGTTTCTTCGCAATTGTCAAATCCCACCCATGTCGATGTTGACGTCTTGACACTCGTCCAACAAGTCACACCCACCGTATCAGAAAGTATTTCGCCATGGCGGACGAAGGAGGAGGAGATAATCCTCAAATACCAAAGTCATATATATACATTTTTATCATCCTTATTCTATTTGTGGCTCGAGATTTCATGAACACACCGATGAGCTCGACGACCAAGGGGGACGGAAGTGGGGGTGGTTCCGAGAGAGAGGAGGATAAGATGCTGGTGGATATGGGAGGACCAGGGTCGAGATTATCGGGGAAGATGCCCATGGGACCATCGATGAAGTTTATGTATTGGTATGGACTAAAATTATTGTATGAATTTAAAAATTAGTGTGAGAGAGAATTTAAATATTTGTCTAATCCAATAGCTCCTCCTGAGGGTATCAGAACGTCTTTCAACAGTTTAGCCAATTACTGTTGCAAAGACATCCTGAAATTCTTATCGAGGGTGAGATATCATATCGACTTATCAATTACTAAGTAGTTTTCAATGCAACAATTTTTGTATGTTTATATTTCATTCCGTTTTAAGGTGAAAACTATCCTCCTCTACCAATTAAGAAGCTTGGTGCTCAAATTATGGTAAGAAAAGATGCATAATAAAAAGGAATTGCATTTGTAGTAATAAATAATAACTGAAAATGTCAATTTACAGTCAATTGCTAAGTTTGCTTTCCTTGGCTGCTTGTTTATGGGGACAAATCCGTTCCAAATTCTGGGATTGGGAGGTTACGCATTTTGCCTTAATTTGTGGACGTGGATGCAGTCAAATAAAATTTACGCTTCATTAATGATTTTTTTCCTGAGTAATTTCGTTGAAAATCAACTAATATCTACCGGCGCGTTCGAAATATACTTTAATGGTGAGTAATTAACAAGTAATTGTTTAACCAGGCCAATATTATGACAACGTTAATACTGTTGTATGTTTGTAGATGTCCCTGTTTGGTCCAAACTTCAGACGGGCCGTATTCCTAGTCCTGGAGAGCTATTTCAAATTGTAGATAACCACATGAAACTTGTAAGCACGATGGATGGGCTACATTTATAGAGTAATTTAAGCTAGATCACCAACAAAATATAGAAATTAAGTTTCCCGTGTTGTGATAGTATACTGAACCAAATCAACTGATAATAGTTTTACCTTATCGTAAAATTTTATATTGAATCAATGTGAAGATTTATCCACTGTAATATGTTTTTCTTTATGTACTATTTTTTGTAAAGCTTTGGAAACTTGTAATGTAGGGAAGATAGTGTTTTGTGATGCTCATTTTATTGTGACTGCCCTACTTTGACGAAATTAAGGTCAATACAATTTCTATCTCATGACAGTAAATCCCAAAATCATCTGCGGATGAAGGGTTTTACTCGATTTACTTTTGGTAGAAATTCTTAAACCTCTATTTCAGTATGCAGGCGGTTTTAATAATTTGTAATTGGGTTGCAATTTGTCATCTGAACAACCCAAATTCACAAACTAACTACTTGTTTTAGTGCTGAGTGGAACATGTGTATCAATGGGCTTAAACTGATAATAATTGTTATTGTGAAATTATGGTAGGATCAAATTATGTAAATGAATGAATAAAAAAATGGAGGAAAGGTGTGTATAAACCTTCCCA
Source organism: Folsomia candida (assembly GCF_002217175.1). Lineage (NCBI taxonomy): Eukaryota > Metazoa > Arthropoda > Collembola > Entomobryomorpha > Isotomidae > Folsomia > Folsomia candida. The sequence continues at coordinate 11,459 of NW_019091255.1, read as the reverse complement.
TGAACGAACAAGAAATAATCACCTATTTACGTTAAAATTTTCCTCGTAGTGAATATTGACGACGTATGACATAAGGTTAGCAAAAGTATGTAGTTGAATTTGCTGAAATAGCGTAACAATTATTAGCGTCTTTCCCATGAATCACCCCAACATTACAAATCTTGGGACAGGGAGTGAAAAGTCATTATGGACATGTTTTGCAAATACTGCTGAAGAAACTCCTTGAGAAATATTAACCGGAGTGAGAATTCTGAAGTCCTACTTTCTTTCAACAATATTCTTCTATTGTCATTATTATGTCGAAAATTTGACAAAAATGTGAACCCCAATGGTGCTTATAGAAGTTGGGCTTTTCATAAAATGTGTGTCACACATATGTATGACATATTTGTACACAAATGGAGGAAGTTATTAAGTTGATTGATTTTATCTGCTAGCAAAAAATAAATATAAATATCTACGCACTCCCGTATAGAAAAACTTTCCTAACAAATACATTCATAAAATATGTATTTCCACCCGTCACCCGTATCAATCCAAGCTATATTATAATGTATTGGAAAAATTATCCTACGCTCCACGCAAATGGCAAAATTGAAGCAAATCTACCAAACTTTAACCAGTTTCGGAATGGAGACGCTCCTTCAAGTTGCGAATTAGTACGCGTGAAATAATCGGTATATGCATTTACATTTCTTTGTTCTGTTTCACAAAATTATCGAATATTTACAACTGATACATAATTCTCCATTTTTATAATTTCTAATGCATGCACTTAAATTACTTCATGTTCCCTATTACTGTTCATTAGTACATTAACAATCAAAACCAGTTAATCCAATTTATATATTGTTTTAACTTCAACTTTCCTAAGTACATGGCTAAATCTAAAAGGCTGACATTTATTGATCATTTTGAAGTGATTGACAGGCCTCAGCAATGGAGAAAAGTTGTTCAGTCTGACTCATCCAGTGCAAATGAACAAGCCAAAAATTCCCTCTTTTCCGGACCTCGTTAACAAAAGTCCTAAATAGGTGGACTTTTCCCTCTCCTAATAAACGACATACAGATGCATATTATTTGTGCCTGATTTGCTTTGACTGTTCTGCTTTAAGCAAAGTCAACATATTTAGTTGGTGGGTGGACTGGAAAAGAATGAGTAAATGAATGGAAATGCGATCCGCATGTCGGACCTTGTTGTTGGCTTTTCCATGTTGGTTTAGTTTAGTTTGTCTCAAAGTCAAATAAATAAATGCAAACTTAGGAAGAAAAAGCCGTAAAATTCTGGAATACCAGAAAGAAATATATAACGTCTGCATACGTACGTACGTATAAAATAAACCTCATCTTTCTTCTTTTGGACGGACTTTGTGATACTGCTCAAATGCTTTGCCTTCGTTAACGAGATGTGCCCCATGCTAAGTGCTTGTGGGGAAAGGAATGGCTGAACCGTCGGGAAAATTAACAAAGCAATTAAGTATACCAACATTTGTACGCCGTGTCAGTTTCCAATATACTCAAACATTTCATTTCGAAATGTAGGAGACGACATAGCAGAAAAATTCTGAAGGCTTAATGAATAGCGGATGTTTAATGTTTTCTACTAGTGTATGGAGGATACTGATGGTGATATCTTGGGTGAAATTGATATATGCATGCTTTTAAATTTAGGTTCTAGTACAAGTATGGCAAATATCGTAAGCAAAATTTCGAAAATATTTCTATTTTTCGTAAAATCGTTGAAAACGAAAAAGCCGGAGAAAATATAGTCCAACTTTGCCTTCGAATTTCCACTAAATACTCCATGCATGCATATTGTCCTTAACGGGGCATTATAGTTTGCTCTGGCCGCTCTATCAGCCAATACCCAACAAGAACAAAATCATGATTTCACGCCGATCCCATGCGGGAAATCACAATAGAAACTACGCTACAAATGAAAATACGTCCGCCGTCAATTCGAACTGGGGATCCCACATGGGTGCCCACCTCTTTCCCATTCAGATTCGACTAGCTTTTCGTAGGTATTTTATGCAACAAATGCGCAATTTTAGCGTGGGACACTAATCCCTTCCCCACCATATTCCCACTCGCTATCGCATCTAAAATAATTGTTACAAAACTTCAATTTTCAATTAAGATTTTATTTTAATTTCATTTGAACCATTGGCGTACAAATACAAATGTTTGGATTATTAGTTTTAAATGGTAATACAACGCATTTGGAAACAATAGTGTTCACGTTTACATTTTGCAATCCTTTAAAGTTATTTAGATTAATTTCTAATATTGCTAAGCTAGAACTAGCAATGGGATAATATTTCACCACCTTTTTACAACTTAAAATTCTACAACTAAATGAGTCGTGGGCTAAAATTCGAACCACTTGAATTATTTCTCCTGTATTAAGTAAAAAGTAGCAATCGCGTCTGGAGGGCGATACTTTTATATCATCTTTAGTAAATATTTTGACAATTATTTTTTTGTGCGTAGGATTAGAAACAACGGTAGGAAAAACTACAACTTTCTTTTTCTACCACACGTTTAGCAACTTAATCTCACACCTTTTTCCACGAATCATACGCTTCATGTCACCTAAAAAATTCTCAAATGGAAATGCACTTACGTTATCTAAATTTCCGCAATAAATACTGTCATCTGCTACATGGAGTAGCGAGTGCACATTGTAGCTCATAAATGTGCTGCCATACAAATCATTACTTTTATCAACAAATTTCCTTAATATTATTTTAGCAACATTATTGAACTCCGGAATATGAGCCTTGTCAGACAATAAAATAAATGTCGCAGTGCAGTGTGTAGCATAAGAAAATGTCTGTACAAATTGGCTGGTAAAATATTTTTCAAAGCTACAGTTCCGAGATACAGAAGAAATTGACGGAATTCTGTAGCTTTAAAACGATGCAAATCATCAAACGACCTCGGCTTACGCGTAAATTCAGACGGGACAAATGCAGAGATACTTACTAAGAAACACGAAATATTTTTGAACAACCTATTCGGAAGTCGAGTAGCAAGATCGCCAGATTCCCAAGTGTAAAGTAATTTACGCACTACCCCCAAATTAGGTGCATGTAGTCAAGCACCACATTAGATACCAAACCTACATCTAAGGCTAAAAGAGGAGAATTACCAAGATGGTGATCAGGATCGCATTTTGATCGAAACCCGGTATCATTTCTTAATCTAGAATTAGAGTTTACAAAAACTAGCCTATTTCGATAGTGGTCACCTTCTTCCTTACAACGCTCACACCCATGATATCCCGTGTGACCTTTGATAACTTTTATCATACTACGGGCTGGGGCATCAGCAATGACACAACTAATTCTTACGAAATATTTAATAGCGTTTACTACAAATCCATCATTTTGTAACATTTTGACCTCTTCTACAAATTTGCTAAAAAAACTCCTGTATATCAGACGGCTTAGTCCTTCCACTGTAAGGCGCTACTAGTTTAATTTTCTTAATTTTTGCTTGGTCTAATCTAACTAAAATTGGCCACATTTGCCGACCACTACTTTTTGCAATTGGAATTCCATCACTGGAGATACTTGTTGTAAGAAGCTTTTTCTGATCAGTATTAAAATTGGTCGCCCAGTTAGCTACTAAAGGAAGCTGGGACTCGACCAAGCCATTAGTAATTTCTTGCTTTAGAAAATTTATGATACCAAAATAAACAAACTTTCCGTCCCCCAAGGAATTAACAAAGATACGCCTAGGAGTTGAAAGAAGAGTCTTGGAAGATCTAGGAAGTTTAGAATCTACATATGGATCTAAAATTTTAAGCAAATCTGAAGTAGCAGTATGTGTAATATTATGTTGTACCGCCCATCCAGCTAATTTACTTACTAAACTAGGTTCACCTATATCGCTAACTTGAGAAGTAACAAAAGCGTCCTCTGATTGACTAATAAGATTTATACTATTTATATTAAGATTAGTAGAACCACTGTAACTATTTTCTTCAGGATTAGTTTCTTCCATTTCTTGTTCACGGATTTCCACCAGCGATAGAAGTCGTCGAACCTCCTGCCGTATCAATCGTCGTCTTCTTTGATACATGTCGAGGGCGAACTCGGGCGCCTGGTCCCTTCTTATCCCGCGTATCTCTAAAATAATTGAGAATTACTCTCTCAATTTGTGAAATCTCTGTGTTTTTTGCGACGTCGCACTCCCGTGCAGCAGCTAAAAATTCAAACAAAGCAAAAACTCAAATATGTGGGAAGACAAATAAACCGTAGTAACGTTAGAAGTAGCTCACCCTGCAGCAATGGTTTGATATAACTATGCACCAAAGGTGCTCAATAAGCGTAGATAGTGGGTATAAAATTTCTGTAATTTTGTGCCAATGGTGACTTATAATCGGACAGAACAGGTATAGAATTTTGACATAATTCTACACCAATAGTGCAGACCAAGGCTACAAAACAAATATCTAATTTTGACACAATATCGGATTTTTGTCAGGACGGAAAGAAACTGCACCAAAGGCGCAAAATTAAGGGAGAAAGTAGGCACAAGTTTGATATTATTTTGCAGCATAGGTGCAGAATAAGCGGACAACGGAGATACATAATTTTGATATAATTTGGCACTAATGGTGCAGGAGAAATGGGGAAAATTGATACACAATTTTGACATGATTTAAAGAATTTGTAGACGCCACATAAAGTTCATGGTGGATCGATTTGTTCAAATGATTCGCACCATTTGCATCACTGAATGTTCGATACCAATGGTGCTACGAAGTTTAGCGATAATGGACGGGGGAGTTTTTAATTTGCATCAATTGATGCAAAAAACTCATCAACAGACGGACGGACGGACGGACAAGAGGAATTCAATAGCTCCCGTGCTACGCAGGGTGAGCTAATAAGCTAAACAATTTGGAAATGTTTGTAAATCTCTTCATTTCATACCGACAACTATATTGTGAAGTTCTAATGCAGAAAATGAGTGTTTCTCCAATTTACCACCTCCCGTATAATTAAATTGTCGAGCGAGAACCGGTCCAAAAATTTCCCATAAAATTCTACGAGTGACTTTCTCTGGTGTTTCACCTCCCCACTGTGACAAATGCTCCACCTGGAATTTTTAAAGCGATGTAATTTCTAATCAGGGATATAAAATACAGTGAGTATAAGTAATAAGCAGTAATTATTCTTACCAAATCTGAAGAGTTTTTCTGGTCGGCCAGAATCCAAGCCTCCAGCTTGTCTAGGTCACTTTTTAAACTCAACGGAAGTTTAAACGGGATGCTTACAATTTTTCTAGCTGGGTTATTCACCTTTGACCGTCTCAAAAGTTCGGCAACGTCCGTCTTCAACTCTGTCAGCAAATTTATCACCACCTCCTCAAATCCTCCTGTACAGTATGAATAATGTGAATAAATAAGTACAAATGTTATCAAAGTGTTTAATTGAAAAAATCATAACAATTATCACCTTTTTGTCTTGGGTTGACCTCCGAAAACAATTGGCGGCCAGCTTTTTGTGTCCGAGGCGTAGAATTCCTTAGTGCTGAGGTAGGCAAGGGTTCATTTACATTTTGCGATGATCCATAAGTTGAGTTTTGAAGATTAGAAATCGTCGGCGTATTCTGATCATCCGGCACTAATACGAGTGAAGAGGAATAATTGCTCGAAGAAGAGGTTGGTGCAAAATTTGGGCTGGTCTGCACTGCATCTACATCTGGATAGAACTTTTTAGGAATAAGGACACGAGGGATAATTTGTAAAAGAGACAAAGATTATTGCGGTTACCATCCTGGGAAAATATATTTCCGCTAAAACCGGCTAAATCCAAATCATCGTCAATCTCAGCAACCTAGTCGTCGTCTTCAGAGGACGAAGTTGTTGGTGGTTGAATTTTCCTGGCCTTCTTGCTACGTGATTCCAATACTCTGCCAGCAACCCTTTTTAGATTTGAAAACTCTTCAGCGTCACTCGTGTCCAATGCTTCCGCTTTTTCAGCCTCTTTTTCTATAGATTTTGCGGCCAATAGCGTATCTATTTATAAATAGATACAATTTAGCAATTAATTATTCGTATGCAATTTTACAAGTAGATTGAACCGAAGCTGTACTAAACCAAAGCTGTAGTGTAAAATTAACGGGGAATTAATATTATTCTAACAGCAACTAAAATTCCTCACCTGCGGTCTTGTAGAATTTGATGGGATGAGCCGCCCAAGACTGTATACAGTCTCTCGCTCAATATTTCTCCGTATGTTGACAACATGCATAATTTTTTGCACAGCTTTTTTACCTTGTCATTCTTATACCGAGACTAAATGTGCACTCAAAAATGTGGAATTTGTTGAATTACAACTAGTGATAGTTGCGCAACAAGAAAATAAGGCCCTTTGAGGAATTGATATGCTACTTTTATTTATATTAAATGCCGAAAATCAATTTCCATCAAAATTTTGTTTTTCTCGAGATTAATTGATTAATATAAATAAAAGTAGCATATCAATTCCTCAAAGGGCCTTATTTTCTTGTTGCGCAACTATCACTAGTTGTAATTCAACAAATTCCACATTTTTGAGTGCACATTTAATCTCGGAATTAGAATGACCAGGTCAAGATTTTGCATTTTTTCATGATTCGTCTCAACTTGTCATAGAGTATGCGTGGTGGGAAGCCACCACCACACATACTCTTCCCACTGGAAACCACTAAAAACATAAACAATGCCAGATGATATTTGCAGTTTTTTGCAAAAAATTCAAAATTCCCACCGAAACTTGTGAACTTTTTACCCCACCGAGTTCATCAGTTTCGCCACTATGTGATTTATGAGGATTGGTTTAACATAAAATATAGTCAACTCTTAAATAAGTATGGTTCCAGTCTTTAAGATACCTAGTTGTATAGGCTCAAGTGTCAGTAATTTAGAGGGCTACAACTTTTTTAATTTTAGCAATACAAATTTCTGATGTATTGCATTTAAAAGCCAGTTAAATTTCAAGTTGGAAACAATTTTTAGTCTTAAAAATTTCCTCCTCCTACGGCAATGCCACGCTGAAGACGAGACGGCCACTCCTCGATGGAATTACGCACATTCCAGGGACATTTTGTGGCATTCCGGGGTCAGAAAATTTTTCCAAGCCTCCGCACTTCTACAGGGCTTAGAACACACCTTTGCCTCTAACTTTTACCATTTTTCATATTCCGGTGATTCAAATCCAGCAAGGATGATGACCATTTCTGATTGGAGATAAAGACCGGAATTTGTTTTATTAGTGACGCTTGGGTCATTTTTTGCACTATAAGTTCGTGCTGAGTCCTCCTGAGAGGTCCCATCGATTCCATTGAATTTGAGAACTTATGAGAATTTGTACTTAGTGGGGGCAGGCTAAGTGTTAATAGAATGAAACGCCATAGCTTCAACAGTTTTTGTGCTACAAGGTTCTAGTTAGTTTTATTGGAAAGCCAGTTAATTTCTGAGTAGAAAACAATTTTTAGTTTTCGAAATTTCCTCCCCCAGCATTAATGCAGTGCTGAAAAAGCCGCCTGCAGTCCTCCGCTGAAGCACCCACTGATTCCTGGACAAAGTGTTCCATTCCGTGGTCAAAAAATTTTTTCAAGCCTCCACACTTCTATGGGACTTAGAACACGCCTTTGTCCCTAAGTTTGACCACATTTCATATTTTGGAGATTCAAATTCAGCAGGGAGGATGACCATTTTAAAGAGGAGGTTAAGTCCTGAACTTCTTTTTTTACCCACGCTAGGGTCATTTTTTGCACTATAACCTCGTGCCGAGCCTTTCTGAGAGGTCCAATCGATTCCATTGAATTGGATCTCACTTAGGGGATGTACAACGGACTCGAAAACATATTTTAAGAAATTTGATTCCCCCACCTCCCCCCAATTTTCAGCAAAATGTAGAGAAATTACCCCAATTATCTCCCACCAGCAAAAATCATCAAAAAACCTGGATTATGTGACTTTCTGACCTTTTGTCTATATCGGGGGATGTCTTTGACCGATTTTGCGTAGATTAGGACAACTGGCTTGTTAAAAGATTTTTCCGATGTGAAAATCTCCTCATCTGTAAAAATAATCCTGCTCACTTTTTTGGAGCGTACCGCTTGAGGTGACTGCTGCATTTCTTTAATCTGGCTTTCCTTTGGGGTAAGATCAGGCTGTGGCAAGTACCACATTTTAAAGCCTGAAGCCCAAGCTTCAATTTGAGCTATCATTGGATAATTTGCGTTGACACTGTCAGCAGCGGGCCCGGTTTCCGTTGGAATTTCTTGAATTTCTTCGGATTCCAGGCTTGAGAGGCTTAACGATGGGTGTGGTCCTTGGAGGTTTTCAAAAAATTCTTCTTCGACTGTTCTTTGTTGATTCGGTCCCCATGAACGTTTTTATAGTCCGTTGGGCTAAATTAAAGTACACCTCTGAATTTTTCAACACATGTCAAATTCACTATTTTTCTTGGATTTTTTTTGTGAAAAACTATCGCCGCCCGCTTCTCTTCAATTTCCTATATGTTTATCCAGATGTTCAAAAATTACAAAGTCCATAGTGAATCATAATGTAAATCGCATGGGCTTTCCAATGCACATATCCGTTTTTAATTCTGACAGGTAGTTTTCGAGAAATTAGCTGGTGACACTTGAGCCTTTACAACTAGGTAGATCTCTCAGATGAAAATTTTCTCTCGCATAACTCAATTAACGAAAAATTACGAATATATATTTGACAAGATTAAAAGCCATGTTTCAAGCGCAACGCAAAGCTCAGAGAGATATCTGAATAGAAAAATTAAAACAAAACCATCACAAACTTAGAAAACTTTTATAATCGTCGACTAAATAACACGAACTTAGGAAGTTGTATATTTCGCCTATGTAAGTAAAAGCATCAAAATAAGTCTGATCCTAGATGAGATTGGCAATTCGAGATTAATCAGCCGAACCACCCGAAAAAACACTCAACAACAACTACAATCTTGCGTTTAATCTTTCATTATTGTCTTTAAACAATTGTTCATTTATTTTCCCAAGGTGCTAACGCCATCAGAAGTACAAATAGGAAAGGTGGTTCATTTTCATTGTATTAACACAACCTTCTAATTCATCTCATTTGTGGCGTACAGAACTATTTCCTCTCCAAAAACAGAAAATTCTGTCCAATCTGTTTGTCATCCATGAAGTGCTTTCTACAAGAAAATCAGCAGCATTGCTACGTTTTGAACACGGTTGCAGTGATAAGATCCCCCTTTCTCCTTCCCTTCCGCCACCACAATAAAAGCCATGCCTGGGACTACGCATTTACATTTGTGGGTCCAGGAATTTACAGATTCTGGGGCCGAACTCGGATTGGATTAAAGAGATAAAACTATTAAATTAAGCCCTTGGACCAGACTGTCTTCACACTATGCACGCTACGCCAATCCAACAATCCCACATTATTCCGGAAGGCGAAACAATATGCACAATTTCAGAACGTATGTTCATCCCTCTTATCACATTTTCATCTCATTACTCTCCATCTATCTCCTCTTATTCATGACATGCGATGTCAATGCCAAGTCAAACCCATGAAAATGCAAGAGACTCGAAAATCGCCAGTACCGAAGGAAGAACTTGGCAAGTGTCACTTTTGTCTCCGTGTTGTATGCGCTTTTATCCAGCAAACTGTCACGGTTTGGGCAAAAAAATGTATAATATGAGATGCACGAACGAACAATAGTGGACTGGACTGGACATTGTTTGGCGTTGCAGTGCTGCGTGCCACGCATAATATTGCCGGACTGACAGTAATTTCGTCTAATCTTGGTTTTGGGGAGGAAAAAGCAAATCATGGAGGGTTGAATAAATTGGATGGACAATGTCACGTCTAGGTTGAGAAGACTTATCAAGATTTTGCTGGCGTGGAGTGGAGTGGTTCTTCAATTTTTTTTGTTCTCTGGACCCTGAAACTACATACGCAAGGGGATGAGTTTGGTGGTATTGCATTTACCTTAATTAATGAAAGACATGAATTTTCAGAGAGGAAAGAGATATAGAATTACAAGAAATGTGGATTTCGTATGTACATAAGTTGCCCTTTCAGATGCGATTAGCTCAATAGTAATTACGTTAATCGACTCATAACAGTCAGATTTTTGTGTAGCATAAGGAATACGGGAACGCCATATGGATATGACTCGACTTATTACAGTTGCGTCTGGTGGTCAAGGGAGGACCGACGAGATATTCCATTAGTTTAGTGTCATCATAGATGTGCATTAGGGATGGGTTTGCTAGTACATAAAGTCAAGTCTGGCAGTCCCCTCTGTGTCAGATCCAGATGCGAAAGTGAAGAAGGTCATTTATTTTATGACGATAATAATTTAAAAATTTCTGAAATGATCTGTTCCAAGATAAATTATATACATTTCTAACATTCATTTTAATGCACTTCCTCAAGGACAATAAAAATATTGCAACTAATCAAAAAGAATGCATCGCATATTATGAAATTGTTTAAATTGATTAGTAGCAAGTGTATTTTGAGACTAAATGTTTTTAAAACTAGTGTATGCATACATGATATTTAACACTTCTTTCTCCCAGTTTTTTTACAACTTCTATTATAAACGTACAAAGTGACACATGTTGTACATACAAATGGAGATCAAAATGTTTTGATTTCACTTTCCTGTTTGTTTATGAGTATGTGTTATCTTTTGAATCTAGTTGCATCTCAAGTTAAAAAATGGTATCACTGGTTCCAATTTTTATTTGTGCTGTCTTTCTCTCCAACATACTTAGTGGGGGCAGGCTAAGTGTTAATAGCTAAAAACTTTAAAACCACTGGAGATAATGATAATCTGATAAGTGCATTGGATTCCTCGTGCGATTTTACATAAATAGCATATATCACTTTTTAACTGCTTGCAAAGAATGCCAGCAGGGAAAATACTGAAAGGACGAGGGTGGCAATAATTTTTCACTAATAAAATGGAAAAAGAAATAGCGAACTTTAAAAGTGTGACAGCAATCGAACGTGCACTTTAATTTAATCCAGCGGGCTATAAAAACGTTCATAGGGACCGGATCGACCAAGAACAGTCGAAGACAAATTTTTGGAAAACCTACAGGGACCACGCCCATCGTGAAGGCACTGAAGGACAGAATCCGAAGAAATCTACGAAATTCCAACGGAAAATAGCCTCGCAGCTGACATTGTTGACGCAGATTATCCAATGAGTACTCAAACTGAACCTTAGGCTTAAGGCTTTGAAATGTGGTACTTGCCACCTCTTGATGATACCCGGAAAGAAAGCCGTAATAAGGAAATGAAGGGTTTTCCTCAAGCGGTACGCGCCAAAAAAGTGAACAAGATTCTTTTTACAGATAAGGAGATTTGCACATCGGAAGAATTTTTTAACAAACAAACTGCCATAATCTACGCAAAATCGATATCTCCTCTCTTT